>NC_063211.1:24203465-24545965 GCF_017589495.1 Alosa alosa | reverse complement strand
CCCTCGCCCTCTCTCCCTCTTTTTTTTGTCCTCTGTTCCTAAAAAAAGCTTAAATTGGGTCAGCAGTTATCATGGTGTTGGAGGCTAATTCCAAAAGGCGGATGAGGGGAGAGGGAGATAATCCCTCGCTTTTCCTCACAGAGAGAGAAAGAGGGAGGTACAGAGAGAGAGAGAGAGGGAAAGAGAGAGAGAGGCAATTTCGATAACGGGAGCGTGTGTGCGTAGCTCCATCTGTTTGCCGCTGATAAGAATGGCAGTCACTGCCGGAGCATGCCGCTGCTCACGGCTCCCAGCGCTCCAGCGTAGCCGCAGCTAACAGTCCCCTCTGAGCCACCCCAGGGACCCGCGCTGAAGAGCGGGAGGGCAGAAATGATAGATGCCCAGATGTGTGATGAGTGGACGGGGTGCTGGGTCCCAGTACACCCTGTCCCATTTCTGAGCTCTTCTCTGCCTGAGGAAGACAGATCTCCTCCAAAACCCTGTGCAGCTCAGAGTGATTTATAACCACTGAATGGGGGACTGACAGAATGAAATCAGCAGAATTCAATTTCAATCAATGAGGCCAGTGTCCAGACATTCACCAGGAGTCACTCATTCACCCGACCCATTCATGCCTTCATTGAACGGTCCATTTATTCATCTGTGCATTTGTTTGTGTCAACACAGAAATCACTGACTCTGGATCAGATGTATTTTGAAGATGAGGTCTGTGTTTGTGTGCACTCAGATTTGGAATCAGTGAAGTGAATCCATGAAAGGGAATCTTCAGCTGGCCTACACACATATTATACAATGATGATACATCATTGTTCTGTTTTGATGATTTATCATGTCGAGGGGACATAATTTATACTGTATAGACCCACGGTTGTCAAACTGGGGTACGCGTACCCCCAGGGATACGTGGACTGATTTCAGGGGGTACGCGAAAAAATATCTATGTCATATGCCTTTTTAAACGTTTTCTCTATCCCACGTTGGTAACTTAACTTCCGCATTTGCACTGCACATTAAAAACTTATTTTCTCCGCATTAACAAAATATTCGAGAGTGGAGACAAAGAGGGTAAAACAGCGTTTCTCAAAAACTGTGGGCCGCGGTGACATGCCAGGTGGGGCGCGAACTGACGTGAAAAACAAGAGTTTTATTTATTTATTTTTTATCTTTAGCCTAGGCCCAGATAGCACCCGATGCGCAATGGACGCAGTGTGTGATAGGGAAGCGCTCGTGTTAAGGCAGCTTAGTTAGTCCCGACCTGAATGAGATTTTGAACGAGGTTGTGAGAGTGGTGAATTGCATCAAGACCCGGCCCTTAAGTTAAAAGCGTGTCTATTCTCCGCACTTTGAGAGGAGATGGGAGCTGACCAAAAGGCTGTACTGTTTCACAGCAAGGCAAGGCTTTCCCGAGGTAAAGTGCTGTCGCGTGTTTGAGCTCCGAGTCGCCTCTTCTTGGAGGAAGAGCGCATGTTTGAATCTGCAAGCACGTTCACTAATGAACATTTCTTGACGAAGCTGGCCTATTTTAGCGATATATTTGGAAAGCTCAATGAGTTAAATCTCCAGTTACAAGGCAAAGACAAGCACCTAGCAGATAATCACTGCATTCAACAAGACGATTGTGTGTGAGATTAGGTGCAGATCTATTTAAAATAATTATATTCAGCACATTTGTAGGCCTATCATATGTTGACTATTGATGAGATTTGTATCATATGTTTATGATCCTATTTACTATTCTCGACAAAATTGATAAAAATAAATATTAATAAAACAATTAAAAACAACAATTGGTGGTGTTGGGGGTACTCCGGAAGATCATAATGTCTCAGGGGGTACATGCCTGTTAAAAGTTTGGGAACCACTGGTATAGACAATGCTTTGACTTGACTTACCCTAACGCAGCCGTGGCCCACTGGTTAGCACTCTGGACTTGTAACCGGAGGGTTGCCGGTTCGAGCCCTGACCAGTGGGCCACGGCTGAAGTGCCCTTGAGCAAGGCACCTAACCCCTCACTGCTCCCCGAGCGCCGCCGTTGAAGCAGGCAGCTCACTGCGCCGGGATTAGTGTGTGCTTCACCTCACTGTGTGTTCACTGTGTGCTGTTTGTGTTTCACTAATTCACCGATTGGGTTAAATGCAGAGACCAAACCCTCACGGGATCAAAAAAGTATATATACTTATACCCAACACACATCATTGTCAAAGCAACAAGCCTCAAGGGACCAAGAAGATTAGGAGTGTTTAATAAGAGACAAGTCACTGCGGAAAATTAAGTTGGAATGTGTGTGCGTGTGTGAGGAGTGGTGTGTGTGTGAGAGAGAGAGAGGGAGAGAGAGAGAGAGAGCAATAATGTCTTTGATTAACTCACAAAATATTGAATGGAATTAGAATTCAGCTAAAACCCTTAATTGTGCCAGTACAAAGATGCTGCCTTTAGTCGTCACATAACTCGCAGTCACACACACAAATACATGGACACAAATTCACTTCAATCGTTTGAATTTTTATGTGAGTGTCCTTTACACATATGACTATACACACGTCATCAAAGGTATATCTCTGTGGACATCATAGTAAACCCTGCAATTATGGAAAACTACTGAAAGGAGAGGGGAGAAAGGACAGCCTGTGAGCTTTTTTAGGATGGGGGGGTCTTATCCATGTGCGTCACACATCCTGCAGGATTCAATCAGCATGGAATGATGTGGGCGTGTCTAACAGTAAAAGCTCATGCCCAGTGCCCACTCACATCTAATAGGCAGTTATCCCTGGCTCTGATTGGCTGACACTGTTCTGTGACTGCATCCTGGGTTGTAAGGAGCACACGTGAGTGACAGCTGTATGCTAATGAGCTGATTTTGTTCGGTAGAGCCGGCATGACTTCTCTGTGTGGCCTGGGTGTATTTACATATCATTTACATGCCATAATGGCATGGGCTACAATTCAACAATTGAGGATACAGTCTGCATAGAACGCACGCACGCACGCACGCACGCACACACACACACACACACACACACACACACACACACACACACACACACACACACACACACACACACACACACACACACCATGCTGAGAGAAATAGAGAGAATGAGAGAGGTTCAGAATGCCAACAGGTTGTGAATAAACAATGATGAATGAGGCAATTAAATCAACACTTAACCTTCCATCTAAAGAGGCCTCAGGACAGAGCTCAAATTGGGCAGGTAGAAAGGCAGAGAGATAAAGAAGCAGGAAAATACAGACACATTAGGAGAGAGAACAGGACCACGAGAGAGACGGTTGTGGGGAGAGGAGAGATATTGTACGTTTAACAGAGACATACTGTACCACATTTGACACTTTAGTCCTGAGACATAGCTATAGAGTTAGTGCAAAAAGAGAACAGCACGACATGCTGGCAACATATGCACGCCCAGTTAACTGTGATGTATGGGAGAGTCACGTTCCTAAAGTCTGCCTGTCCCAAGTCTCCTTGAGAAAAATCTGCTGACAAATCCCTTCAGTAGTTGAAGAAACCTTGAAATACTCTCCCATTACATCTATTCTCTCCCTCTCTCTTTCTATCTTTCTCTCTCTTTCTCTCTCTCTCTCTCTCACACGTACACGGTCAACAACCTCGGATGAACATTCTTCTCCATCCATATGAATGTGCTGACTGGGGGACTGCTGGAGACCTTTTGACGGATGAAATGGGCTCCATCCATCTGACCTGCTGACTGGGGGACTGCTGGAGACCTTTTGACTTGAAATGGGCACACCTCTGACCTCCTTTCCTTTTACACAGACACACAGACACACACACACACACACACACAGCACAGACACACACACACAAACACACACAGCACAGACACAGACACACACACACACACACACACACACACACACACCCACAGACACACACACACACACACACACACACACACACACAGAGAGAGAGAAAGAGAAAGTGCCAGTTCACTTGCCAAAAGAGCCACCAGAACTAATAAAGAACAATAATTCGCTTAAAGATAAAACAACTGTTGACTGTGTGGATTAGTTAAAATATACATTTATCATAAATAAAACCATAATCAATCATAAGCTTCCAATCTCGTATCTGAGATACATATCTTCAGCCCCCTACACAGTAATCCTTTTCATCAAAGAGGAGGTTTGGTTCAATTCATCTATGTCTGATACACAAAACATTCATTACAGTTTTAAAATCAGTAAAGAAACATCCAAGGATATAACTCTCTCTCTCACACTCTCTCTTTGTGTGTGTGTATGTGTGTGTGTATGTTTGTGTGTGTATGTGTGTGTGCATGCACGTTGAATACACACATGCAATCATATCTAATCAAATAATAAAAAAACAGCCAAAGCAACACTTCTATAAGCAGCAACATGACGTGAATCCTTGCTTCGCCTCAGATGCGGTGTTTTTCTGGGCTTTCATTCAGTGTGGGAGTCACGTGTGAGTCGTGACAGGCATCACTAAGGGGGGGCGCCCACGTCTGCAGACGCATTCTGGCAACCAATGGCATCACAGCCAGACGTAGTCGGAAGTCGTGACATGGACTGTTGTAAAAGGTTGCATGTAGCCGTCCTCTGTGAACAGCACAGGAGGTGGACATCCGTGTGGCTACAGCCCAAAAGGGAAAAACATCAGAGCATGATACTTCAAAGACTGCCCAATGCTGAAGGATTAGACAGTTCAGAACATTTTTGAGTTGCCTAACTGTATGAAAAGAAAACACATATATTTACACACTGTTACATAGTAACATTTTTAGCACAAATATGGACGCGGGGACACAGATACAGGGTCTTAGTGAGTTCATACAACAAAAAATGCAAATACTGTACTTGATCTCCATTGTCTGTACAGTACATTTCTGGTGGGAGTGTACAAAGCATATACCATCAACCTGTGAACACAACTCTGCCTCTGATGAAGGGTATAATTAAGAGGTGGTCATGTACCAACTCTGCAATTAGCTGCTGCATCAGATGTTGATTTCATGGCAATTTTGACAGTAATGTGCACTTCAAGTCTTACAACGGGGTTTTAAACCATGTCCGTAGTCTCTGAAGAAATTGCACCTCATACCCCACAACAGTGCTCCATAGGTAGCTTCTTAGTCAGAGTAGTGGTTCCTCGTCACAGTCAGTTGAAAACCCTTGTTTTACACAAAGGGTAATAGCTGACCCTTAACTTCTACTATAGAGCTTTGCAGGAGATGGTTCAATAGCTAACCGAATAGACCTGGAAGTCCTAGTGAAAGGGTTTGGTCACTATTAGAAGCAGGAACATGACTAATATGTGCAAAGGTGTTGTAATTTATAGCCAACTGAACGGCTCAATGACTTCATAATCTATGTTTGAAATCTCTGAAATAACCTTGGGGATGGGCAAGAAGTCTCTAACAGCTGATTTATGCTTCCATCAGAACAGGCATTAGATGTGTTCATGGTGTCTGCGCAGGCTCTCCTAAACAAAAATACAACACACAAATTGGGGTGAATAACAGCATTTTGGTAGCCTGGGTGCCAGCCGACCTTTGTCCCGCCCACAACATTTGAGGTCGGGAAGTTCGGTCTGGCATTGCTCCATTGTGGAGCAACTATGCTCGCCCCAAATCTGGCGGACCAATCAAATTGGGCTTTACGATGATGGACAGGTGAGCAACAGCGCCTTGTCTATCACATCATCTGAGCATGCTTAGGTTGATTATGTTTGCAACAAAAACGCTGCATGTGGCTAGAAGGAGACAGATGGCTTCTAAGACCCCATATGGAAAATGCATATTATTTCAATGAGGTTTTATCACTGAAAACGATTATTTCAGAAAACTTTGAACAAAGTTGAGATGAGGGATTTGCGACAGCCTTTACCAGCTGTTTATAACATATTTGTAGCATATCAGGGTTAAACAGAATTATTTTTAAAAACGGAGGGGATATAGGCTATCAGTTTTTCCCTACAGTAATAGCCTACCCTACTACGTATCTCTTAGATTTCGCTAATGAGTGTTGTAGGCAGGGTTGGGCAAAATTCCAGAATTGAATTGAAACTGGCTCTTAAATTCCAATTCAATTCTTGAATTGCACTTGCATTTCAATGGAGGTAGCAAACAGGAAGCAGAATTGCAATTCGAATTTTGCACAACCCTGGTTGTAGGAGATATTGACGGCACAATAACTTTTACAAAAGACCAGAAAACAATGTTAAGGCATTTGTGGAAAAGAAGAATGGTTCGTGTGTCCTTCCTACATCTCGGTAAGTTATTTCGTTGCTCTGATTGGTTAGGTCTATCCAATTGAGGCATTCCCCCCCTTTATCGGTTGAAACACGCCCCCATAATTACGTCCCAATGGAGCAGTATCAGACTCATATTCTGACTAGAATTGAGTATGGCTACGTCAGGCTAGCATTTTGGATCATTGGGAAAAAAATGTTTTAATGGGCCTCCTAGATAATAGTTTTGAGTACACAGCTGACCACGCATTAACACACACACACACACACACACACACACACACACACACACAACACACACACACACCTTAATGAAATGGCCTGCCTTCTCTCCTCCCTCAGCCAATAGTCCATTTCTCCACAGCCTTCAACCTCTCTTTTTCCAAGGCCTGCTCTCCTGACTCCCATTAGATGGCCTTTCCTCTCCCTCCCTCCCCACGGCTCCCTGATTCCCCCTGGCCACTGGACCCCACATTCTGTCTCTATCACACTATTCTTCTCTCCTCCTCCCTGTTCTCCCTTTTCTCTCTCCTGTGCTCTGCGCCATCTCCCATCATCTCCTATAGTCTATCTATCTCTGCTCTTACTCTCTCTCTCTCTCTCTCTCTCTCTCTCTTACAGGTTCTCTGTCCATTTCTGCTGCTTTAACTCTCTAATATCTCCTCTGCTCTCTCTCATCTCTCACTTTCTACTTCTCTCTCCTGTGCACTCTCTCCCTCTCTCGTCACTTTCTTATGTTTTTCCTTTTTATTTCTCTCCCCTATGCTCACTATTTCTTTCATGTTCTTCTCTAGCTCTATCATTTTTTCTTTCCCTCACTCATATTCACTTCGCTACTCTCTCTCTCTCTCTCTCTCTCTCCATTTGGTCCCATCATAGAGTACATTAGTCATTCTCTAACTGTACTGTGTCAGAGTTGGTCCTGGGAGTCCCCGTCCTTATTAACACCATGATCCGGTTTGCCCGGCAGACCCGCTGGGAGCTCCCTCTGGACCACCTCGGGCTCAGGAAGACCGGGGAACCATGGCCACCTGGGTCACCTTTCCTCTGGTGCAGTCCGCTGCCACCCGTGTCCTCTGTCAAGGGCTGTTGACCGCAGTGAATAAGAGTGCAAGCTTTGTGTGTGTGAGAGAGAGACAGAGAGAGTGTAAGAAAGAGAGAGAAAGAAAGAAAGATATAAAGAGAGAGGGAGAAAGGGCACAGTTTGTGAGTATGTGTTTGTGTGCATGGAAGGATATATAACCTCTTGCAAGTCTCTGGGTGGGATTGTGTATCAGCTAAATACAGGGGCATTCACCCTATCATCTTGAGTCAGTATCATACACAAACACCTCAATAAAATGGCTTCCCTTTAAAGGTTATGGCTGTGTACTTCAACGTTACACTACACAAATCATGTCAATGAGAACATAACTCAGTATGATGACCAACACTAAAACATAAAGTGACCAAGACATACAAGGGCCCAGTAGATTAACAGCTACAACTCACTTACATCTGACATCGCCCAGGTCAAAAGCAATTCTTTAGGCCTGAAATAACTTTACACAAACACATATAACACAAGACAACTCCACATCTCTCAGTCACACTTACAGCATCACACACACACACACACACACACACACACACACACACACACACACACACACACACACACACACAGTCCCCTCCCCACACACACTTCATCACAGCAGCAGTCAGTCCCTCTATTTCTGAACATTACACAAGCCACTAAGCAGAGCTATAATAGCCAATGAGAGGAGCGGAGACCACTTCATTGCTCTAGTCCATCCATGAAGAAGCCCGGCTCTCGGCTCTTAGTCAAGTGCTTAATGGGCTGCCAAAAGAGCGGCTCTCTCTATAGGTAATCCATCCTTGCCCGTCCATCAATTGCAGCATTCGTGCATAGCTGACAAAGGATGAGTTCAGATTTTCAACGTTTATTTGTTTATTGTGGCCCACATAAATTGTGAATTGGAGTGAAGTGCAGAAGTCATAGGGTCCATTCTAGGGCCAAATCAGGAAAAAACAAACAAACAGCAATAATGTTCATGTATTCAAAATATACAAGACTAAAAATGTATTTGCCTAGTAAATTGTGCTGCATTATAAACATAAAATTGAACGTAATGTCATAGGGATTTCTTGAAAATCTCCAAATATGAAAATCTCTATGGGTGTGTTCATTCTGTGTTTGTGTTTAGTATATACTGGTGGGCATGTTATTCCGTGTTTGGTCCAGGTGTGATGTTGCAACAGAATGAAACCAGACAGCAGCTAAAAGACACTCAAATGGTCTTTGTCACGGCAACAGAAATTACCCCTCTCTGCTTTTTTCACGCTTACGGGAGGAGACCTACTTATTCATCTCCATAGCAACCAGACTTTTCGGGCATACAGAAAGTGTTGGAGAGAGACGAGAGAGAAAGAAAGAAATAGAGAGAGATTGAAAGAGATAGAGAGAGAGAAAGAAAGAGAGATAGAGAGAGAGGAAAGGATGCTTTTTTCAGGCATATGGAAGCGATGCATTTGATTCGCTTGACTTTGTCTCTCCCAGCTCTTTACACTCATTTCTAACTGCTATTTGTCTGGGACTGACTCATTTCTCCAATAATGACTGATATTTGGATCATAATGAAATTCAATTTCATATAGAAATCCAATCAAACAAATGACCCTTTCAAAATCATTACGCTATTACTACTGAGGGGAATGCCTGTCAAGATGCATGTGTGTGTGTGTGTGTGTGTGTAGAGATGACATTTAACAGCCATCCAGTAAATGACCTCTGCATTGGAGGACACATCATTTCACAATCAGTATTTCTTCTCTCTCTCATTATCATTCTCTCTCTCCCTTCCTCCTTCATTTCTTATGGCCTCTCTTCTCACATTCATGTCCTCCCTCTCCTCTCTCTCTCCCTCTCTCTCTTTCTCAGCCCTTCCGGTACCTCTCTCTGTGGCTGCTGGAAGTGGAGGTGTCAGTAAACAGCTCAACACTAATGATGAGGCATAAACACATTCTGACAGCATCTCTCCAGCGCTCTAATCCTGGGTGACAGCCTCTGGGGCAGAACAAACACCCTCTACCCCCCCCCCCACACACACACACACACACACATCTCTCCCTCTCTCTCACACACACACTCTTGCCTACATCACTCCTTTCTACAGAACTGGAGATGGTTGCCTTGGAAATGGTCTGTCTGCGGGACGAGCGGACATGTGTGTGTGTGTGTGTGTGTGTGTGTGAAAAAGAGAGAGGGAAAGAGAAACAGTGAATTTGTCAGCGTGAGCACTGCCTTTGTCTCCATCAGAGGGTCAGGATGTCCGAAAGCAAATGTGGGTCACTGTAGAGGACTCCTGTCCCTTTCCATCTCAGTAAACGTCCGAGAAAGACAGACAGAGAGGGAGCGACCTGGACAGAAGTGTTCGAAAGACAAGCACAGGGACACTGAGAGACAGGAGAGACGAAAGATAGAGACAGAAAGAAGAGAAATACATTAAAACACACACACGGATGCACACACACACACACACACACACACACACACACACACACACACAGTAAGGTAAGGGTGGCCATGATGTATCTTCATTTAAAGCTCCATCACACACATTCACAGGAATGTGTGCGCACACACACACACATTCACACACCCACACACACACTGAGTCTACAAATGACAAATGACTGTGTATATTATGGCTACAGATGCCATACCTCTTGTATGATTATTGGTCTGTAGATAAGAATGATATTTCTTCAAATCCATATGGCTCCCATTGTTTTATCTCCTCAGGGTCATTTATATTTCGTTGGTGGCCTGGGAGATATATGTGACCTCAACAGAAACACATTACTCAAGATGTGAAAGTCACTGATCGGGGGAGAGAGAGACTTAAAATGTGTAAACATTCACTGGGATCGTTGCCATGAATTGCCTCGGTGGGACATGCAGACCTCTTTAGCTCGACCTTGTGACAGGAAGCATTTCATTTATCACGAAGACCTCCACAATAGCAGATGAGTTGTGTTTGTATAATTCATAAAATAGGGTTTAAATCAAATATGAGATGTTAGAATACCAGACATGTGAGCAAAAACATAATCAGCTAGCGTAGGCTAGCTTGTGGTGGCAGTTCTGAATGTATGTGCACACAGTGATTGACACTTAAGAAGGCAAATGGAAATCATTACAGCTCATTCAACATCAATCCATGAATCCATCCATCAGTAGTGACATGTTGGTAAATATATTTTTGTAAGAAAGCTTTAAATGAAACATGCCATTAATCAACGGTGACACACAGAGGAACAACCAGTAGAGTAATTACCTGTCCACAGATGGCAGTCAGACACTCACAGCATCACACACACACACACACACACAGTTTAGTTATGCATCAGGTCAGGTAACAACAAACACCAAAGCCACTCACATCTTCAACAAACAATGCAGCTCAGTAATTGAGTGACATCAGGCATCCCCTTTCAGCTTTGACTTGGTTTACCTTGAGAAGTGACTACCTTCTTAGATGTGCTAAACAAAGTCATGGATGTCCATTGTCAAATTAAGACCCACAAGTAGGCTATACACATACATCAAATACATACACCATACACATACACATACACATATCTCTTTGAATAGATGGTTGCGCTATCTTAACAAAGGGCGGCTGACTGGAAAATTCCACTCGAATGCTGGGTGGGTGACTCAGTTTGATTCTTTCTTGGAAAAAAAGAGGGATTCCACTGCAAGTAAACACCGAAGGAGCAGGAACAACACATACGTAACTGATGATAGCTTGTCTACAGTATGTGGCCCACTGCATGGACTAGTAGCCTAAGGCCCAGTTACACAACCATCATGCATTCATCCCACAGGCAATTTAGCAGAGACTACAAAATAAAGTGCACGTGCCACCACTGCTTGTAATGCTGAAAGCAGGCAAGCATATGAAGACATACGGATTTTCTTTTCTTTTTAAAATGATCACATATTTAGCAGCATTGTATAGCAGGACATATGTTTAGTTTATTTGTGTCTAATTGAATAAATTAGAATGAACAATCATATTAAGAAGAAAGACTGTGCAGAGGACTGAACAGATTGTTACATTATGCTGCATTGGAAATGGATGGATTATGGCTGTGCAGGCTATCACTTAGAAGCATTTATTTCAAAATTGTGAGAAATGGTGTGAGATTTAAATAAAAAGAAGCATTTATTTCAAAATTGTGAGAAATGGTGTGAGATTTAAATAAAAATTGTATTTGTCAATAGACTGTCATTACCATTTCTGAAATTTCTGGTGTTTGTTTTCACACTTTCAATCAGTGTGTTTGGCAAGACTTTGCTGTTTCGTGTGACTACATATCATATCACTTTAATTTGAAACATTCACACCGTTTTTAGACCTCACTCTCTGTCTAGCTCTATCAAAGGCCCATGCACGCTCACAACCTCCCTGAGTACTTTTCTCATAACACCATTCATTCATCATCCTAGACCAATCTCATAGTCATGCTGTGTTCATATGGATTCATTCATCATAGACATTCCACCTCTCTAATGTTGATTCTGTGAGTGGCTTCTGGAGTCTGCTTAACATTCCGGCCTGCAAAGTCTAATGGAAATGCGTCACTGACCAAAAACCCACCATCGCTGAGGAGTGGATCCACAATCCCAATGCTCTCTGAAGGTGAAGTGACCACCAGTGGAGTTCCTGTAACCTCACTGGCAGTACATCACGTCCAGCCACAGGACCAATTTCCCATCATGCTTTGCAGAAAATTAACCCTGCGTTATCTCGCTCACCCTACGGTCCACATCCGTCTTCGGAAAGGGCCCAGAACACTCCTACCACCGGCGAACGGAAATGGAGCCCACAGTCCATTAATGGAATCTGTGAAATATTGATCATTCCTGACATAGTGTTAATTGGAAGAAGGTGAGTTTGCTATCTCTCCAGCAACATGTGTGGACCATCCAAGGGCATGTGTGCTGGAACCTCTTCTCTAAAGACCGACCCCTGAGGATGGTAGTGTGATGTGGCACCACATTCTCTGTCCAAGAAAAACATATTGTTTTGGTGTTAAATTGGTTCGATTGTTTGATACAGTATTACAAGGCAACAGCAGAGTTGTTACCTCAAATACATAAAATCAGAGATTGAAAGGCATCTATATTGCAATTCCTGCATCTTAATTTGTCTGTGATATGTGCCACAAAATGTCTCAGCTTGTAAAGTCCTTAGTCAGCCCATCAGACAGAGCAGTCAGTACAAATAACCTGAATAACAGTATCTATTATGGCAAAAACCTAAACAATATGTCAACATCTCCTGACGAAGATAGAAAATCTCCTAAAGTCAAGTGTTTGACTAAAGCTGTGGCAATTGAGGACCTGCATGGACGAATGTGAAAGGGAAAGCTCAGGCCGACTGGGAGAAAAAGAGGCATTTCAGCCATCATGCATGCGCTCAGTGTGTGTGTGGATATCTCATGTGTAAGAAGCTTGGCTGAGAATTCACATCTGTTTTGTCGATATTTCAGAATAAAACGACCGTATAGTCTGTGAGCATAATGTATTTTAGGGAGAGCCCAGAGAGAGAAATTGTGTCTGTGTGTACCGAGAGACTGAAAGAAAATCTGTGTGTGTCAGAGAGAGAAATTGAGAAAAAGACCGGAGAGTGGGAGTGGTTGTGCCTGACTGAGAGCCTGTGCAGCTGACTAGAGTCTTTCACATCAGATTGTCGTCAGAGCCGCCAGCATGGGGTAAAACTCCTCTGACTAGAAATCAGCTTGAGGGGAAAAAAAAGGAGGGATGGAAAAATACTACAGAGAAACAGAGTGAGTGAGAACGAGAGAGTGAGAGTTACGAAAAGCACAAGTATGAGGTCATTGTGTGCCACCATGTGGACTCTCAAGCAGAGAAATGACACAAAAGACTGTAGTGAACTCAAACGAATGGAAAAGGTACGCAAAGGCGCATTTGTTTGACAAACACATGCAATTTGAATTTGTGTTTAACCATTAAAGAGCTGGTATTAAACATGGTATTTGCATTTGTGGCGATACTTTTGTTATAACAGTCCTACATAAATGTAAGGTTGATTATGACCCATGCTACACTGTATTAAATAGCAGCTAATGAATGCAAATGATTATTTATATGACTAAGGACGGAGGACCCTGGATGCAGGACTAAGCCATTTTAAACTGCACGTCTCCTTACAGTTTGACCTTGACTGATGGCCATTTTACCTGTGTCTGTCTGAAGCATTCTAAAATACAGCATTCAGACTACGCTACACACTGTGTCCGAGGAAAACAATGGCAGCAGCACTGAGTGATGGAAGCCATGCATGCCAGTAAAAAAAAAAACAGGATTGGATTGACAGCCTGAAGCTGCGAATTTATGTAGTTTTCAGAATATGCAAGAGGCAATTATGGAGGCAAACAAGCCAGTAAGCGAGTGAGACTGTTGGAGGGTGGGGGGGGGCAGTGGTGGGACAATGTCCTCAGAGAAAATGCTACCAATTATGAGGTGAAGGCACTCAACCACGCCGTTTGAATTTTAAAGACGCTTCTGTTTTGTGGAGCCACAGAACCCCCTACTGGGCATCTGTGGTAACTGCAAGCCTGACTTACAGCCATGGTTAACAATACATACATGCCTCCTAAAATATTCCTAATCCCCCATGAAATTGTGTAATGATTAGGCACCAGCTTTGAAGGACGAGGAGCCCACCTATGACTGACGTGAGGACGAGGAGCCCACAAGATGTATGATACATTAACATTGTAACTAGGAGTGAACACAACCAAATAGCCTTTGGGGTTGTGTCAACTCAGGATACAAGAAAATAACCAGTTGTCCTCCTAATGATGGGTGTACGTCACTTTTATTGTTATTCAAAATAAGATACATAAGATGCACTCTGCTGAACACAATCACACAAGGGGAAAAAAGATTTAAAAAAGAACTGTTGTCAAAACTGGAAAGCAAGTATGAGTGCTTTGCATGGGAATTATTCCTCGAAAGTATATGAACACATTATTAGAGAGAAAAAAACATTTAAAAATGGCACTTGCTGTTTTCTTTTAGTATGGAATAGCTAACCTAACATTGCCGTGAGGTTGAAGTAGGAAACGACAAGACCAAGAGTGGAAGACAGAAGGGGAGTGGGGAGCCTGTGGACTCAGTGGTGCCACTCTAGTCTTCCACTCACCACTTGGCCAACCTGGCATCAGTTTACTCGTTGTCGCCTGGCAACCAAGACCATTCAAAAAGAACAAACACACGGTCATGAGGACATGAACCTGGACAGAGGGGAGTGGGCATCTAGGTAGGTACAACGAAAACGCAAAACAGTTAAATGGGAAAAACACAAGGAAACAGAATCATCAACCATCTTGAAATCCAATAGGGGACCTGGATTCATTGCCAGAGTGCTCAAAATAATGAGATGACAATATGCCACAGAAATGAGAGAAGCCCCAGTTATCCCACGACCTGAGGGGCCAAACAATCTTTTCTTAAAATGAATTCCCATCACACATGCCGGTAGGATGTAGGCTGAAGCTTTTGACTTGTTTTGTGAGTACAGAAACCAGTTCCAGCGCAATAACATGTGTCTAAAAAGTTTTGTACAGGGAAAGGATTCAAATCAATTTCAGGTCTGTCTTGCAACCACAGACAACATATCTACCTTCCTCACTGTGCCTGATCAAGTAAAACAAAAGTGGACCGACACAGAACTTCTTTACAGATTTAAATTCTTCTTTAAAGATGCAGTATGTTGGGTGTGATGCTTTTCATTAAAGATTTAAAAAAAAAAAAAAAAAAAACACCTCATGGCTCTGTCACAGATGTACTCTAGCCAATCAAAATTCTTTAGCCTGTAAGAATGTCTGCATTGGTGGAGTCACGTTTTTGACAGAGGTGGATATGGGGCAAAGGCCTTTTCTTATGGTCTTTCTACTGATGTGTTATGGTGAGGATGTTGACAGGGTTAGACAGTACTGAAAGCCCTCCTTGGAATAGCGAGAACACATCTCTCTCTGTATGCAGGAAGGCAAATGTCTACTGTACAGTACAAAAAAAGGAACTGAAAGAGCATCGCTCTTGTTTTTATGAGCCATTTTCACTTTTGACTTGCTTGGCTGCTGGTTCTTCAGCCTTTTTCCCATTGGACTCCAGTGCTCTCTTCTTTGGGCTGGTGTGCTCTGCAGAGGGAGAACACAAGGAACAATATTAGCCAACACCTTACTTGGATATGTCCACTGACAGAGACCTTAGTGATCCAGTCTAAAAATGCTACTGAACAATTACATCGCCTTCACCTAACCCAAACCTAATCTTAATCACATATTGTTGTTAACAGTGTGTCGACGGGTAGTTTGTAGAATCCTTTTAAAATCCAAGCTCTCCAAATCGATTTTAAAGTCACGATTCAATTTTCGATCTTTTTCTTAATTATTCTACTATCAACGCATTTCTTGTTTATTAACAGACATGAATGCATGAACCTCAAAATATTTCCACAAAGGTGATTTCAGAGAAGCGGGGGGTTTGAGTTTAGTTGATGCGTTTCTAAGTGGCTGCAACTTAGATAATGTTGCCGTGCCGCACTTCAACACTCGTGTATGTTTTTTGCCCTCTTGGCATGCATGCTGGATGTGACATTGGGGGTGGCTGCAGCATCAATTCTACCTTTGATTTCGAAGTTTGAGATCATGTCATTTCTATTGATATTCAACTTAAAACCGAAATCGTGACACCCTTATATACATGAATTAAACAAATACATGAATTTATCAAACAGGTCAGAAAACTCAGTTTTAAAGGGACACCAGGCAAGCCTGATGCTTTTTCTCCTTTTCTTTGCGTCTTCAGTCAAGCATTTTCGATGCTTCTTCGCCGGCTCTGCCATTATACACACGTTTGCAACAATCTCTAGCGTTTCGTTAGCTGTGCTGTAAACTGATCCTGCTTCGGTCGGCGGGTAGGATACACCGAACTTGCAAGTGGGATATTCTTCCTACAGGCAGTAGGGGCGGGCGAGAGAGCCTTCATTTGCCCCATAATGAGTCATTTAACCATATACCAACTTACAAAGATGATTAATAAACACGAAAACGTTGCCTGGTGTCCCTTTAAAATCCTTTCATGGACAAAAATAAACTTAATATTTGTCAACTAAAATGCTGTTAACTGGTAAAAACAAGAGAAACAATGATCCTTTTAATGGAACAGCTTGAATCATGGAGACACTTACTGCGGTCACCGCCATCCTCGTCATCGCTGTCGAATTTGGTCTTCTTGCCCTGGGGCTGATGGTTTCTTCCTCCTCGGTCCCAGCCGCGGCCGCCTCGTCCTCTGCCTCTACCGCCCCTGTGACCACCTGGAGGGAGGAGGGTGGGGAGATGAGCTTGGGCCCATCTGAGGGACTGGAACCACAAAACTAACAAAAACACAGCTACATGGCTGCCACTGATGCCTAATCAGTGGGTCAATGCTAAATTTCTGGTCTTACCATTGACAATCACTGTTTACACATGTATTCAAGATGTACAGCCAGAGATGCTGCTGACCACCTGTGTTTAGATTCAGGTACTGCCAACGTTACATTCAGTAGAACTCCCATTACACTACCGAAAACACAACGTGTATCTACACTACAGAAGATATGTAGTTAAAGGTCCAGTATGTAGGAAATAATGGAAAATAAACTGTAACCATTCCAAAAATGATCACCATATGTTGTCAGAGAGTAAGAAAACACGATGAATTGAAGTAATGGCTTATTTGACAACATTACTCGAACCCGTAAAACCCATGAAAAAAAAAAAAAAAAAAAAAAAAAAGTTACGGGGCGGAATCTCTTGGAATTTTCGTTTATGTTTTGAATGATTAATTCTAGAATAGCGTATTAATAATGGGCTAGCGATCTTCCTATTTGGGTTGCCAAATTAGCAAAGGCCAACTGTCAACAGCTGTCAGTTGTAGTCATGAACGCCTACGAGAGGGAGGCAAATTTCCAAAATTAAAACCAGAAACAAATTAAGTGGACATTGGAGGAGCTTCCTGAGATGGTGACGTCTTCATCAAACAAAGAATATCAAGTCTGACGCAGAGCTGGCCATATTTCTCCACAACAGGTAGCCTAGGCTAAACTTCATCTGCATCGCTGTTATGTTGGTTAGAGAGGTATTTTTTGTTTTCACTGTTTCCGTAATGTGTAGCTGGGTCATGGTTGGAGAAACGTTAAAGCAGCTGCAGGTCAACTAACGTTAGCTAAGTCTTCATTACCTCTGGCAACCCAGAAGAGGCTCGCGTCTGGTAGTCTTGAGAACGTTCACCAGTGTTTTGATTTTGGCCTACAGAACGTTAGGTAACAATCCTACAAATCGCACCTTTAAATGCATGCAGACCACCTCAGCAAGTGGTTTGAGTGATCGGATCACAATGTGTCTGGATGATTGTTTACAATTTAGTAGAGATGCACCGATAGTTCGGCTGGTGACCGGAATCGGCCGATTTTCACGTGATCGGCCATGACCGGCCATGACCGGCGACCGGCCGGTCAGTCTGAGACATGCCGATTTTATCCCGGTCAAATGCACTTGTGCGCCACAATTGTAACAACACCCAGCTGAATTTGCAAAGTTTGAAGAAGCTAGCAACCAGGCCAACACTCAGGGCTGGATGTAGGGCTACAAAGAAAGCGCTAATAGGCTACTGAGTTTTTCTATGCAGCAAACGCTGTGCTTTGCCATTGGCCTACTGCGTGGAATTTACTAAGCCGTCACTTCATTAGGCTACGTAAACATCGCTCATCACCGCTAATTGCGTGCCCACAGCTGAACCACAAGCGCTGCTGAACGGAGATAACCGATTGCGACATTAAAAATAATCAAAGTTTAGCGATCATAGGCTACATAATAAGATGTCAACAAGCAGCAACATACAGTAGCCCTAGTAGTTCTACTACACTTAAAAAAAAATACTCGGAACTATTTACTGCACGTAGACTAGGGCTATGCCTTAAAATACCCTAGTAGATTGAGAAGTGGATGTCGTGAAAGTGAACAAATGATAGCCTATTAGAAAGGCAAACAAACGTTAAAGTTGCTTTTAACATAGTAGCCTACAATGAAGAAAACTGATGCTCTGAATACTGAATCAGCCTTCTCTAGTTTCTAGGCCTATAGCCTAATTGATGCATTTAACCGGAATTTGGATTTAATTTTTTCACCGCAAAACAGACATGCACTGTTTTCATATATGGTGGAGCACCTAATCGCTATTAGCACTCCTCCCCTGTGTTTGGTGATAGCCTAGGCTACAACCATTTTTCCCCTCACCCTCCCATAAATTCATCAATGCATATGAAAATATGTTACATGGTAGCATGTTCAAATGGATCATGACAATTTTTCTTATATCTTTAGTTGGATATTGGATGTGAGAAGAATAAAATGGGTGTTCCATAACTTAACTTAATCCATAATTTGATACTGCAACTAAAGTTAGACTTGAAGAAGAATCTGTCTGCTCACCAGTTCCATTTTTTTTAACAGCCATTTCATTATTGATAAGTTGATTACATGTCTATATTAACATGTTCTATCAAAGAAAAGATAGAAAAAACTATGTGTGTGTGCTGTAAAATGGTTAGAAGAAATGAAATCGGAATCGGCAGATCAAACTCTATGAAAAATCGGAATCGGCCCAGAAAATTGCAATCGGTGCATCTCTACAATTTAGAACTTACCACTTGTGATCGGATCACCCAAGACGCATTTCAATAACAAATGTAGCAGGGGATATAGTGTCAGTGCTGAAGTACCTCGGCTTCTGCGTTTGTTTAGCGACTCTTGTTGGTCTTCGATGATCTTCTTCAGTGTGTCCATCTCCACGTCGCCCTCCAACACCTCCCACTCCACATCCTTCTCCTTCATCTGCAGCTTTCCCCCTTTCGCTGCCTCGGCCTTCTCCAGGGCTTCTTTGGCCTTGGACCTGAACAGAATGGTACCCTAAGGAAAGCACAAGAAACTATGAGAGCCCTCAATCGCCAGGGAAACCACCAGACACTCCTTCCTTACGTCAAAAAGTACAACTTCATACTAACCAACACACTAAACATAACTGACATAAAGCTAAGTGGGCTAAGTTGTGCAGTGAACAAGTTAAATAAACCCACAGCAGTTGTAGAGTATGTACATAACTAGGCTCTGCGGAGTGACATTTAAACCCAGTTTACGATATCACCCTGAGGAAACTGGCCAGTAGGCCCTCTGGCCTCACCTCTTTAGCCCCTCTGGCAAAGTCAATCCACTTGATCTCGGCGTGGCCAGCGAACAGCTCGTGGAAGTCCTCCCGAGACGTCTGACCCAGGTCGCCCTTAAAACGGAGCAAGCAGCCTTTCTGCTCCTCCAGGGATTTCTAAGACAGTCAGAACAGGCAAAGTAAGAAAGTGTCTCACTACATGCACACATTCACACACCACACATGCACGCTCACACACACACACACACACACACACACACACAGACACACAATGGGCCAGTAACCTGTGCATGGATTAATCCTAATCTAAACACTTTTTTTCCTCAATGGAAGTCTCCATTGAGGACTAGGCTTCACTGATGTACAGGAAACCAGCCCAATGTGTACTCTGCAGTCTGAAAAACAAACACAAAACCTCACTCACCAGCTCCTCCTCTTCTGCTTGTTTCTGCTGCTCTTCCTTGTCACTGGAGGGGAAAGGAGTACAGGTTAAAGCCATATAATTACTATTGAAGGATCTGACAAGCCCAAAGCATTCTCAAGGTGAAGGACAAACTCACGTCTTGGCTTTGGCCTTGGCCTCTACTCGGCCCTGCTTTCTCTCCTCTGATTTCTTGCTGAAGTAGTCCTCTCTGAAACACAGCACGACACAACTAAGTACCACAAAGGGTTTATGCATGTTCAAAAACTAACTTTTTCAGACCTTTTTAAGGATCATTGTGAATGAAACTTAAGCCCAATTTCACAGCCTTAACATTTAGAAAAAACATATAGGAAAACCAGAGCCCCAGATTTTCTAGCAAAGTAAATAAATACGGGTTGCAAAGTTTAGATCACTTGTAGTCGACATTGTGTTATATCGATACCATTGTGGAAAAGAACTACAACATTGAACTAAGATCTGTGCTGCCAAAAATGTTCTCATTGAGTGTTTTCCTTCCTATGCGTTGAGTGGCAAAAACGTAATATTACATTTTTAGCTTTTTTTTTTTAATTACGAAACTAGACACTCTAACACACCTTATATGTGATTTTGGGAACTCTGATGAATGGAAATGAAATATATGACGATCGAAAACTCATGAAAACGCACAATCTGGACATTTTATCATAACTTCGGTTGCCGCTTTGGGTCGAATCAGTGACGCATGCACGTCAGCTCAAAAACCAGGCCATTTTAGGTGGGTCTATCACTGGGTGGCAGTCTCGCCAGGTCACTTCCGGGAAACTTTACAGGCAGCTTCATATTTCATGAAAGGCGTTATATCTCCATTTCTAGAAAAAAAAAGCGATTTTGATGAAAACTAGCCACTGTTTAGCTTGGGATTTCTCAGGAACAGAGGTGTAGAAATACTACGGTTTGCACCCACTGAGAGCTTAAAGTCTCACCTTTCAAAGCGAGCCATTGTATGTGTTCATAGCTATAAAACAGAATATGCTGTGGCTGTACAAAAATCATCAACAATGGTCTAGATTGCTGGCACTCTAGGACAAAGCTTCCGAAAACAGCTTGGCATTCAATGAGTTAAATGGCTGCTGTTGAAGTACAGTAACCACAGTTACAGTAAACACATCTAAGACCTACTGCACAATATGTCAATGGATTTAACACTTTTAAGGCCTAAAATTCAAATAATAAAATGTTAGACTTTAACATCCAGTGAAAACCCTGTTTTGTGTATGACTGCAATCAATATCAGAAATCAGGTATGAATTTATAAGAACTAGATTGGCAAAAATGACACTTTGCTATTAAATATCCATCTAAAAGATAACAATGGTAGCTAAGAGGTGGACAAGGGGATAGCATACTTCATGAGGACGATCATGTCATTGTCTTTGAACTTCTTGACATCGTCGCGGGCAACAAACTTCTTGGCGGATTCTTCTGTTTCCATGACCATGAAGATGGAGCCCTAGGGACACAAACTGGTTAGCTTAGCATGACACTCCTCCACTCCACATCACCATGAATCAGCATCCTGTAGAAGAGGTCCACAGTGAAGATGATGCAGACAACTTTTAAACTTGCTCACAAATGACTCAAAGACCTTTATGCCGTCACTATTCCAGGTGGGAAATACAACAGGCCAAAAGAGGTTGACGACAAGAAAGTACGGTCTTAACAAAAATCTTACTTTGAAAGCCTTCAAGGGTCCTTTCCTCATGTGGATATTCTCAACTGTGCCTTTGTCACTTAACCATTCCTTGATTTCATCCAGGGTGGTATCCAAAGGAAACCCTTTCTGTAAGGACAGACACAACAAATGAATAAGAGAAAAAGTTCTAAAAAGCTCTCGGTATGAACTACGCAAACTGAGCATCCTTATATAGTGTATATTCCACAATAGTACCCATTAACAGTCCTATAAGAAAACAAAAGAAGTCAGGTGACTGCAGTGCCTGGCCACTGTCACACAATATTAACCGAAGTGAAACCACATTGCAGCATCTGCATTCTGAATCAGATCTGGAAGAACATGTAAGTGGTCCAAGATATGGTGACCCTCCACTTTGTATACAATTAACAAGTACACTGGATCAGTAGTTTGTGAGCGGACATACACAGACACAGACACGCACAGTTGACTCACAATGTAGACAGACTTGTGCTTGAGGGCATCTTTATACTCGTCGTTCATCTCTGGGAGGGGCTTGCTGAGGCAGCGGCGGATTTTGGTTTTGTCTTCGCTGACTTCCAACAGACCCGTTTTGGATTTCCTCAGAGCTTCCACAATGACGGACTCCTCTGTTGTTAAACTCTTCAACCTACATGTTCAAAAAAGTGAGGTGAAATCTGCTATCTAGATTTGACTGTAGAAACAGTACTGCTATGAAACCACTTTAGTTAGTATATAACTTAAACTAGCATTTCATGAACTGTGGTCATGAGAAGACCATATAGGTGTTCCATAATAATCCTACAATTTGCTGTTCAAAAATAAATAAATAAATAAAAAAAATTCACATACATGCTTTTATCGGTTGGAAATTGGACTAATTTTTTACATTTATTTTATTTATTAATTTGTTTGTTGTCTGTCTTGTATGTCTTGGTGTCACGGGTACGCTGGCAACTACGCCGCTCCTTCCGCTATTGTCTTTGTTAGTCTATATGTCAATGACAATGTCTTATATGTGGAGCGCTTTGGGTTGCACTCTGTGCATGTTAAATGCGCTATACAAATAAAACTGACTTGACTTGACTTTTAAGTAGTACTGAACTCACCTGTTAAATTTCAACATAGTCTCCAGTGTAACCCATCCATCATCTACCTGAAGTTGTTCCTTCAGGAACTTGTCTCGGACAAGATTGTGGTCTCCAAAATAATACTGAAGGAAAAAAAAAAAAAAATAGTACAATGACCCTCAAAAGGTGTGCAATAGAATACAGTGACATCCTTGAATTTCCCCTTGGGGATCAATAAAGTATCTATCTATCTATATCTGCTCTTCATATCATAACAGCATCATATTTGACAGTCTGGTTACAGCTAAGATGTGCTGAAAGCTTATTAGTAGTTTCGTCATTAAGAGATAGGTGCAGTTGACAGGGCAGCTGCAAAACACAGCCAATAGATTGGCGGTGCTGGCATTTCAATTAAGTTAGGCCCCATCATCCAAACACACACATCCGGTGTGCCGGGTAGAAGTGCATTCAGTTTCATAACATCTTTACCCTTAGAACAGAGGCTTTAGCCTAATAGACCCATACGTTTTGAAGTTTGGAGGATGCCGAAAAAGACACACTTTACCACATGTATCGATACATAAACAGCCACAAGTGTTACTTCGCTTACCTCAATCTGATCAGCAACCTTTTTCTCCAGCGGCGAAAGCTCTTGATTTTCTGCCATTTCTGCAGGTGTTTGGAAAATGGATGTATAAGGGACCTAATGTAATCTTTACTTCGTGGTTATTGTTATGTAGCCTACACGTAACAGGTCGGAGGTGAGTGCCGTCGCAGACGCACCTTCAACGTTTGGCGTTAGAAGGCAAAGCTAGCTATTAGCTCATGTAAGCAAGGCCCACGTGTTGATGTAGTACAAAGTAAACATGCATGACTAGCAGTATAGGCCTTTCTCCTAGCTTAGCAGATACTAACAATATCTTCAACAAAGTTATAGATGAAAACTCTTGAACTAATACAGTTAACAATCTGATAAAGACCGACTACTGTTAGTTCTGCTCCGTGCCGGTGCATATTAGCCCAACTCAGGCTTTCGCCAGTAGCGCATGTTCCTGGAGACGGCACGCACCACTTAACTACCATCACTCTATAAAGAATATATTTTACCGAGACGTACTGTCATACATATAACACATTTTGGCGAAAAATGCTTAGTTACTTTGTAGTTTGGACTAAATGCGTGTATGATGACATGCACGTTTTCAGCCTCCTAGCTTTAGGCACGTTTCTTCACCACTTAGTTAAACCAGACTATCAGCTACACACAGAGTACATTGTGAAATTACTATTCACGCTAAATATACGATCGAACAACCAATACAGTAGAATACTAATAACATGCTACAAATCGTTCAAAATGCTATGCTTACTTGAAATTGCAGTCCGTCTCGTGGAAGTTAGATGACTCACGTTTCACCGTCCCATAAACCAACGCGCTCTGCTTCACGTCATATGAGGCATGAGGTGTGTGAGAGCACACCTAGCGGTCATTCCCAGAAAGGATCCACCAAGTTATGCATCATAAAACAGTGGCAAAAATCTTTATTTTCACCCCCCAAAAAATGTGTACACACCTTTTACTCATGTTTCAATATATAAATAAGTGGGATGAAACAGACTGACACAAGAAAAAGAGCTACAGTAGGCATACATAAAATTCCATTCATCCAGATAAAACATGACCCGATTCAATAGTTGAATCCTGATTAAATTGATGGTCTATGTACTCTGCCACATCAAAGATGTCATCAATGCATGTTCACATACAATACATAAACATCAAGTTGCTACATAAAATGCCACACACACACACTAAAAGTCAATGTTACGGTTGTCATTTATGAACATTTATGAAAACACCTGACTTAAATGTTCATTATATAAATCCTTTGAACCATAAAAAATGTTTGGAGAGAAAAATAAATCATAATAACAGACATTCTATTCTATATTTTCTGAGGTTTGCTGTGAAAATGTTCCCTGAGTATACACAGACCGTTGGTTGACACACAAATCTTTCAGTGTCTGGTATGACATGGCATGACATTCTCCATATTCTAGAACAGGTTTCTTTTGATGAGAATTTGCATTTTCAAAATAACCTTTCAGTCTCTATGGGTATCATATTACGTTACATTATTAATCACACACCACTCTCTTTTTGGCCCACGTATTTGGCTATTAACAGTCAGACTAATTATCATGTAAAAAAAAACCTGAGTGACTATGAATGGAAACTGACAACAACCCTCCTGTCAGCCCGGGTCCAAGATTCGGCAAACCAACACCACCTACTCTTTTATACTGTTTGGGTCAGTGCTGTTGCTATGATGAACAGATGATGAAACAGGATGTGCTGACGTGGGGGTTGCTAGCTTCCGAGCGTACAGATGTCTGTACTTAACGCAATTAACTGGACACTCTCTTGATGTCTTCTTTTCCGTCTCCCTTCTTGTGTTGCAGGTGCCGTTTTATGTCCCTTATGTCATTTTGATTTTTTGCAATGTGATTTGTTTTTGTTTGTTATGCTCCGAGACACCCTAAACCAACCCTACTCTTCTCCTTCTTGTGGGGCAGCCGTGGCCTACTGGTTAGGGCTTCGGACTTGTAACCAGAGGGTTGCTGGTTTGACCCCCAACCAGTAGGAACAGCTGAAGAAGAGCAAGGCCCCTAACCCCTCACTGCTCCCCGAGTGCCGCTGTAGCAGGCAGCTCACTGCGTTAGGATTAGTGTGTGCTTCACCTCACTGTGTATTTACTGTGTGCTGAGTGTGTTTCACTAATTCACGGATTGGGATAAATGCAGAGACTAAATTTCCCTCACAGGATCAAAAGAGTATATATACTTATACTCCAGGATTATGCATCAACTCCATGCTACAGATTGTAAACAAAAACACATCCATGTGATCTTGCTGCACTGGGCAGTGTACCCACAATCTCCCAGGTGGCCTGTTCTGGGTCGAACCGCTCCATGCTGTGCAGGTATGTGCCTTTGGTGTATGAGTAACCACCAGTCACATAAATGCAGCCATTCATGGCTACGGCACCACACTCCATCCTCCTCTCTTTCATGTCTGAGAGTTTGATCCACTTGTCTGTTTTTGGGTCGTAGCAGTCTGTCACAGTGGTCTGGCCTCCTACCACATAAAGCCTGTTGTTCAGCGAGACTGAGCAGAGACCGTACTCTAGGGGAACACACAAATAACAAGCTTGATTAATAAGTATTAAAACTTATTAACAGACTTAATACATTCAAACTAAGGCTCCACATACCTGGGTGGGGACAGGTGGTGACGATGCTCCATTCATTCAGATCTGCCCTGTACATCTGAATCTTCTCATATGTGCAGCTTCCTTTGTAGCCATAATGGCCACCAGTTACATAAATGGTATCATGTAAAACACATGCTGTGGCATTCCCCACACCTATGAGAGCAAGGGTTGAACTGTTTGATTAGACACTACATAAATAATACAGAATTAGAATTGACCCTGTATAATCATCTAAGTATAAGTATACATATATATATTCTTTTGATCCCCTGAGGGAAATTTGGTCTCTGCATTTATCCCAATTCATGAATTAGTGAAACACACTCAGCACGCACACACTAATCCCGGCGCAGTGAGCTGCCTGCAACAACAGCGGCGCTCGGGGAGCAGTGAGGGGTTAGGTGCCTTGCTCAAGGGCACTTCAGCTGTGCCTACTGGTCGGGATTCGAACCGGCAAACCTCCGGTTACAAGTCCGAAGTGATAACCAGTGGGCCTCGGCTGCCCCAAATCTAAATCTAAATCTAAATCTAAATCTAGTCAGGGTGAAGCCAGAAGAACACATTTGCAAATTAGCAAATTTGATTTTGCCCTGCAGGTCCGTCTTTCCATTGAAGCCAATTTACAAATAACCAAAAACCCAGAAACCAATCATAAGCACAGACAAAGAGTCAGCTCAATGCTCCCACATGCAAGATGATTGTTATTCATGCAAAATAACTTTTCATGTTGACAGACTTTGCACATTGCCCACTTTTAAAATTAGGGCCTTAAAAAATAATTTCTTATTCAGTCTTCAGTACCTTGGATCATATTTGCCACTGGGAACCACTTCTTCTTGAGTGGGTCATAGAATTCCGTCTCAGCAGTAGGAGCTCCATCGTCTGTAGCCCCCGATGGCATACACACACCCATGCATGGCCACGGAGCAGTGGTAGTAGCGCTCCCCCAACATAGGGCATCCGGGAGCCCACTCATCATGGTCGCTATTGTACACCCACACGGTGTTCAGGGCCTCGACTTTGTCTGTCCGATAGCCCCCCGTGACATAGATGCTGGGCCCCAGCTGGGTGATGCTGTAGCTCTCTCGGGTGTGGTCGGGCATATCTGTGCCCTGGGCCCATGTGTTTGACAGTGGGTCCCAAATGTGGACCTCAGAGAGCGGATGCCAGTGGTAGCCTCCTATTATGTACATGCTGATGGTGGGCTTCTTGCAGCTGAGACGTGTGATGGTGAAACCAGGCAGAAGGGAGGACATGAGAGCAGAACTGATCCGCTCTGTCCCACTAAGGTCTGAGCAGTTCCTTTGGGACTTTAGGATGTTCCTGAAGAAGTTCTTTTCATCCAGGTCCATGTTTATGCAGTGCAGCAAGGCCCGGGTAAGGCCCAGACGAGTCAGGGCTCCATGGCTGACCCATTTGATCAGGGCATCCACCAGAACCTCCTGCTTCCTCACGTTGAGGTTCTTGGTGGAGAGAAGGGAGCGAAGGCGCTCAAGGCTGACCTCCAAGAACTCCTCCTGGCTGATGAGCTCCTCAAACTGGAAGAGCACCATCCTCTGTGCCTCTCGTTCTAAACTTGAGCATGCGTGGTGCTCAGCAAATGCTTGCATGCCCAGACAGTTGTCTACATCCAGAAGACGCACCAGGAACTCCTCACATGCAGTCTTAATCGGTCTGACCTGCAGCATGTCCGCAGCCTCTAGGAGCTTCTCCACATTCCCCTGGGTTATCATCACCGTGGAGGTGTACATAAACTCTATGAGCATGCTGAGGACTTCGCTATCTATGCCCGGCAGTCGCACCAAGCCATCAGTCTTCTCACGCATGTCTGTTGTAAACATCACTTTGAAAAAGGGGCTACGCGCAGCTAGCGCTGCTCTGTGGCAGTGGAACAGCTGACCAGTGTTGCACTGCAGTGTAACGTCTGTAAAGAGCCCTTCTGTGTAACACTCCCACATGGAGTCTAAGAATTGTGCTGGGTGCGAAACATCCTGGAATTCATAGGTGTAACCCACTTGCCCCTTTGCAGACATTATGCACACTGCAAAACAGAGAGAACCGTTCCTTGTTAAATCACAACTTTAACCTAATAAAAATAAATAATGCTTCTGAAAAATTAACAAGCAGGCTGGATTTCATGTATGGTCCAAGTGCACAGAGAGTGTCTTTTTCTATCACAAAGGGAGTCACGTGGCATGAGCATGTGTCTTTCTTATTCTAGAATAATAGCCACATTGCCATGATTTTGAAAGTGCCTTAGACTAACCTTCATAAATGTACATATTCTATAGCTTGATTGTGACCATAATTCATTTTTATTGTCGCCTTTATCTATATTAGATGGCTTGTCAATGATCAAGAGACAAAGTGCAATATAAAGCATGAATGTCTGGATGTGGCATTAAGCCTTATTGCAAGTGGTTAAATGGCAGTACTAAAAAGAAGTGGTCTGAAGTGACCTTGCCTTACACATCTCCATATTGGACAATGCTGTTCACACAACATTTTGGTCATATGCAATATCTTTAAACAAGACTAGAGAAGATAGACATTAAATAACACTAGAACCATCCCCATACAGCAAAATTAAACAGCAGACAAAAAATGAACTGCTGCAGCTTTGCAGTTATATAGAGAGCATAAGAGAAACTAAGTGTGCTTGAAGTGCCCATAGTTTTAGAAATAAGAGAACAGTGCCTCTGGCTTTATGGTGAAATGTCAACTGTCTCAGAGCGAGTGAAATAAGTGTCTCCATACAAAGACTAACATTAACACCACAGAATATGGTTTAGTCGGGCCAAAATAATCCATCAATTTAAGCTTCTACAGGGTTCTTGTGCCCTGACTGATAGACATCTCTCACCTCGCCTTTTCATTTATTTGATGTTTAGGCCTAATTGTGTAGGCCTATTAATTGTCTTGAATTTTCTCCCTTTTGGAGTAGGCTAATGACAGTAACCTGTAGTCCTGCAGTCAAGACAAAAGACACCACTATATCTGAACTGTGCCGTGCCTGCGACTTTGTCGACCTCTACACGGTCTGTTACAAAGACAAAACAAACCCAGTGGTTAGACTACACGTGTATTTGTTGACATTTGTTGGAAAAGCTCAACTTGCCTAATGGATTTAATCAACAGGCTATAGATAAATGCATGTCTTATTAAAACACTGATCGGCAATGTGTTATTATGATGAGCCAATCTATGCAGCCATGTATTGCAAAAAACGTTGCAGTCGGAATCCGCCTGGGAAATGTTTAGCAGTAGGCTAGCCTAAGCAGATGTTACTGTGAAAAGTAGGCTAGTCTACATTTAAATCACCATGGCTGCTTGCTTAGCCAAAATTTGGATATCACTCGGCGAAAAGCATTTTCTATAAGGGGTAGGCTATATGTGTTCAATTTGTCTATATGCTGTATGCTAAACCTTAATCGTTTAAGAGCAAATTGTACGATATATCTACTACGGCAATGGTCTGAACCAAAACAAAAACATTGCTCACAATAGGCGCTTCGGCGCTCCACCTGCGGTCTCCTGCGCGTCGCCTCTAGAATGGCTTCAGATCATCGCTCCGAAAATGTCAGTCACCGCCACCATAACTGCAAGCTTTTGGGAGGAATGCGTAATCAAAGGGAAATTAGCCAATGCATCTTCATCCATCATATAGGCTAGCCTAAATCTTTCTTTGGCTTGAGGCCACCGCTTGCATTGTTATCATCCTGGGATGCGCCTGATATCTCTTGCACAATAGCGCTCACTGAACACACACAGCTGATACGAGATGTTGGGGGTTGCGCCAGTTCAATAACCCAACAACGACCGCCGGTAACCTTAAATCACCTATAGCCTACTCTCACCGACCTATGTCGCACATAATCTCACAAGCCAAAGTTGCATTCTGATTCTTATCTCTGATGGGCTTACAATTATTGCAAGAAGCAACCTAGGCTTAGGCCTATTGTTAGATTGAAAAACGAAACGTTCGTGGTACGTTTTTGCAATGAATGCTTTTCTTAGGCTATGCTCAATCTCTCCGCATCTCTGTTGCGAGCTATTGTCTATTCTGTGTTGAATGTGCCTGATTGCGACGTCGAGACGGTATAATTTTGGCCACGTGTTTATTAAATAGTTTTTATTATTATAAAATAAAAAGTTAACACAGATCACATGTCAATTGTTCACTATGGACAAGACCACACCCAACATATAGCAATGTGTAAATTCAGCATGCCAAATTGACTTTACATCACATGTTGTTCGTTATATTGACATCGTATTAAATCAACACATACAAAAGGCCACTGATTAGACCATGTTCTGATATGTGCCCTTAGCAATCGAAGTGAATAATCAGATCATTACTGTTACTTTGAACTGGCAATTTATGTGTTTCCATCGCGTTACTGAGGGGGCAGCATCGCAGAGTTCTATTGCATGACAGCTTTCAGTTCATTGAGAATTTCAGTAGCACTTGTCCATACTAGAACGCGCGGCTTCAATGGGGTGCCGTCCTCGGTTACAACTCCGACCAATACCAACCGCTCCAGAGTATACCCTTTACGTGGCATCGCAATATCTTCTTCACGCATTGCCTTAAGCGGGCAGAGATCATTGCCTCCATCACCGACGTAAATTGTTCTGGCATACTGTACGCCCATTTTGTCTTGGGTCGCAATAAAATCTTCCAGAATTTTTCTTTTGCACATGTTGATGGGGCACTTGGCGCAGGTGTGAGAATGGTAGCACTGAACCGTCACGTAACCACGGCTATCGACACTGGCTGGGTTTGAAAACACTTTGTCAAATGCTTGTCGAAGCCCAGCTCCCTCTAGGATCCAGTCGATGAACACCATGTTGGCATCGGAGACAATGATGCAGTCGATGTCATTCATGTGTCCTGAAATGAATGTGAAAAGTTCTACCATGCCGTCTGTGAACGGTATGGCATGCATGACAGATCGAATCGACTCCGATGTGACGCCCTGATCACCTATGTACGACATAACCCTGCCCATATACTCGGTCCATCGCCCCTTCTGATAAGTCTTTGCCAGCCAATCTGGCAGGCGCTTGTCCGGGGTGCTTCTTATGACCCAAGTGTCACAATTTTCATCCACTATTGTGTGGTCGAAGTCGAACACCATGAGGGTCTTCATCTTTCTTCAGACTTCCGCACTGGCCTGTGAAAACATAACAGCATTATTGTCCTGAATCTTACGTCTAGATCAGCAGTAAAGTTATTGTGCAACTACATTCTCTAGAACCAGAAAACCTTCGTCGTTAGCTAACTTAGCTTGCTAGCCAACACGCTTATCCAAATTACATCTTCTAACAGCCCACTAAAAATGACCGTGGGAAGCGGTGTTCAGTTAATGCCTGATTAGGATTTAACGACTGACTTATAAGGCGATTTAAAAAAAAGTTACTACTTACACTTCGAAATCGTGCGCCACCCAGCAGCATTCAGGATAGAACTTTTGATTGCCGCTACCGGTTTGCTTTCGAGTGCAAATGCACACAGCACATTGATTGGCCAATACAAACCCCGCCTACTCAAAATCTACCAGTGACTAAATTATTTTACTGTCTATGATTTAAACACTGCCAGGCTTGACAGAGAATCAAAGAGGCAAAATGCCATATAACCAAATGTTCAAAGCTGTCAGCTAATTATCTACCACCAAAATGACCATATCAGAGAGTATGTAAAGGGTGGGACAATCCCAAAAGTCTTTAATGGAATAAACAAGATCTGACATCTGCACCACATTTATCATTACAAATGTTACTTGCTGGTTTAAAAAAAAAAAAAATAATAATGATATTTTTTTTAATGGACATACCCAGAGTAGGTAGAAAACTGAAAATCTTTTAAAAATATAAATCAATTAAAATGACCAATCCCATTCTGGATCATTTTGTCCCAAAAAAAATGTTGTGGAAATTAATATGACTTTTCTGCAACCCACCATATCACCAGCTCAACTACCCACATGTATGCCCCTCCAGTAAAAGTGTTAATAATTATCAACAATTACTATGTAATGTTGTCTATTGTCTCTATTTGCCAGACAGGCTGTGGCCGGTTACAGCAATAACAGGAGGATGAGGGACCAGCACATTTCCAGAAAGAAAAAAATGACTTCACTAGGGGCATTCAAAGTCCGGTGGAGTCAATTTAAATGAACCATTTCTGACTGTAAAACATGTTGTGGATTCTGTGTTTATTTACAGTTCTTAAAACACACAAGTGGGAGGGCACCTACAAGTGGGAGGGCACCTACAACTAGGATTTCACTCCCTCCTACACCCATTAAAACCTCTATCATCTGTACCCTGTAGACAGGTGCTATCACACAGGCCTTGGTAGAAACTGGAGTCACCGCTCCTACAACAGCGAGTCTAGTCGCTATCGCTAGAGCCGGATCTGTTTTTGTCATCTTTACGATGGTCCCGGCTCCTCCTGGGGCTTTCCGACTTGTCTCTCCTCTTCTCTCGGCTGTTTGGTCGTTTTCCTTTGGGGCTGGCGCTCCTCTTCTGTTTGTTCTTGTTCTTGGCCCTGTCGCTGTCAGAGTCGCTGCTGCTGCTCCTGCTGCTGCTGCTGCTGCTGCTGCTGCCTGCTGCTGCTGCTGCTGCTGCTGCTGCTGCTGCTGCTGCTGCTGCTGCTGCTGCTGCTGCTGCTGCTGCTGCTGCTGCTGCTGCTGCTGCTGCTGCTGCTGCTGCTGCTGCTGCTGCTGCTGCTGCTGCTGCTGCTGCTGCTGCTGCTGCTGCTGCTGCTGCTGCTGCTGCTGCTGCTGCTGCTGCTGCTGCTGCTGCTGCTGCTGCTGCTGCTGCTGCTGCTGCTGCTGCTGCTGCTGCTGCTGCTGCTGCTGCTGCTGCTGCTGCTGCTGCTGCTGCTGCTGCTGCTGCTGCTGCTGCTGCTGCTGCTGCTGCTGCTGCTGCTGCTGCTGCTGCTGCTGCTGCTGCTGCTGCTGCTGCTGCTGCTGCTGCTGCTGCTGCTGCTGCTGCTGCTGCTGCTGCTGCTGCTGCTGCTGCTGCTGCTGCTGCTGCTGCTGCTGCTGCTGCTGCTGCTGCTGCTGCTGCTGCTGCTGCTGCTGCTGCTGCTGCTGCTGCTGCTGCTGCTGCTGCTGCTGCTGCTGCTGCTGCTGCTGCTGCTGCTGCTGCTGCTGCTGCTGCTGCTGCTGCTGCTGCTGCTGCTGCTGCTGCTGCTGCTGCTGCTGCTGCTGCTGCTGCTGCTGCTGCTGCTGCTGCTGCTGCTGCTGCTGCTGCTGCTGCTGCTGCTGCTGCTGCTGCTGCTGCTGCTGCTGCTGCTGCTGCTGCTGCTGCTGCTGCTGCTGCTGCTGCTGCTGCTGCTGCTGCTGCTGCTGCTGCTGCTGCTGCTGCTGCTGCTGCTGCTGCTGCTGCTGCTGCTGCTGCTGCTGCTGCTGCTGCTGCTGCTGCTGCTGCTGCTGCTGCTGCTGCTGCTGCTGCTGCTGCTGCTGCTGCTGCTGCTGCTGCTGCTGCTGCTGCTGCTGCTGCTGCTGCTGCTGCTGCTGCTGCTGCTGCTGCTGCTGCTGCTGCTGCTGCTGCTGCTGCTGCTGCTGCTGCTGCTGCTGCTGCTGCTGCTGCTGCTGCTGCTGCTGCTGCTGCTGCTGCTGCTGCTGCTGCTGCTGCTGCTGCTGCTGCTGCTGCTGCTGCTGCTGCTGCTGCTGCTGCTGCTGCTGCTGCTGCTGCTGCTGCTGCTGCTGCTGCTGCTGCTGCTGCTGCTGCTGCTGCTGCTGCTGCTGCTGCTGCTGCTGCTGCTGCTGCTGCTGCTGCTGCTGCTGCTGCTGCTGCTGCTGCTGCTGCTGCTGCTGCTGCTGCTGCTGCTGCTGCTGCTGCTGCTGCTGCTGCTGCTGCTGCTGCTGCTGCTGCTGCTGCTGCTGCTGCTGCTGCTGCTGCTGCTGCTGCTGCTGCTGCTGCTGCTGCTGCTGCTGCTGCTGCTGCTGCTGCTGCTGCTGCTGCTGCTGCTGCTGCTGCTGCTGCTGCTGCTGCTGCTGCTGCTGCTGCTGCTGCTGCTGCTGCTGCTGCTGCTGCTGCTGCTGCTGCTGCTGCTGCTGCTGCTGCTGCTGCTGCTGCTGCTGCTGCTGCTGCTGCTGGCTTCTCTTTCTCCATGTCTCCCCTTTGACAAACAAACAAGAGATATCTATGGTTATTTGGGATAGAGCTTTGTTTGCAAGTATGCAAAAAAAAGTATGTCAAGCATGTAATTATGTAGACCTAAATACAATCAATCCATTTGGTTTCCTACATGCATGGACAAGAGATCTCTTGCACTTCTCTTTGTGCTTATGATAAAGTATGCACGTGTGGAAGCCGGTCCCTTGTGAATGAGGTCTGTCCCATGATCCTGGTCAAAGGTCAATTTGTTTTATTGTTATTAGATGTCAAAGATAGAAAATGTTCAGCTAATGTGACCTCTATCCTTGATGGATGGCAATAAGGTGCATTTCCTATGGCCCACACACACACACCTATACCAATTTCTAGTGCCCTACAGACATGTTTGTGGGTGCGTGTGACACATACTTATCTCCTTTGATCCAGCGGTCCTCACTGATGCGCGTGCGCTGCACTCTCTGCGTGCGCTGCATTTCCTGGCGCCAGTGGGGAGGAGTCTCACTGCGCCTGAAGCGGTCCCACGAGCGAGAGCGGGAACGAGACGGAGTGCGGTACCTCTGCGTGGGAAGAAAAGAAAGAAAGAAAAAAGAACAGGACAAATATCTAATTACTGTTAATCCAACTCAACTGTACCTCCTGCAGCTTAGCCACTTAGCCACACAAAGCAGAAAAGTAAACTGAATGATGTAATACATAAGAAAGTAGTAGAGGATGCTAAGTTTACATACTCAGACGCAATTTATACCAGAGACTGTCAGACCCTTTACAATCACCACACCATAACCCAAGTCCAATTGCCCTCTCCGCTCTCCCACTCTTACCCTGGGGCCTCTGCCCTTTATTTTTCTGCCGGAGCGGGTCATCACCAGCCTAGTGCGGTTCAGTTGCCTGGAGTTCATCATGGGCCTGGGAGAACAGGAGGGGAAAAAAAAGCTAAAGCTCTTTGATGCTCAACAAACACAGTCAACTGCAGTTTACAAATGAGGACAAAGATGCATTACTCAGAAAGCATATATGCTTCGCTGAGCACCAGTAACACAACAGCACTTCTGAAGGGACTGCTTTTTGACAAACTTCATGGACCCATGTGAATGTGTCCATGTGAATAAAGAACTACTATGAATGTAACAACCGACAAAAAACAGTATTTTAACCATTAGATCACTTGTGTGTGTGTGGTCAATCACTTCTCAAGGTCATATTTTAATAGTACAAATTTATCACAGCACTCACCTGTCCCTCTGTCTCTCTCGCTCTCTGTCCCTCTCCCGATCACGGTCCCTCTCCTTCTGTCTGTCTTTCCCGGAACTCTCTTTGCTCTTGTCCTTCACAGCCTCTTCTCGGGGCTGGGGGCTGCGCCGCATAAGGAAGCGGTTCTCGGGGACGGGCGGCACTTCCTCGGGACGGATAGTGGACACAGGCTCAGCCTCGGCCTCCTCCTCCTGCTCCTCCTCAGACCTGGGATCAGCACAGAACACAGCAGTCAGCACAAGACACCTCATCTGAGTCAATCACTACAGTCAACATCACAACACTGGCCAACTGCTGACCAAACAGTCCAATACATGCCAAGGTCAATGACCACAGAATTTAAGGAAAGAGAGGAAGGCATTTCCAGTTCTTTGAAAAGCCACTGGCACCAACCCCTTCTTGTCCTTCTTCTTGCGCTTCTGCTCCTTCTTCTTCTTCTTGGCCTCTTTCTTGTGCTTCTTCTTCTTCTTCTTCTTGGACTCCTTCTCAGAGTCGTCAGAGTCTGAGGAGGAGTCGGATGACGAGTCAGAGTCGCTCTCACTCTCCCCAGAGGCCGACTTGTGGCGCTTCTTCTCTTTCTTGGCTGTTAATGGAGTGAGATGATGAGAGGGGGTTCAGCATATTAACCAAACAGAGACCTTCAAGCACAACTGCTATAATCAAATGAGTTGGCTAAAAAACTCTGAGACCTACACAGAATAATGATAACATTTAAAATGAGCAAAACAACAACTTTGTAATTTTCAGTCAAACATTACAAAGACAAACATAAGAAAATGGAAAATCAAGATGAAAAGTATAGAAAACATACCTTTGGCTTTCTGAACTAGCTCACCACAGTTCGTCATCTTCACCTCGCAAATTGGTCGATTGTTAGGGTCCGTCTTCTGACTCTCAATAGTCCTGACGACGTCCTGTCCAGAGATCACCTGACCAAACGCCACATGGATGCTGAGTGGAGTAGACATTCAAAAGGGGTTAATAAACAAGGAGAGTCTATGTCAATGGCAAAAAAATACAATATGGCAAAATGTAGTGTTTTCTGGTGTCAGTATGCAACGTACCCATCAAGGTGAGGCGTGGGCTTTGTTGTTCTGTTGCAATGAAGACCAGAGAGTGCGTCAGGTAATTTCACAGAGATGCATGCTATGCAGGACTTCAAGAGACCAGATTTTACTTTCACTTTTTGTTTCACTGGTTAGCCATCATGGAGCAGATCTTGAACAGATAACATCACAATACTGCACAGGACTGGTGATCAATATGATTTTTGCAATACAACTGGTATAAATATAAAATACATGACAAAACTAACAGTGGATAATGAATCATAGTAAGCAATTACATGCAATTAATCAATATACTATACATTCTAAAAAAAAAGAAACCCTGAAAGAGACATTACATGAGGGGAAAAATACACTCCATCTTTCACCATGTGTATGTTGAGGTGATGCAACTGTGTGAAACGGAATATAGTTTTTGAACAGCCTCAAAATGTACTGCGCTTTAGTCAATAATTAGACTGGAGTGTGGTTACTCTTTTAGCTCTGAAGAAACCACTGCAAAGTGAAAAAACAGTCAGATAGAAAAGTGTTTGTGAACATTTGTGAGCAGTTTGTGAGCCTCTTACATGAAAAACTGAGAGCCATTGGTGTCCTTCCCCCTGTTGGCCATACACAGGAGGAACTCCTTGTTGGGTTTGACGGAGAAGCTTTCATCTGACACACACACACAGAGCATACTGGGAATAAGAAACTTTACAACAACTAGTCTTGAAAGACGGACATCACATACACAGAAAAAAAAAGAAAAAGAAAGAATACTCACCTTCAAAGAAACCTCCGTATATGGATTCCCCACCTCGGCCATTACCTTTTGGAAAGAACATTCAACGTTGTCTGTTTACTTATCACTTACCTGCAAACCATAATTTGTGTTATGAAAGGTGAAGTTTATAATCAGAAATAAAAAATAAAAGTTACCTTCGCTAAAATCCCCTCCTTGGATCATAAAGTCTTTCACTACTCTATGAAACAAACTTCCTTTGTAGTGCAACGGCTTCTGGGTGCCCTTTCCCAGGCCCTTCTCACCTGGACAAGAAAATATGCAGCATGTTTGTCATACAGGAATTTGGGGAAATGAGCATGTCCACTCCAGACATGATTCTATGGTATACATGATCAGCACTAAATATACATCTGGCTCACTACATGTCAAATTTGCTGCACTGTCTCAGATTTTGTTCAAACTTCGTCTACGAAAAAAATTACCATGACTATATTAAGAGTAAAAGAAGGAAAGGTTGAGTTTTTCAGCCTTTTTTGAGAGTGTAAAGATGAAAAAAAAAAAAAAAAAAAAAGTCAAGGGCAAAAAACAAAAACATTGAAAATAAACAAAAATATTTTACAGATGTTAGTTTTTGGACCTATACATCATGTGGACAAACTGATCAAAAAATCAATGTGTAGAATTCATGCTTTCCCCAAAAAAGGTGCTCATAGGATGTAAATACCATTTAACATTGACAATTTAGAAGTCACAAAAGGCAAAAAAAAGTAAATACCTGTGCACAGACAACGGAAGTTCTCACAAGTCTTCGGGCACACGTCAGAGAATAACTCAATAACCACTCTTCCCACTACAAAAAAAAGGAAAAGTATTAATGGGGAAACATAGGCCTACTTTATGTTAACAAATAAGTACATTTTCGGTTACGTTTCTTATGCGTCTCGAAGCTCTTTACCTGGCACGTTACTGATGCTGATGTCAAAGAAGCAGCGAGGTCGCTGCGCCTTCACCCCCATCTCACTGTAAACAAAACAATCATGTGTGCAAAATACAATTCTCGCCTCTGACGTTATGCAGTCTATGGTTTATCAAGTGTAAGTAAAATAAACCTTGTATTCGCCACGTTCGCCAAAGACAAAAAGCCAGAACAGCAGCATTAAACCAGGTGGTAAATGTGGCCAAAAGTGACGTCTGATGCGACTAAACTAAAAATTGACCAGTTAAACTATGCACGACACAACGTATAACAATACGTCACTTGGCAAAATTGGAAATCTGATGCAGATACTCTGGATTAACCAAAGCGAAATTAACCAGACAGAGGGTTTCGTTACGGACACTCGACTACTTCATTCAAAGTAAGTTAGCCGAATAGCTAACTAGCTTGTAACGCAAGAAATTCAACTGGCCAATTTCACTGAACCACATATGCAGAGCATTAGCTGTTAGCTTCTTGCATCAAAACCGTAAAGCAACATCAGCTTCCACTTATCAACTAAGGCTGCATTAAATACCTTGGAAGTCAAGACCTACAATGCAAATGTTTTGTATAATTTGACTTCCAATATGGCTAGTAAACTAGCTTGCGCCAGTTCCTGAATTGCAGATGGTGGAGTCCCCCTTAGCTGGCTAACTATTACCCATCGCCAACTTAGCTAAATTTGAACTTAACCATAACAACAGATAAAATGGAGTGCACTTCAAAGTTATCGACAATAAAGAAAAGTGACAAGACAACACGAATATTACCTTTTTAACAACAAGCGATTACTAAAGTCCAAACATTCAAATATCTAAAACGTAAAATGAAACACACGAGTGTAATTCAAGTCCTTCAACACCACGGTTTTCTAAAGATGGCGCTATGAGCCATACCAATGCATGCTGGGTACTTGTCCGTCAGCGACAGCGCCCGAATGGGTTTTGGATACTCTAAATACTGTAGTTCCTCTTGTGCAAAATTCTACACCCGAGACTAACCATGTAGACACAGGGCAAGTCACGTAATTTAAAAATGTTTATTTTACAAAAAAGGGAGCATACATACAATTCAGACACCTACTATGCTGACATGAGTGAGTGAAATGAAACAGGTTGAACTTTGTTATTTTATTGTACAGAAAGTAACCTGAGATGGGAGAATTCAACCCAAAACATCACAGTCACATCAGTGACTATATGCATTTCTTTTTTTAATGTAAACCGTTTGGAAAACATTGCAGGCTTTCAGACATTACACAGCTGACTGGACTACAGAATTTATGTAGCAATGTGTCTCAAGACAGCCTTGCAACATTAATAATAAACCACAGAGTTTCCTCTCACTCTCTTTAAATGACTACAAAGGGATGACTCCAGGCAGCTGAGCTCTTAAGGTCAAAAGAGCAGGTGAGAAGATCATGGTAGGATGGCACGTTTCAGAGTTTGGGCATTCTGGCTGCGTTAAGTCGCATAGATACACAAGAAGAGCCAGCAGCGTAACGCATCTCTCTCAGCATACCACTCCATTTCTTCGTATCCTCCTCATACCTAGAGCAATCACAAACACACCATCATGAACGCAGAGAAAACACATTTGGTCAGGGACAGGATGAATTAACAGGAGTGTAAAAAAAATCAACCACATCATGTAAAAGGAGAATGACTGATTTCACACATTGGCTCTAGATCCTTGATGATATGCTAGATAAGTGTGATATGCTGTGGCTGTATCAACAAATGTTGAGGAAAAAAGAGTTATTATTTTCTACACCTTCAAGGGATATATCTATTTTGACTCAAAGTATTGCCATTCAGCCAAAATCAATACTGAGTTTATGGTAGGGGACTTACTGCCAGACGTCAGTGAGCTCTGTTGGGCCGACCTCTTTGTTTGGAAGCTCCATGATGGCATAACCACCGACGGCGTACAGTGCTCCTCCACTGCTCACCAAGTTTACTGAACTTCTCTCTTGTGGGAACTCTGCGAATGGCTCCCATCTGAATTCATAACATTTAATGTCAGTGTGTTAGAAGTAATTGACAGCCTTCACCATGGGCCATGCAATGTCACTCACAATCAAAAGGTGGGTATACAAGCTACAAGCTGCGTATAGTTCACGTAATGACAACTAGTATGTTAAAGTTTCTTGAAGAAATGAAGAGGGGTATCTAACAATAGGGCAGCCGTGGCCTACTGGTTAGCACTTCGGCCCTGTAACCGGAGGTTCGAATCCCGACCAGTAGGCACGGCTGAAGTGCCCTTGAGCAAGGCACCTAACCCCTCACTGCTCCCCGAGCGCCCCTGTTGATGCAGGCAGCTCACTGCGCTGGGATTAGTGTGTGCTTCATCTCACTGTGTGTACACTGTGTGCTGTGTGTGTTTCACTAATTCACGGATTGGGATAAATGCAGAGACCAAATTTCCCTCACCAATTTCCCTCACAAAAGAATATATATATATACTTAACAGCCCACCATGACTTAAGACTTGTAGACTGCGGCCTGTCAATATCACCTATATCTCCAAACTCCGAACTAGTCATTATGAAAAGGGACATTTATGACATGCTCATACTTACTTGTTTGTGGTGAAGTCATAAGTTTCAGCTGTTGCGGTAAGGCCTTCCTCGTTCACTCCTCCACTCACGATGATCTTACGCTTGTGAATGACGGCACCGAACATTGCCCTGGCCAGCTTCATGCCTGCCATCTCCCTCCATTCAGACTGCTTGTGGTTGTACACAAACATCTTGTTGATGGCTTTGCTGGAGGGTCAAAGACAGATACAGCCATGCTGACACAGGCTCTGGCAACTCCATGCATTGGTTGATAATGAGACATTGAGTGCAGTCACATTTCACATATTTGTAAAAAGGTCACAAATCTCAGCCTCTAACCACACAAGCTATTTGTGATGCAGGTTCCTCGTGTGGTAAAAATACTTCAGAAGAACCTGAACATTCGGACGAGTTCCTTCTGTGCTGCGACTGACGGAGCATGGACAGCTGCAGTTGATTCTATGTGCCATATGTATGAACACAAAGACACACACACAAACACACACACACATACTTGCACGCTGTGGAACTCACTTGTCGTCGGTTTTTCCTCCAATGCAGTAGACCAGGCCTTTGTGAGAGACCACAGCATGCCCATGGATCCTCAGGGGAAGTTTCTTTGTCTCATTCCATTTCATCTTACTGTAAAGAGACAGCAGGAGTTAGTTATGCCATCTAACCAGTCCACACTATAGCCTATAGTTGGATCAGTCAGATCATAAGGCAATCAAATCAAATGCCTGTATTTGAAACATTCATTCATCCACTATACATTAGTGGATAAAGTATGTGGTTCTTCATTATATAGTGCACTATATAGTGAAAAATGGATGTTCCAAAATGTGAGATGGAAGCAAGCAGGGAGGAATGAAAGAAATTAGGAAGGAATAGAGAACAGGTGTGATGTCATTTTTCTGTATGAAACTACAAAATTCCACTTACACTGTGTCATAGCACATGACTGTGTCCAGGGACTCATTGGTCTGCAGGTCTTTCCCTGCAATGGCAAACACCAGGTTCTCATACTCGCCCATGCTAAACAGACACCTGGGAGAAGGCATGGGGGGCAGAGCCATCCAATCAGATGCCAGCGTATCCAACTGTAATAGAGAGGGGATTACCAGTGGATATGAGAAATGTTGTTGAAAGCACATCATCACATCAACCTTTTAAATGTGTGTCAGGAGGTTACATAAAATATTTTGGTCTAGGTCGGAGGATATTTACTAGCTGTTACTCCATTTTAAAGTAACAGTTTTGTTTTATGGGAGAATTATTTTGCTGCTGTTTACAGGTGATAGTTGTAAATACATGTATATCTCTTTACAATAGAGGGGCAGTACAACCATGAAACTAAGCCTCTTAATCTTAAAAACAAATCACAGATTCAGTCAACAGAGACAGTAACAACGTATTATAACTCTACTATAACTATAATTATATTATAACTATTTTAGACTACGGTTGAAAGCAACACTAGACAACTTTTTAAACTGACAAACTACAATGTATAGTACTGGCAGCGGGCTAACCACACCAAAACTCCAGTACATGACTGGGTGAAATGAAGTATACTGTGTGAAGTTTACTGTGTGCTAAGCCACGTGAGGCTAACTAGCAAAGACTGACAAAGAACAAAAATAAAAAAATTGATGACACCATGTCATTGTTCATTGCATCCAAAATGATTAACATTGCTCAGCTGTTAAATGTTCTTTGTAAAACCTCCTTTTCTGATTCATTTACCCTGTAGAAATAACACTGCAGTGGGCTGTCCTTGTTGTCCTCTTCTATGAACAGACCGCCAACGATGTAGAACTCGTTCTTCGAGGTGCAAATGCTGACATGGTTCCGGGGCACTTGCTCAGACATGGCTGCCACAAAGCACTCATTCTCAGCTACATCATATGCCACAGCGGCTGTTTCGTTCACCATGACAATCAGGTCCCGCGTGAACATGCCAAGTCTCTTGATGTCACTGAGGTATCCTGGCAACAGATCTTCCTCCTCATCCTCTTCCTCTCCCTCCTTCCCATCTTTGTCGCCCTCTCCCTCGGCCTTCTTCTTCTTGGTCTTCTCGGGGAGCTTCCCACCAAAGGCATCCTTGATCACCTGCACCTTCTTCATGAGCTCTGCGTCGGCCTTGATCAGGTCATCGGTCTCCACCTTTTCGTGGAAGTACTTCTCCGGCATGAGGCGGAAGCGCACACACTCAAAGGCGTCGCCGAGGACCTTGGTGCGCTTTTCCTTGTCGCAGCGTACCCAGCGCATCAGGGCCTCAAACACATGTTCCTCATGCTCCACGTTAAGCGTATCCGTGCCAATGATGGCGAACAGCTCATGGGCCGCGAGCTGAAGGAATTCCTCCTCAGCGGAGAGACTGTCAAAGCGGTCGGCAATGTAGTTCCGGGCGGCGACGGCCAGGCGGGGGCAGTTGAGCACCAAGCCAAGCCTGAAGATGGCCAGGCAGTTGGTCAGTGAGAGCTTCTGTTGCAAGTAGTTGACGCAGACGGTGAAGACAGATGGGATCTGGAAGCGGTTGGCCACTGCAAAAATGGCCTGCACATTGTCATCGTTCAGGTCGATCTCAGCTGAGTACAAATAGCGGACGATCATGTCCAGGATGTTGGGGTCCACGTCGTCCAGGACCACGTCCTTGGTGTCCGCCTTCTCCTTGCCGTCCTCGGTGAAGAAGAGCTCCCGGAAGTAAGGGCTGCAGGCGGCCATGATGAGGCGGTGGCAGGGGAAGCAGCGGTCGCCCACCTTCAGGGTGCAGTCCACGAAGCGGTTCTCATTCAGCAGCTCCTTCAGGCCATCCTGCAACAGGGTGCTCTGGAAAAGGCGCAGCTCCTCTTTAATGGCTTTCGGATCCATGATGGAGGGAGAGAGGGGTTCAAGGAGACTAGGTTTTGTGGCTGAAGTAGTCCAAAGAAAGGGAAATTGGGGAAAAAACGGAGGAGGAGGAGAGGAGATGGTGGCCACAGGTCTGCTCACCACACGGTGCTGGCTGGAAAAGGGCAGAGCAGAGAAAAGGTTCCTAGCATGAGGGAGCTGTTATTTAATCCGGCCTCCCCTCTAAATTTAGCCACATACCCCCTCCTGTTCTCTCTCTCTCCCATCCTCCCCTCATCCTCCATACCCCCCATCCCATGCCCAACCAGAGGGAATGCAGACTGGGCCAAATGCGAGGAAGGGCTTGAAGGTGCAGCTGTTGTAATCTGACAGGCAGCCGTAAGTCGTGCCTGAATCAGCTCTGGTAAAGGAAACACAGTATTGAAGACACAGTGGAGGAAATATTGTGATATTCAACATTAGAGGCCTAGGTTGGTCAAATGTGGACCATGACTTGCTGTTTGTATTAAATACTCCTAGTAGTTAAATGTGAAATTGTGTTTTCATTTGGTATAATATGACTAAAGAGTACAATCATTTTACTGTCCGTGAAGAGTGAGATGTGAGATGTGAGATGATCACTCAAGCTCCAAGGTTTGAAATATCAGGCATCAACTCTTCTTAACATGAGTAGTACACGTAACCAATAGTTGTAATCATGTATCTTAGCTTGCATCATTATATTCTTTTAGCTCTAATCATTAGAATAATCAGAATCACAGAAAAGTCTTTCACTGACAGCACACAAGATTTTTCTGTGATTCTGATAATCTGTCTCAGAATGTGCAAGGATCGGGAAACAAGACAAGTGTGTGCAAACCCAACCAGGCCAGTCCAGGAAACAGCTGTGGTTACAACAGGTGATAGCTAGCTTGCTCCGCCCATTAGCAATTGCCCACTATCCCACACACTGCTGATTGATGGCAAGGTTCAGTGAGTGGACTTTCGAGGTCCTTAGATTAAATCTATTAGGAGAAGTAAAGAAAAAGTAAGATGATGAAACACAACAAAATAATTTGAGATATGGTGTAGATACAGAATCTCTACAGTGATCTCAGAAAGCTGGGTTTGGTAAATGTACTGTGTATGAAATAACAGGAAATGAACAAAAACAGTTTGGAAGCATATTCATTCTAAGCACCAGGCCTGTGAATTCTAGAACAATCCTGACAAGAGTGTGAGATTAGGTAACAGGGTCTGTTCTGTCTGCCTAGTGCTAAAATTACCATGGGACACTTAAAGGTTGGTAGAGGGGGAATGGGGGAGTAACACAAGTCAGAGGCAGGGACACACAGGGCACAGGGACAGAGAGAGAAAATGAATGACAGAAGACCCAGAAATAGACTCAGAAACCTCGACTCTAAAATATAAAAGGCAACTGATGAAACTTGGCACTGGTGTATATGGCACATGTACCTAGGGTTTGCTAAGTGGTTGTTTCATAGGGAAAGTATGTCAAAGACGCAACTCCACAGAATAACTGATCTTTTGACCCCAGACAAGTCCTACTAATTGTGTTACTCTTCCTAGTGACCAGCAGAGGGCAATACTCACTGTTAGCTTAATTTCTAGTTACGACAAATAAACACACAATGACAAATAAATTAAAGCTTTGAAAATAAAACAAATTCAGTTGGCAGGCTAAGGCACAACTGCACTTTGCCTAACTACTAATCTGGTTGAGTTAATATGAAAACACCTATATGATGATTATGTTTGCAATCACTTTTGTCCAAAGCAACTGAAAAAAAAAACTGGGAATTAACTTCAAAGTTTTCAAACGTGATTAATCCAATTAAATTCTTAGTCAAACAATGACGAACAATCATTTATTTCACACTGTTTTTAAATTGTAATATGGTAGGTTTTTTAATAGTATTGACCAGTGTAGTGACCAGTGTAATATAGTGCTTTTATACCTATCTGTGATTATTTTGTGTAAAATAAAATTGGTAAGATGTGTGTACATTACAACTCTAACACCTCAATTTCCCCCTGGGGATGAATAAAATAAATGTCTATCTTAAACCTATAGCCTGGGTCAACTCAGACCAATTTGAATTTACTTTTGAATCACCAAAAACATAATCAGAACTGATTATCCGACATGGGGCGGGTTTATGTACGTACGTGTGCTTTTTTTGGAATTGGGTAAACAGCTGCATTTAAAATCTTTGTTACAGAATATCTGTTTTCTGTACTTCTGAAAATCTTTGGTAAAAGTTGAATGTACCCATTTAAGTTTAAGATGGTAATTCTCCTGGAAATAGGAAGTGATTGAATGGTCCCCAAACCAGTTCTCAGGTCCCCAGACCAGTTTCTGTCTGCCAGGTTATTTTTAACCAGGAAATACACATGAAAACAAACGGCAAATAAAAAAAAAAAAAAAAGTAGTGTCATTTGAAAATAGATTAAATACATTTATGTACACATTACATGACCTGGCAGTAGTGTTATATGCACACAATTTGAAAATTCATGAGTGCAAAATCCTATTTGTAAAGTGATATATTTAAATGCTACATTCTGGTCCATCAATGAGCTACAAATTAAATGTGTGTTAAAATAGCATAATTTAAGGGATAATGTCCATGCTTTCTGCTAGTCTATATGGAAAGATAAGTATCAAAAGGTTTAACAAGTAGGTTATTATTAAGAAGTACAGAATCCCCTGACCCAAACACTGCTCTAAACTGCTTAAAACTCGTGCACCTCCCTCTCCTTTAAATACTGCCCGTGAGGTTCATCTGCTCCAGGGGTCAGCAGAGTGAGATACACATGTGTCCGCACCTTGGTCTGGGGTCAAGGGACCATTGTGCCCTGACATGTCTGTCTTCACCCAGCCTGGGCAGCAGGAGTTGAGGAGAATGTTGTCTTGGGGTCTGTCCTGCCTCAACCTGCGTGCCAGAATCCTGGAGAGGATGGTGAGGCCAATCTTGGAGACACCATAGGCGGTGTCAGTCCAGCCTTCTTCTAAATGGATGCTCTTCTGAGCATCCTTGATGAATTGCTCCATCATCAGCACAAGCTCGTCCTCTGTGATGCCATCACTGCGGAAGCGACCCTGAAGGACTGAACTGCATCTGCCCAGGGCAATTTCGCCCATGATGCTCGAGACGTTCACAACTCTACCTGCTCGGGGAATACAAACCAACCAAAACCCATGTCCAAATGAAGAGTTGTTGCAGGTCAAAATATGTTGGCTTAACTTAACAATCTTCTCTTTCATCAAACAAGTTTTTTCTATATTTAACATCAGCTTGACTTACCGCCTGGTTTCATGATGGGAAGAAATACACTGCACATGTCTGTTTGCAAAAAAAGTTGGTTTTGAGTGTCATCTCTGCTTGAATTCCAAATGGTGTAGTGTCAGCCCCTTTGGAGAAAACAATATCAGTCACAGCCCATCCACACCCAACTGTGTCAGGAATGATAAAACAAGGCCTACGCCATTACCTTTGAATGCCAGCATTGTTGATGAGAACATCCACACCACCACATTTTTTCTGAAAGTAGTCCCGTGCAGCGGTCACACTCTCTGGGTCTGTGATGTCAAGTTGATGAAATAATGGTTCCAGGCCCTCCGTTTTCAGATGCTCTACTGCTGCTGTTCCCCGACCCACGTCCCGGGCGGTCAGGTACACATCGCCAGTAAATTGTTTGCACAGAGCCCACACAACCCTTGCCCTTATTGGCCCCGGTCACAAGCGCAACTTTAGGGGTGGCGGCCATCTGCATAAATGGAGATGGTCCATAACCGATTTACAACTCTTATCATACAACCTGCTGTAGACTGCGGCAAGCTACACGAGGTTGTCAAGCTAATTTCAGGACATATAGGCCTACTTATCACATGGAACAGAACTAATAACCATTTTTGTAATTTAAACATTTTTATGCGTAAATGTGACAGATGCTGTTTAGGCTACATGCGCCAACAAGACCACTTACCACATCAAGTGCTCCGGTGTGTTTTGATTTGCATGCGCACTTTCACTTTCACTTTCCGTCACCATAGGCGTGGCCTAGAAATACATAGAAATATGCAAGTTCTCCGTAAATGTATAGCCTAGTCAATTATAGTATAGTTTAGTCATTATGCTAGCCTGGGTGTTCCCATGCTGCCTTGCGCGCGATTTGATTCATGCTGCTAAGGCAGCCTGGAGACCATGGAGCAAATTTTCGCCTGAGATAGGGAACCAATCACAGAACAGGTGGGAAAGCAAGACGATGATGAGCTATGCACAGACGCATTTGATAGACATCCGTGGCACCCAATAAACGGATCTGGGCATTTTTTTCAAATACGAGAAAATGAACGTTTGGTTCCCAGACCACGTCTCATTGAGAAGTGGTGGCGCTAGCCAGGCTATCATTATGCACTCATGTAAGCGATATACACTACCGATCAAAAATGTGGGGTCACTTAGAAATTTCTATTTCACTTCATTATTGGTTTTCAGATTACATTATGTGCTTACATAATTGCAAAAGGGTTTTCGAATGTTGTAGAAAGAATGGCTGATCTTTAATGCAACATCATTGCCCATTATCAACAACCATTCATCTAATGTTCCAAAGGCACATTCTGTTCAGTAATCTTATATCATTTTAAAAGGCTAACTGAGAAAACATTGGAGAACCCTTTTGCAATTATGTTAAGTTAGTATGCGCATAATGTAATCTGAAAACTGCTGCCCTGATAAAAAAACAAAAAAACAATGCAACTGATCTCAGCTGGTATTCCGTCTATAATGGAGTGGAATGAAAATTTCTAAGTGACCCCACACTTTTTACCAGTAGTGTAAAATAAGAAAATGTGTGTCAGCAACAAATTGGCCCAAATGCCTTCAAAGTGTGCAGCACATTCATGTGTCTATTCAACAGTTCTATGCATAGGGTTTCATTTTCCCTCTGACTGTTAGTGTAGCTTAATACGGGTGTTTGCTACATTCATGAACAGACCCTGTGCATTATTGGGAAAATCATTCAAATTGACATTCAGACTCTTGCACTCTTGCTCATGAACATACTTTTGGCTACATTCTCTTAGCAAATCTATCCTTCACTAACAACAGGGGAAATATTGACAAAACTTAATAAGTATGTCAAACATTGTTTTTATTTTATTTGCATGGTATGTCTGCTCGGCTACTGATATATCACCAGGCTGGTGGACCACTGGGCACCTATACTGTATCTCTGCTCTTCTAATAGGCAGACTATAACTTAGTTTTATCATAACTAGGTTAGACATAAACTGTGTTAGATAAGTTTTCAATCAAAATAATGAATAAAATAAAAAAAAACTTAATCAAATGTGGAAATTACCTTAAATGATGCAATGGTTGCAGACACATAAACACATGGTGTTAAATGTTTATGATCTAACACAAGTTAACACTTCATCAAACAATAATCATTCACAGCAAGTTGCAAAACATGGTACATTCAATCACAAAACACAGTGTAGGGCGTAAGATTTAATTAAAAAATATCTAAAATATTTTCTTTTAGTAAATAATAAATCTGCCATCATGGTGATGTTCGTGTGAACATACAGTAGGGTCTATGGATGATTAGAGGTGTTATGTGTAAGAATCTTAGTTTAAACCTTCCCAAACTCACTAGCAACAGAATGTGACACAATCTCATGAATGCCTATATTGGTTGCCGTCACATCCACGAAATTTTGCATGCTAACCACCCAGCCCCAACGTCCTGTCCACTCTCAAAAACCCCATTCTGTACCTAAACATTTGCTATGTCACAAAAAACAGGAAAACAATGCAATCACAGTACCACATACCACACAAGTACCATGACAGGCATAATGGTATTTGAAGTGACTTCTACATATAGCATCTTTGACTAAAGACTATTAAAAGGTAACCTAATTTGAAAATATTAAATACAAACAGTAATACACTGACAATATTACACACATAGCTTCAGAATGCACAGGTGCCAAGTCCTCTTTCTTCATCTTCTTCTGCAGTCCTATTGAAATGCTGTCATCTAGTTGATCACTGGGCATCTACACATTCAATGTGTGTAAAAAACATTACTACATGTTTATGCTGAGGTTTGTTTACCATCACAAGGTCTACACTCTCCTGACTTCAATCCTGTTCCACTGCTCACCAGGGCTGCACTTTCTTCTCTGACACAAACTGGCCATGAGGTTCTTCTGCCCCTGGAAGCAGCAAGGCCAGGTATACAGGGGTAACAGCGCCCTCATCTGGTGACTTAGGAGCATCGGGCCCCGCCATGTCCGTCCGCACCCAGCCAGGGCAGCAGGCATTGAGCAGGACGTTGTCTTGGGGTCTCTCCTGCCTCAGCCTGCGGGCATGGATCCTGGAGAGGACGGTGAGGCCAGTCTTGGAGATGCCGTAGGCCGTGCTTGGCCATCCTCTCTCTGAGTGGACGCCCTCCTGTGCCTCCTTGACGAAACGCTCCATCAGGCCCACCAGCTCTTCCTCCGTGATGTCGTCACTGCGGAAGCGGGCCTGCAGCTCCGGGCTGCATCTGCTCAGGGCCATGGCGCCCATGACGCTGGAGACGTTCACAACTCTACCTGCTCGGGGTTGCACAATGGGGTCATGTTGAAGGAGTACGTGGCATTGCACCCACACCCAGATTAAGACCAGTTACTGGCCAAAACTATTGGCTTTTTTAAACTTAACTAGCCACAAAGGCTTTTCAACTTAATGCTGGACGACATGCCGTTAGTAAGTCCTCACGGACATACAAAAGCTTTAAGATATATTTTGACATCAGCATGACTTACCACCTGCTTTTATAATAGGAAGAAAAACATTGCACATGTTCCTGGTTGCGAAAAAGTTGGTCTTCAGCGTCACCTCTGCTTGGACTCCAAATGGTGTGGTGTCAGCCACTGTGGAGGAAAACCTTTGAATTTAGAGCCACACCTAAACCCATTGTTGCCATTATATACCACTATTTGTTGAAACAAAAGTTAAAATTACTTTTGAATGCTATGGCTGCATTGTTGATGAGAACGTCCAAACCACCATAATTTTCCTGAAAGTAGTCCCGCGCAGTGCGCACACTCTCTGGGTCTGTGATGTCCAGCTGATGGTACAGGGGTTTCAGACCCTCTGCTTTGAGATTCTCTACTGCCGCTGTCCCTCGACCGACATCCCGGGAAGCCAAGTAAACGTCGCCTGTGAATTGTTTGCACAGTGACCGCACTACCGCCAGACCAATGCCCTTATTGGAACCGGTCACAAGCGCAACTTTGGGGGTGGCCATCTGCACAAATGTTAATCGAAGAGATGCAGTGTCAGATCTTCAAAATCAAGTTACCGGTATGTCTAATTCAACTATAGCATCACGAAGACAGTGACACTGCAGGCGTTCACATTTGATAAAGCCACTTCACCCAGCTAGCTAATTTAAGGGCATGCATTATTCAGCTGTACAGAAATAGAACGTATGCCTGCTATAAATCACCCATGTGCTTCATGACAGACTTGGAATAAAATGCGGAGTTTAATACTAGCCCACTACTTACCACAACAAGTGCTTGAGGTTGGTGTGGTCGTTATTGCTAAAGCACTTTACTTCGACATAACTTCAAACATGCTATCACCTGCTGCCTGCTGGTGATGTAATTGTAGCATGCTCTACTGCGCAGAACCGGAAAAACAATGTTCGTGACATCACACTCAAGATGACAGCGTGCATGCAGCCTGATGCAGCGCCTCAGTTTTCTGAATCTAACGTTAACACTGTGTTGTGAGATAAATGAAAACCACAACAACTCTGCAAAAGTGTGTTTGGATACATAACCGAAGTAACGAGGATATCGTGGGAAAGTTATTTCATAGATAACTGGTCAAAGGAATGGGGCACAGGGGAAGACGAGCAAGGAAGAAGAAGAAGAAGACAAAACGTTGTAAGTGTGCTTTAACATTCTCTGGCTTTAATTACGTTTTGTAACAAAATGCCTGGTGCTGAGTAAGAGATACTGTTATAACTGTTTTAACTGTTTTAGTGACCCTGTGTCATGAACCTCGGTTTGTGGAACTGCGGAGGTGGTTGAAAGAGAGAGGATTCAGATCTAAACTTCTTATCCCAGCACACTTCGGCGGTATACTGTACCTTTCATGTTCTTTAATATCTTTCATAACCTAGGCCTACATTATTTAATAACATTTATAATGTGGTGGTCAATATGTCCTGTTGGTTTTCCTCAGATACTGGAAGGGGATTGATGGTCACTTCTCCCATTAAGGTGACGATTTAAACTACTGTTGTCAATTAACCTAAATACTTGCCCCTAGATGTTTGAACTTTAACCTTGTTCTCCTACAGGCCAACGGAATGCTGATTTCCTTACCTGAACAATGCCTGTTGACCACCAGCACTGTTCTTGGGAGCTACTTGGGAGAGTATATAAAGAGGTGTGTACCTGTGTGTTGAGTGCCATCAAAAGTTTTCAGTATTTCTGCCATTGGAACATTGATATAACTTGGAAAGGTTGAAATGTGTATTCATTATTAAATCTGACCTATTTGTATGCATCCAACACGTATAACTATAGAACATTGAAGCAATAAAGTCTTCAGAAATACCAGAGAAAAAAAATAAGACTAAACAAAGACTAACCCTGTAAGTTAGAGCTTAGAATGTCTGAGGTCTGATATTTGGTTCAATATCAAATATAGATATTAGTGACTCATGAGAAAATGGTTTGAAACTGCATGCCTTAAGTACATGCAGTTGTGTGGTCTTTGAATGGTCCTTATCCAGGCTCTGTTGTCTGTCCTTCCACAGGTGGAAGCCTCCAGTGTCTCCTCTGCTCGCTCTCTGTGCCTTCCTGATTGCTGAAAGGCATGCTGGGAGTTTGTCCAAGTGGAAGCCCTACATTGATGTTCTACCTCAAACCTACACCTGCCCTGCGTACTTCTCTGATGACATCATCAACCTGTTGCCGCCAGGGCTGAGGGTGAAAGCTCGGGATCAGAGGGAGAGAGTTTGGGAGCTACATTCTTCCTCTGCCGCCTTCTTTGCTTCTCTGCAGCCGCTCCTCCGAGAGCCAGCAGTGACTCTATTTTCCCATGATGCATTGTGCTGGGCGTGGTGTAGTGTGAACACAAGGACTGTGTACATGAGGCACCCCCAGAGCCCCCACCTCTCCACAGAGCCAGATGTTTATGCGCTGGCACCTTACCTGGATCTGCTCAACCACTGTCCCCAAGTACAGGTGGGACAAGTAATCAGATTATCAGTATTTACCACAAGTTAATCTACAATATATAATAGTATAAATTCTATACTGTAGTTATAAAACTAAACTTGTGCCAAACTTGTGTTCTTGGTTCATTTGTCATGTTTACAATCAGAACACTTTTACATACTCATCTGTTCTGTTGGTTCATAAATCTCTTTTTCCAGGTTACAGCAGGGTTCAGCCAGGCAAACAGGTGCTATGAGATCAGGAGTGTCCAGGGATGCAGCAAGTTCCATCAGGCCTTCATCTGCTATGGACCACACGACAACCAACGTCTGCTTTTAGATTATGGCTTTGTTGCCCCCGGCAACCCTCATGCTGTGGTTTATGTTGACCTTGGTGAGTCTATACCTAAATGGTCTTACCAGAAACATTAGAACAGATCATCATTGCATTTAGCATCTTCATACTGTTCCACTGTGAGCTGAGGTGGTGATGAATACATGGGTAGTGTGTGCACATCTGTTGTACATTTTATCTTATGATAACTAAATGTTATGTGTGTGCTATGTGTGTGTTTAGGAATTAACCTTACTTTAAATTGCTTTCAACTCCCCCACTGAAGTAAAGAATAAATGGATAAAGAAAAAGCATAGCTGGCAATAATAAACAATAACATCTAGTTTTTGCAGTAAGCAATTAATAGTGACTTGTGCACTTTCGCCTGTCTATGGCATAACATTTCCTTGGTTTGGGTACTGACATTGACCAGGCAGAAGAGATTGTTCAGACCTACTACTACTAAATGTCAATGCATAGTTCAGCTCAGATTGTACAGTGTTTAACTCCTGCCTTCCCCAGATATTCTGAAGCTGTGTCTCAATGACAGGGACAAACAATTGCCACAGAAGCTTCTCTTCCTGAAGGAACACGACTTTCTCATGTAAGGTCATCCATGTTAGGTATTTTCTCACACAGGTGCTCACTTTTCTCAGTAGTTGTGTATCAATTATAAATGCCATCTCTATTTTCTTGTATATCTTTTGTGTTGCTTCAGGAACTTGACCTTTGGATTCGATGGTCCTTCCTGGAGGCTGATGACCGCCCTCAGGCTGCTCTCCCTGAAGCCAGAGCAATAGTACGACCAGACCTTTCAGCTGTTTCTCCAGTATAATACTTGACTATGACTTGATTATTTTTTTATTTATTTATTTGGCCTCATCTATCATTGGAATTGCTTAAAATAAACAGATCTATCTTACAGCTCTGGAAAAAGAGCTGCAAATTTTTCTGATGTCATCCTAAGGTTGCTGAGTGACATGCTAATGAGTTGACGGTCATATTCCAAAATTAAGAAAACCACTGCAAATTTGAATATGACCGTCAACTCATTCGAATGTTACTCAGCAACCGTAGGATGACGTTAGAAAAATGTGCAGTGGTCTCTTAATTTTTTCCAGAGCTGTATATGATAATATAGCCAAGTTCACTACCGGTTAAAAGTTTGGGGTCACTTAGAAATTCCCATTCTACTCCATTATAGACAGAATACCAGTTGAGATCAGTTGCATTGCTTTTTAAATCAGGGCTCTCCAAAAGGGTTCTCTGGTTGCTGAAAATGGGCAATGTAGATATTGCATTAAAGATCAGCCATTTCTTTCTACAACAGTCGAGAACCCTTCTGCAATTATGTAAGCAGATAATGTAATCTGAAAACTGCTGCCCTGATTAAAACAATACAAATGATCTCCGCTGGTATTCTGTCTATAATTGAGTGGAATGGAAATTTCCAGATATTAATACCTATAGATTTAGAGTGTGATGTTTCTGAAATTTCTGTGGGTATAATGGTAGGTGTCTCAATAGTTTGGTCCATATAGTGTATTTACCAAGGGTATTGTAATTACCGGTAGGTGTCTTTGGGTATTATGTAATTGGGTGTTGTTTGTGCGTCTGTGTGTGCATGTCCATATGCGCTCACTAAACTTGAAAGGTTCTGGTCTGATCTATCTATGGTAGATTGTCACCATATCTCTTTGATGATGGGGGGCGAAGTTCTGCAGTCGCCTGACTGCATTTACTTATTATTTTGATAATAGCACAATCACAGTTGATCTTGTGTCAGTGCAGAGCAGTAACAGCGTCTACTCTGTTCACAGTGCATGCTGGAAATCTGTCCTCTTGGGGGCAGTAGTGTGCAAGGACAGAGAGGAGTGGACTGTCCAAACAGCTCTCATGCTCTGCAAGATCCTTTTGGAGGAAAGCAGCAAGGCTTTAGAGAGGGTGAGTGGGCCTCTTTCACATGGTTTCCAATACATAAACATCCAGACTGATGACTCATAAGTCTCTTGTGTGCGGCTTTTGTGCCCCACAGCTATCCCACCTCAAAGAAGGGGCAGACACCACTCTGACTGAGCAGTTGTCCATGGTGGAATTCCTTCGCCGCGAGGAGCAGGCGATTCTGGGGCAGTCACAGGAACTTCTGGGTCTCCAACGGCAACCGTTGCCAAGCCAACCGGGCTTTGCCTAAAAAAACAAGCGGGCTAAGGAAACCGGCTACTAACTCTGTGCGTGTTGTTGCAAATCTTGGGCCCTGTCCCTCTGCCAACGCATCACAAGAGCCAGTTTGAGTAAAAGAGGGCATGAATATGGCTCTCTTGGCACAACGGGACTTTTGCAATTCAACAGAGTGCCCAGGGGATCCAGAGTGTGCGGGCAGGCCAAGGCACTTTCTCTCAGGCAGTGAAAGGCTACACTGTGCTGCCAAAGACCTGCTCTTTCCTCACCACCAGTTGAGCATATGCTTGGTAAGATGAGGAGGAAGACATGTGGGAATATGGGCTATGCATTGAATAGTGGAAGAAAAAAAAAGACAAGCTTATATAGTCACAAGAGCCAGTTTGCCCTGTATATAGGTGTCTGTTGATGAAACCAGTGGGGATAATCTGTTGTGCCAGTTTGTGCTAACTTTTGTGTGGAGGTTTACACAAGCCATATCAAGGTGAGAACAGGAGGTTGACCCTCCCGGGTAGGGCACTGCACATTTTTCTGATGTCATCCTACAGTTGCTGAGTGATATTTGAATGAGTTGACGGTCGTATTCAAAATTAAGAGACCACTGCAAATTTGACTATCAATTCATTGTCAAATTTGACTGTCAATTCATTAAAATGTCACTCAGCAACAGAAAAAAAATCTGAAAAATGTGCAGTGGTCTCTTAATTTCTTTCAGAGCTATACGAGTCTACATCACTTTTAGATTCAGGGAAGGTCTTCACATTCTGAAAACAATTTTAATTTCATCAAAGTGTTATAATATTACAATGTTTCATAACATAAATGTAGCAAAACATTTTAACAGTACATTAACTGACAGCATCTGTCAAATAAATGGAAACATTATCCGTAAAAAAAAATGACTGGCCAATAAAGACATGATCTGTATGCAGGGGAAAAGTTGTTTTTGGAATGCTGGGAAGTGTAGTTCTTTATAGCTGGACCACTACTCTCTTCCTCACCTGCTTCTTCTGAACCATCTCCATAGACACAGTTGCCTCATACAAAGGCACAGGCTCCTCCACTAAAGGTCTAAAAGACAAAAGGTGGATATAATCTTATTCATTAAATAAATGAAATGCTATTTGTGCAGACCACAGACTCTATATATAGAACGTGCAGACCTGTGTACATATTCATGGGGCCAAAACATACCTGAATGTTCCAGTTGAAAGCTTTTCCATTACATCTCTTAGGATGTCTGAAAAGGTTATGAAGGTATAGGAGAACACTGAGAAAAGTCATCACTCTGAGATTTGCTACAGTTCTTCATACACCTCCCATGCAGGGTTCTAAATTAACACCCGCCAACCCGCCAAATGCGGGTTAAAATTCATTTTGGCGGGTGTTAATAAAAACTTACTAGCCAGTTTGGCCGGTGATGCATGAGGCATTACATGCATGATACATAAGGCTCTGTTTTCGGTCATATATCCCCCGGCAGTACTTCCTACATTGTGCTGTAATGCTACGTCGGCTGCACGCAGTTTGCAGTGAAACCAGCACGAGAGCATGGAATGAACGGAGCGTCTACCAGAAAACACAAGGAATTAGAAGAACGAACGGAGCCAGAGCAGGGAGCATAGACTGAAAGAGGAGGGAGTTAGCCAGTAAAGTAAAGTAAAAAGTACCTAACATGTACATAACACAAATGCATAATGCATTACGAAATATGAACGCAATTAACGCATTGTGTTTACCTATTTCCCTTGTGGGGGGCTGATGTCATGTAACGGAGACCTCAAAACCTGAAGCAGCAAGATTGTTTATTTTATTGTCTATGGAGTTAGCTGAAGATGGAACGTGAGGAGCTTGTAGGCAAAAATTTTCAGTTTTAAAAAGGTAGCCTGATCAGTTATCACCACCACCACACGCATCGATGCACTGCGTAGGGACACCAAGAGAGGAGGGACCAACATTTAGCCAATAAATAGTAGCTGTACTGCAAACTGTTTTTCACTCTTGTTAGAGAAAGTATACAATGTCAACATGCACCAACAGCATGTTACATAAAGATGATACTTTTCGGGTCCTCTCTATAAAGATCCAACTTGAACATAGGCCCTATGCTACTCCATTTAATTGAGAACGCGTCTGAGTGTGCAGGAGAGGGAGAGAAAACGAGTGGCAGGTTCTAGCTGGCTTGTCATTTTTGATGATAATTGATATCTCCTTTTTAATAAGTTAAGATTAAACTAAATGCGGCAGTGGTTGGGACAGACTTATGGGGGCGAGAATAGGAATGAAGCAGGGGATGAGGATATCGACAGAGAAATAGATAGAGATCCCAAACATGAAATAAAGTGAAGTGCACTTTCTGTGTATATTTTGTGGTATGTATTCATGCCAACAATGTTAATACAATGATCAAATGCATTCAGTGACACTCATCTCATAAACTCATAATTTTCCAAAAAAAATTACACATTGGCTGGTGATCAAAAAAGTTAATTTAGAACCCTGCTCCCATGTATCAGCTCTGAAAAGACAGACGTTGCCTGGCTAGGGTGTGGCCGTTCTCGACAGGTGTACCATTATCATACATCCTGACCCAGAACTGATAACAAATCTGAAATTTGCATACACATGTACAAGATACATACTATTACTATTACTATTACTACCAGTACTGGTACCACCCTCAAACTTTTCTCTCCAAAGTATTGTGATTTCTGCTGTCATTACCGGCAAATGCCAATACATTCCAACATGCCAAACCGGCTGTATGGTTGGAGAAATGTTGATTAATCATTTCTTATATGCAGACGACCTAACCATTCTATCACCAAGCAGCAGTGGGTTCCAACAGCTACTTAATCTGTTCTGATTATGGGGTAGAATTTGATATTAAATATAATGCAAAGAAAAGTGTGGTTATGATATGTAGAACAAAAGATGATTTAAACATTAAATTCCCTTCTTTCTATCTATCTGGAGAAGAGCTGGGAGTAGCTAATACCACAAAATATCTGGGGCACATCCTAACAGATACACTGGAGGATGATGCTGACATGAGCAGACAAAGGAGAGTGCTATATGTCCAAGCCAACATGCTGGCTAGAAAATTCCATCACTGCACTACAGATGTTAAAATCAACCTGTTTCGAACTTACTGCTCCCCTCTTTACACAGCTCCTCTCTGGGTTAGATATAAGAAGGAGAGCCTGCTGAAGCTAAAAGTAGCCTATAATGACTGTCTCAGGATTCTCTTGAAGAAACCAAGAAGTACCAGGGCAAGCCAGCTGTTCTGTAGGCTGGGTTTAACTACTTTCATGGCTTTGGTGAGAAATCTCACTTTCAAGTTTATGAACAGGCTGGACCGATCCATGAATGAGCTTATTGTTCAGATAGTAGATCCAAGTCGTAGCTCTGTGAGGTACATGTCAAAAATATGGGAACACTGGTATCTGTGCCTTCATTAGCTCTATTCTTCTGTTGTTGCTGTATAGAATGTGTATATATGAATGTGTGATGTTTTATTGATCTGTGTACAGTATTGTCTTCTGTGGGCCTTGAGCCTGTAATAAAGTTTATATATTACACTCTGACATCCTCATGGAGGAACCCAGGTCAAAGGATACGGAGGTATCGTCCCTCGCGAGCAGCAGAGGCTGTCCACACCTCGTCGTTCAGGAAGGACAAAGATGCAGCCTTCAGGAAGAGACTGTGAGTGTCAGGAGGGTCCAGCTGTGAAGGGGTATGTAAGGAGAGCTGTTACCTCATTTGAAACATCAACAGGACCAGAGATGCAGAGACCAGAGTGACCAAGCAGTAAGGGCACTGGGAGTGCGGGAATAAAATGTATTACTTTACTATTACTTACTTAAAATAATCTGATGGTTCTTCAGGCGCTTTTGTCCAAAGCGATTTAAAGCAATAACAATAAACATATTACAAATTAACAGTTTAAACTAAAGTTAAATAGCCAACATTAAAATAACACTAATAGTAGTAATACTTACTACTACTATAATGATACTGCCACTACTGTATATTGCACATATCTGCTCATGTTGTTCATACATTGTTCATATTACATAGCCATGTTTATTCTGCTCTTATAAGGTAACTCCTAATACACTGCACATATTTATATTTAATTTATTCTACTCTAAACCACCTTCTGTAAACCAACTGTATACTACTTTCTACACTGCACTATATTTCTTGTCCTTTCTATGCACCATCGGTCTATACTTTGTATATCACATTGCACTTTTCTGCTTTTTTGGACTTCTGGTTAGACACAAACTGCATTTCGTTGTCTTTGTACTAGTACTCTGCACAATGAGAATAAAGTTGAATCTAATCTAATCTAATCTAATCAAATCTAATAGACTAAATAGATAGATAGATGCGATAGATAGATACTTTATTGATCCCCAAGGGGAAATTCAAGCTAAATAATGTAGCAGAATAATAACTAACAAATTGTCATAAAAACAACAACCATAAACCACCATGACTTTGTAAAGAAACATAATTAGTTAGATATAAGGTAATAATAATCATAATCAAATAATTATACTCAAACAGGTGGAACTGACACATGGACAAAGCAGAAACAAGCTAAATACACACAACTACAAATACAAAGTTTGAAATATTTCAATCAAAACATTTCTCTGGGATTGTACTGCACTATACCTGCAGGTTGTCCTCCATGGTCACCCAGTGACCTCCAACTCCTAACAAGGTGATGATGTCATGCTTGTGTGGAAGTTGCTGTTTCTGTTGTGATTCCGGTTCCTCGTCGTAAAGCTTCACTGCACCAAACAAGGGAAACATAATAAACTAGATGTACCGCAGAGCGGTACAAAATATGACCGCCGCCCAGTCCAGCACATGTTTTCCACAAAAATAAGTCACGCTGAAAGGCATATATGATTCTAACGGTCTCACTGGATTGCATTATGCACACTCAATTCTCACTGGTATCTGCTAGACAACAAGTACCAAAACATGATTAGTTCATAGATTTCACATGTAATATACATTTTATACAACCCCACCCCCATCTTGCCTATTTATAATTCTGAGAAATTCTTGAATTGTGTGCATGTGTGCGTGTACATGTTTATGTTTATGTGTGTGTGGGTGTGTGTGCGTGCATGTGTGTGTTTGCCTGTTTATGTGCCTGTGTGTGTGCATGTGCATGCATGCGTATATATGTCTACTGTGTGAGTATGTGTCATACGTAGGATTACTGTGAATGTATGTGTGTGCGTGTGTATCTGTTTATGCACATGTGTGCATATGGAATAGGTTTACATGACCCCTGGAGGCAAACATACGCAAAAAATTGGTCTTACAGTGTCCCGGGAATCCTTGACGGAAATTTGGACTTGCGAAAAAAAAAAAAAAAAAATCTGACTAAACCTATATGACCGCCGCTTCACTGCGCGGCGGTCATAATAAGATGGTCTGATGTCCTGTCTAATTCTCGTCTGCAGTAAACCAAAATGCAATAAAGGTGGCTTATTACCAAACTCTACCCTTTTTACCCTCTACTCTTTTTAATATGCTCACAGCAGGTCATAAAATGTGACATGACTAAAATATGACATGACAAGCTATTTGGAATCAACTTTGCAAAGCCCATGGAAGAGACTGTTACCTCCAGCATCAATGACTATGTCCACTCCCAAACCCCCAGTCTCCTCAAGGCAAGTCTCCACCAGATCCACCTTGGCATCCCACACACCAATCACCCGAGCTAGAAAAGAAGAACAATTAAAAGCAAATGGTTAAGTGCAGCCCTTTGGTCTGTTCCTTACAGTGTCACTATCCCAGTCCCCAAGGATGTGACTGAACATTAGCCATACATGCCCACATCTGTGTGTCAGTACAAAGGCCGGTAATGCAAATGATATATAAAGGGTAGGTAGGGTGGATGTTTTTCCATTAGCTCAAAGGTTCAAGCTTGTGAAAATGTCTGAAGGAAACAGCTCAGAATTTCCAACTTACCCAGCAATGACTCCCTTGTGCCTTGGGAGTGAGCCAAGCCAGCAGAGCAAAGAAAGTGGACAGACAGAGCGAAGCCAGAGTCAGCAAGAGCAAAATTGTCAAAGAAATGGCACGGTGCAGACAAGAATGTCTCACTGTTCGCTCCAGGCGAAATAGAGGGTGTGATTGATTGTGCCCAAAGCTAACCAGACGCCCTTCTGTTTGATCCCATCAGCACCACCCGCCACCCCCTGCCTGACATGTCCTCCTCACCCACACTAGGCCGCAGCTGCTCCAGGAACTTCAGGTCGTCTGGGGAATGGGCTGTTGCCAGGACCTTTACCCCATGGTAATGGGCCAACTGAATCGCTAGAACACCGAATGGCTGTGGACAAACAGACAAGGGAAATCAGGCCAAGTCAATTAAGTTAACTCGCTTTCCTTCCATTTACTTACTATTTCATTTACGTTCCATAAACATCTATTCTTACTATTTACATTTGATATAACAGTGCCAGTGAACACAATGTGCTAAATTATTGATTTCAGATCTTAAGTAGGGGAGACATGATATCTGTTCCACTGAATAAGCTGCAGCATACGGTATCACTACTTCTTGTAGTCTTTAGCTTGTGTTATACAATTACCCAGCCATGCAATGGACTCTAAAATGGGGAGGACTTACACTGGCTCCATCCAGAACTAGCAGTGTCTGACCGACAGCCATATGGGCCAGAGTATGAAGGGCAGTGTAGGCCCTGAGGCCATCACGGACCGCCCCTGCAGCGGACACCCAACTCACTTTCTCAGGCTTTGGGACTGCAGAGGAACAATACAAACATATGAGCAAGTTAAAAATATTATTTATATTATCCGAAATGTGAGATTTCAGTTTATTACTTAGTTATTGATACCAAGTTACATCATATCGCAGGGTAGGCCCTTGGATGCCCCTTTAAAAATCAGAGATTTACAGGCCACGGTGGCCTTAGTGCCCCCTTTTTTCAATATTCTGCTTTGCTTCCTAATAGCGATTTTTTTTTTGCGTGAGCAACGTCTTTTTGTTGTTATGTCACAGGGTATGAATAGCTGGGGGGTGATTAGCGCCCTGGGCCATGGTGCGTACTCTGGAATACAACCCTAGCGGCGCCCCTGTGGCCAAGGCTATTCGTACCAGGGGTGTAAATAGACACTCCGTTTTTATTTGTCAATTTATCTGTCAAAATAATCTTAGCATTCACAGCGCAAATTAATTTAGTCCTTTACGCAGTGGAGAAAGTGACAGCGCAAGAAAGAAAGTGCGTCCAAATTCACCCATTCTTCTCAGTTGAACTACTTGCGAAGTAGCCTGCTAATCACACAGACATCACAAGTATCACATGAAAGAGCTTTTTCTCAGCTTTTAAACGATGTTAACCGCTAATTGCTGTGGTGAACGGTTCACGAGAAAAGTAAATAATATAATTAAATTTAATCATAAATTCTACTGAAGGTTTTGCGTCCATCTCCCTACCCATTCATCTCGGTGGAATACTTCACGAACCCTTTGTTTAACAGCCCCCTGTGTCTCCAAATTTGGGCTTTAAGTTTTACAATATGTTTAAATTGTTCCACATGATTTCATAATGGGCCAAATGCAAAATAAATGTTACAAATATCGCCTAGATATCGGTGAATCAGAGGACAGCTGACTAGTTTGTGAAAGTAGCCTTAAAGGGACACCAGGAAACGTTTTCGTGTTAATTAATCATCTTTGTAAGTCGGTATATGGTTAAATGACTCATTACGGGGCGAATAAGGCTCTCTCGCCCGCCCCTAGATATCTGTAAATATTAGATGATCAGATGATTTACAGTTCTATGTAATATGTCATGATTCATGTTTTTGTAATGTTTCATACAGTGATGCAGGTCTACTGCAGTGAATAGGCTAAATACAACTTTGATCATTTTTATAGCCTACTACTATAGTTAACTTTGGCCTTGGTGCCCTGACATGTGGCCTTTGTGCCCCCCACCAAATATGCCCAACTGAAGACCAAGTGGCCTTGCCCCCATAATGGTGAAATTCCAAGCCTGATCATATGCATAATACAAAACAACAACATACAAGCCTACCTTGGGCAATTTACAACTATGTGAATTATATATATGTGCCTGCTATATTGCTCTGCAGAATACTAAATTATGACCGGTTGAATGAGGTGTTCAACGGTGAATGAGGTGTTCAACGGTTAATGATGTGTAAAAATGTTGTTTTGAATCTATATTTAGTTATATTATGTTTATAGCACATCTTTGCCACAAAGCTGAAACAAAACAACTATCAAGCTATTACACCTATCTGGAAAAAGATGGCGTAGAATCAAGCTGAAATTCAGGCAATTTTTCTTGGTAAGTATTTGAAAAAATAACCAATCATGAACTTACATTAGGATGTGTAAGATAGCACAGAGTTCATCAGGATGTGTATAAGATAGCACAGAGTTCATTAGGATGTGTAAGACAGCACAGAGTTAATTTATGTGAATGTCCACTAATGTTAAATGCCACTTACCAAGTAACTGTTCATGAATGAGTACGGTATTGCATAAGCCAGATACCTCAGTATCCAATGGAAGAATACCTGCGATAGAATAAATATTTGTTATATCTGCTTCACAAAATTAAAATGCTTATTCTTTATAAAAGCAATCCTCTGCTCTACAGAAGTGCCAGTCTTACCAACAACCTCATCATCAGGTTGGAAAAAAGTCACCTTGGGTCCAACTACAGAAAGAGAGACATATTCAGAGTCAGAAAACAGTGACTTACAGTTTTCTTGAGGTAGTCCCTGATGCATTTAATGTCACTGTCACCAAAATAGATTGTGTATAACCTTGACGAACAGTCCCCACAATCTCTCTTCCTACTGGAACTGTGTCCCTCTGCAACTTCAAGTCATTGTAAAGCTGAAAGACAAAGAAAAGAAAGCTAATTATTAGACATTTTCTTACCCTATCTGGACCAGGCTTTCTGCCACTGTTCACTTGAATTTCCCCTTGGGGATCAATAAAGTATCTATCTCTCCCTCTCTCTCTCTACCTCTCTATCTATCTATCTATCTATCTATCTATCTACTTGATAATCCCAATGTAGCAATCGTCTTGGACATGTGAAAAAGTTTAGGTCACAGGTTTTGTGATGTGTGTTTTGTTAACAATATTAAGTAAAAAAACATTTTGGCCTACCATAAACTCACTGAAAAGTTACACCAATATTTAGTTACATAGCTCACTTTAATATCCACTGGACTTAGAGCACAGCCTTTTACTTGGACCTTGACCTGGTGGTTTCCAATGGTGGTGGGCACATCCTTTGTCATAGGGGCATAAAAACAAATTAATATATGGCAGGATTTTTTTCAAACAGCAGGAAAGATGACGAGCTTATCAACTCACAGTCTCCTGAATAACAAACTTCACTTCTTCCGAATCACTTAATCTGCAAAACAGCCCTTTCATTTTGCCAATCGAGTTTCCAGGTGGTTCTTAATGCTGCATGGAGACACAATTATTAGCATAACCAAACTTGCACCACCTAATCATAATATTCCTTCCAATCTCAACATAAACAATGCTACAATGTTAACAATGCAACAAAAATGTCCACTGAACTTATTCACATTACAGACATTGGGACATTATAGATTAATAGGTTCATCTGGTATCTTACTAGGGAGTATGCATGCATGCTTTCATCAAATAGATCAATTTGGCTACTGACAGATTGTTGTTAGTTTATATCTAACAAACAACGTTAACAAACAAGCTTCGGTCACAGGCCTACCACTTAACTGCCGATTCACTTCGATGCAGCCGGTACGTGTGGGCTGTCTACGCAATCTTAAAACCACATAACTTTAAATGATAGATACTTCAGAAATGCAAAACCAAAACATCTTTGATAACGGTCGGAAATGTCAACAGTTCAAGAAGAAGAATATCAGAATATCCTTCTTGTTTCCTGTATTTCGCTCCATCACAAGCTTGCGCATGTGACGTTAAAGGCCCTCTCTCGCGATATTCTGCAATTCCAACTAGCGTAGCAGTCCGGCGGGTGCATGGGGAGAGAGACAGGGAGTAGAAAAATAAAGCTGGAAAATACTTCATGAATTAAAGGGATTTGTTCTTTTGTTTGAAGTACTTCAACGTTTTTCTTGCAAATAACTATTCAGAAATGGAAAGTGAACGATGAGGTAAGAGAACAGAGACCCAGGTTTGTTTTCTTGACCGATTGTCCTTTTTTGACAAGCGCGTTGTCGTCGTTGTGAGGAGGAATTTTCTCCCTGGCTGGAAACCTATCTAGCGTTAGCTTGCTGGTTAGCTAACTGTTGACTGGTTTCTCAAGCTGAACAGAGTAACATTAGCATGCAGTATAGCCACATAGAGAATTTGTGAGACAACCACACCTTCACGTTGACACATTTTCAGTAAAGTCACACTATTTGTGTTAGCTTCTGGTTGCATATAAGGTAGTGTAGGTTTGCTCTTTTGCTGTGTCAGGTTAAAATATTAGCAAGCTAAGCTAAACATGAGCTAACAGTCGGTAGCAGCCCATACAACCTTTTAAAATTAGTATAGGCAGCCAGCTAGCGAAGTTAAAAAGCTGTCGGAAAGTGGTAACGTTAACAGACCAGATTTAACTTCTATTGTATCTTCATTTAGCTTATGGGGCAGGTGATTGTTTTGTAAGTAAATGATGCAATGTACTATAAAGCCCGTAATATATAATTGGTATGCCAAATATCTTGAGCAACTAATGCATTAAATCTCTGCGCTGGATAGCTTGACTGGTGGTCATCTTAAATAGACTGATGGTGCCGATGCTAAGCAGCTAGCTTTAACATGCATTGCTTGCAGGGGCCCGGGTAACGTTAGTGATCAGAGGACCACATCGGGAGTGTTACCACCCTTTTATTACCATACTTTTCATAAACCCTGCACATGTGTCGATACGCAGATGGCTAGGTTCTTATAGCATTTGCATATGTCATTGCTGTCATTCAAGTCTAGCAAAATGTGTGCAGAGAACAGGCAATGTATCCCGCTAACATATTGTCGCCAACGGTGGTCAGTAACGTTACATTGAACAGATTAGAGGCCAATGTCCCCTTGTCTTTGGCTCTGTTTACTTTTTAACAGAATTCTTATTTGTAAACATGCAAGGGTTGAGTCCAACAACACGGTATAACGGTGGGTAACATATACGTTATACCCAATGTCTTCTGCATGTTCCAGGCAGGGAGCCGGTGTGCTGCCGCGCAGAGGAGTTGGCACTCCCTGTTACAAGAGATTGCACAGAAGCTGCTGTACCAGCACAACACACTGCTGAACTGTTTACAGGCAAAGCGGCGTCATGGTGCTCCATTGAGTAGAAAGGTTTCAAAAAAGTTTTGCGAACGTGAACAACGCACAAAGGCTTGTGGGGTTCGTAGTTAATTGGATTACAAACTATTGTGGAGACCAACAATTCCACGTCCGCTAATCGTTGATTGAAAGTTTTGCAAAGTGCAATCTGTCGGTCAGGACCCAATGTCATTGTCGAATTAAGAGACTGACCTCTCTCGTTCTCGTGATTGAAGAAGAGACGTTAACGCATAGATTGGTGCAATGACTTTTACTTTCTTTTTGGTGGTAACGGGTAGTTTAGTAAGGGGCTAAATTTCTGCAGGTTTTTGGAACAAGTATAGTACATTTATGTGTTAGGTGTTGACAACTCTTGTGCAGACAGTTTAAATACGGCTTGGTTCAGTTGAGTGACCTCTCTCCCCACTCTTCTGACTGCGCAGTGACGATAACCTTCAAGCAGCCTTGTAACACTTCCAGAACTTCAATGCAAGGCATGAAGGTCCTGCTCCCTTCAGAATAGCTGTCGACAAACGCTTGTGTAACTTGCATCAGGACCCCACAGCACAGCACAGGGACAGTTTGTATCTGCCTCCGCATGCTTGTAATGATCAGTCAGCCAGCCAACCATCTGATTCATGTGGACCCCCACTGCTTTATAATCCCTCTTTCTCTCGCATCCTCTCTCTCACACACTTATGAAACACGACTCCACGGTTTAACTCAAAGTGCACCTCTGTCTTGCCACCAGGACTGCAGCACAATGAAAACACCACAACAGAGCATGTGTATGTTTTAAGTATGTGACAATGTTTGCATATCATTTTGATGTGATCTTCCTGAATGTTTTGCTGACAGCCTTTTTGAATGTGTCCTTGGGGAAATTAATCTGTGTGTGCCCACTTGAGGGTGCATCTTTAAGAATCTTCTAGTAATCCGTTTGGTATCAAGTGTCTGAATGGCAGCTTGCCCAAGTCGAATACAGTCTGCCACTGTTTCCTCTGTGTGTGCTTGTATGTGTGTGTGTGAGAGAGAGAAAGAGTAAGAAATCATAAATGTTGTAGAAGTTGTCATAGATGAGATATTCTTTCATTTCATTTGATCGTATTGAGTGGCAATTTTGCTCATTTTATGTTCTGATCTCATATACTAACTGCTTGCTAGGAATGCTGCTGTGTGTATGTGTGCATGTATGCTGTGGGGCACCTTTGATTGGATGAAGTGTGTGTGAGAATGAGTGAGTGAAGTGGGAGCTATTTATAACCCTTTGCACTTGTCTGCTGTACTGAGCTTCATTCTCTCGTCATCACCTGATCGCTTGTCTCTCTCTTTCTTACACACACACACACACACACACACACCCTCCCGATGACCACTCAGCACTGTCTTCATCCCTAATGTTCATCATCTGACAGCTCTCTCCAGTTGAGATAAAAGAGTGGGCCGTGTCCTCTACCCTCCCTGACGTGCGTCACTCTTTTGAAGTACTGAGAGTGGCTAACACGTCCAGCAGAATGTTAGAGTACACAGATGGACTATCTGCTCAATCAAGAATCAGGCATAATTAAGCTGTTTTTACAATATCTTTGATGTTTTGATGCAAGCAGGCAAACCCTTCAGTGACCTTAACGGTTTCAAAGCAGCTTGCTGGGCCTACACCCAAACGTAAACAATATCACACCAGCTGTAAGATAGCCACCCAGCCGCTCATCAACCTTGCTCAAGTTTATGTTTCTAAGTTTATATATGTATGGTTTGGGTGGTCACTAGCTTTTTATTACACACAGTTAATTTGGATGCTGTGATGTGAAGGAGAGAAGAACACATATTCACCAAGGCTGTTTACTATGTAGTTTTGTGCTCTGAAAACACAACAGCTAAATGTTGCCAAAGCAACATCACATCAGTTACACACACATTAGTTAGCATGCTGTTTTCAAAGTGCCAACGATGCTGTTGCTGCCAGTGTTGCAAGACATGTGTGCTGTATTAGCTGCGTACTTACCATGCTAGTTTTTGACATCAGCTTTGAAATGCCTCTTTGAATATTTGATTGTTACACAATGCTGATTGCTGTGTGAGGCTTGTGCTGTAATTTCCTCTGTTCTTCCCAGTGTGTAATTAGGTGAGTAAGCTACAAAGAGTGAGAGAGAATGCAGCTGTCAGGTTTTGCACTGTACTGTGAGGAAGCGCAGGCACCAAAGCCTACCAAGTGAATTTAGGTTAATGAGAGCTCTGAATGGCGCCCCAGAGCTCTGCTGGAATGCTTAGTGCTGAGCGGAGAACACAATCTCCAACAAGAACCAGACAGAACATGGAGGAGGAACAGTGTGGAACCGCCGTGTCTTGGCCAACAGAGCAAGAGTAGGAATGGAGTGACATATTGGATCCTCTTGGCTGAAGGCTTTGAAGGATGATCAGGGGTGTGTTGGCACATATCAGTCTGTTTGCTGTGTGTTCAGTCAGACTAACCCTGAGCTGGTGCTTTGGGAGTGAAGTGACAGCCTAATGTCCACCTGGCACAGCGTGTTACTCCAGCTTGCAGTATTTGCAGAGCAGCCAATGGTCTGTTGGTTTACTGTTTTGAGATCGTATCAGTGTCAGGCTGCACATTCATAATCACATTCACCTTTTGGCCTTACCTTGAGCTTAACATAGCCTCACTCACATATACACAAACACACACACATACACACCCCACAAACAGATACACACACATACATTTACAGACACATCTGCCTAATCACACACACACACACACACACACACACACACACACACACACACATCTGGCCTAAGCTTGCTTTCTGCTTTTTGTCCCTGGCCACAGATAATCCTCCATCTCTGCACTGCACTAAGACTCCAGTACGCGTGGGCTGCTGCCAGATCTGTTGCCTGACATTCGCTCGCAAAACACACAGAATCAGCAGCCACCAACACACACACACACACACACACACATTATTTGGAAAATGAGTTACCACTAGTAGTGCACACACACACACACACACACACACAGAAGTGTTTGCCCAGTTCATAATACACTCACAACACCATCACCATAGACATGCATGAATACTCCAAACCGACACCATCTCTTACCCACACATGACACTTACAGAGTTTCACAAGGTTTTCAATAGCAGTTGTTTTTATACATGCGACAGCAGAGGCTTGTGCTCAAATTTAGGTGTGAGTATGTGCATGCGGGTGAGTGACCTGCACTCATTTCCAAACTGTTTGCGTTTTACAGCTGCACTTCAGCAGGGGAATAACAGAAAAGCTAACATTGCGCCCGGTCAAAGTTCAAGCCCACAACTCAAAGCGAAGGACGTGTCAGTGAGGCAGGTCCTCTCTTATGGCTACAAACAGCTCCGTGTCTTGTCCATCTAGTAGCCTAGTTTCACTGTAGAGCTGTGAAGTAATTACGCCTTTGGTTCTTATTTGGAAGGTTCTGCAGTCTTCTGGCTGCCATGTCCAGTTAAAGTAGAATTCTGGTTGGAACTTGGAATGGTTCAGTCCCGGTGACTGACACTGACTGGGAGGAATAATTCTTTAGTATAGTATAGCACAGCACGTCTCAGGGATGCAGAGCCCAGCTACACACTCAAACACACACCCCATCACCCTTTTCGTGCGCCAGTGTGGCAGACAAAGAAGGAACTGGTGCATAAAACAGCAGGGTAATGCTGGACCCCTTCTGTGGAGAAGGGAGAAAGAGAGAGCGAGTGAGTGAATGAATGAATGGAAGAAAGGAAGAAAGAGTTGGAGTAGGAAGAGTTTCTGTCAATTAAACTGTGAGGAATTCTGACTGATGCGAGGACCCCACGCTTTATTCCTCTCCACTTGGACACTCCTCCCCCCTCCAACAAGCCAGGAATATTTCACATGGACGCTCTACCTTTGCTGTGTTCACGTTGTGGTGTGAAGTCACGCTCAGCTTAGACACACTCGACAAAACCACCTCCTCAGCCAAGTCCAAAAACATCAACTTTGCACATCTCACGACGACAATCTGCCAAAGGGATTTTGATATTGACCAAATGACCAAAAACATGAACTTCGCCACTGAGATTTTGACATTGTCATGACATTGTTTGAAGGCTCATTTATTCTCAACATTAATTGAAAATATGCAGTCCTATTCAATCCGTCTTTTACTTGATTTCCGAAAGCTTCCGGATATGAACGAAACATGGCAGTATTTGAAATGGCCGTTTTTATTTTTGGAGGAGAAGGGAGCAGAACTCGGACTTAGAGAAGATGAAGTGAGCAGTAGTCCGGGGTTTCGGCCTTAGCTCAGCCTAGTTGACCTGACCTGGTGAGGAAGCCTCGCCCAATAGCTGCATTGCTGTGTTATGACATCACACCAAATCTCGTCTGAGTTTCCCAAACCGTATGACTTAATTCCTCTTTCTCAACAGAACACTCTGTCTCTCCCTCTGTCTCATCATTAATTAATTCATTAATTCATCCATTCTTTCCTGCTTTCTTTCTTGCCCCCTTCTTTATTCAAATTCACCCCATCGTTTTCCCCTCCCTCCCCCTTTCCCTCTTTCTTCCAGAACTCTTTCTGCTTCTCTCTTTCACAATCGATAGCAAACACTATCTCTGTTTCACCCTCTTCCTCCTCCCCTCTCTACCCCCCCTCTCGTTCTCGCTCTCTGTGTCATTCTCAGATTGTGCAAGCCAAACCCTCCTAGCCATGCGCTGTCGTTTGTCCCCGAGGCTGAAACTTAAACTTGATTTCCTGTCAGCCCATTGATCGTCTCCCCCCTCTCTTTCTGTACATGCCCCCTCTTTCTCCCCCACTCCCTTTGTTTCTTTTTTATTTCCTCTCTGTTTAGATCCAAGCGGCTCCCTTCGCATTTTTGGGCTAACGAAGTTTATTGTCCAGAGCCGGGTAAAAAAAATCTCATTAGAATCTGAAAGTGTTGGGGTTTTAGAAAGTAGGTCAGTTGGCGAAATACAGCATTACGTCCACCGCCCTTTCAATAGACCCCCCCTCCCACACACACACACACACACACACACACACACACACACACACACACACCCACACACACCCTCTCCCTCTCTTTCATTCTTTCTTTCTCTCTCCCTGTCTCACTCACTCCCTCTCAATATCCTTGTAAATGCAATGGCAAGGCTGTGATGAACGCCCAGTTCTGCTTCAAGTTAGTTTGAGTGTGTCGTTTGCATGAAAGTGTTGCAACACACACAGAGAGAGAGAGAGAGAGAGAGAGAGATTGTGAGATTGTTGAGTCATCAGTGAAGAGGAACAGACTACTCACACAGACCAGCCTGAAGGCCTTGTCCTGATTGGACAATCCCATCAGACATTAGTGTGGCAAACTGGAATATCCAGCAACTTGCAACTGAAGCATGTAAAGAGAGTGTGTGTGTGTGTGTGTGTGTGTGTGTGTGTGTGTGTGTGGCATTTGATCAGTGTATGGCATACTGCACCATTATGATGATCATAGAAGACCATCCTATACAATCATAAGCAAACTGTGATGCTGAAGCACAAAACATACATTTTATATGTTATTAATACTCAGGTGTGTGTGTGTGTGTGTGTGTGTGTGTGTGTGTGTGTATGTGTGTTAAAAGAAAGCAAGCTTGCATCGGCTGTACACACACCTCGCCCACCCCAGTCCCGTCTGCTGTGGCTCTGGTCCGGGGGGTGGCTCCGCCGGCCCCCAGCATGGGAGAGTGGGACTGGGCGCAGGAGGGGTGAGAGTGGGTCACAGAGACAAACTCACAGCGTCTGGCACTGATTAAAATAACTTGGCCAGCACGCCTCAAGGTGTTTGCTGGTCTCTCTCTCTCTCTCTCTCTCTCTCTCTCTCTTTCTCTCTTTCTCTCACCTCTGTCTCCCTCAGTCAGTGTGTGTGTGTGTGTGTGTAGAGGAGAGAGACGATCTGTGTGTATATGTTTCAGCATTTACACAGCCTGGGCAGATAACTGATCCCAGATTGTGCCTTCTGGATCACTTTCTTACAGGCTAGGAGGGGGCCTGCATTCTTCTCTCTTTTCTTCTCTCTCTCATATATAACATCCATGCTGCTTCCCCCTCTCCCTGCTGACACTGAAAACTGCCTGTCTAAAATGGAGGCTGTTTAAGGTCACTGTGTGTGGTGCTGTATGTGCGTGTTTCTTTGGAGGAGTGAGGCCATACTAGTGAGGTGTGTGTGTGTGTGTGTGTGTGTGTGTGTGTGTGTGCAGGGCTTAAATTTCCACTGCGGGGTTGAGGCGCATAATTTGTTCAAGTCCGCAACTCTAGCCATCGCCAATGCGAGAAATTCCATACACTTTTTACAGCCTGTCTGATGGCGTTAGTTTTTTGAACATTTATTGTATCTAATGACATAGAAAACATAATGATTTGCATACACATACCGCACTATGCACAACTTTTATTCACTAGCGACTACAGCCTAAAACCGTCAGGTTGAAGGGGGCTAATTACTCCATAGAGTTACTCTCAGGTATTTTCTTAGTGACAGGCACTGAATTACACCTATTCATCACCAATGTGCACTCAATTGGACTACACACCACATTAAAGATATGCCTAAGTGTTATAGGTTAAGCGTCAATATGAGGCATTCAAATTACTAAATATGTTTAGCTACTATAGTAATTACTAGTAAAATGCTATACTTTAAAAATGCATTATTAAATAAATACACTCTATATGAATTCAAAAATATATGATAGAAACATATCACATAAGCTATCATTTTCAGTGTGTGTTTGTGTGTGGAAAGAGTCAAGCAGAATCTAGGATGTCCACTGTTGTGAATGATCCCACTACAGTATATATTACTGATGGCGATCAGGGTGGTGGGGGCCCCAAAATCAAACACTTTTTTTTAAAGAAGTGTCGAGTATTGAAATCGCAATTCTTGACTTGGTATCAGAATCAACCCCCTTCCCCCAAATTGTGTGAAATCCCCTACATGAATAACCCTAAGGGAAATTCCTACATTTTTGAAAAATGAATTTTAAGCCCTGGTGTGTGTATGTGTGTGTGTGTGTGTGTGTGTGTGTGTGAGGCATTTGATCAGTGTATGGCATACTGCACCATTATGATGATCATAGAAGACCATCCTATACAATCATAAGCAAACTGTGATGCTGAAGCACAAAACATACATTTTATATGTTATTAATACTCAGGTGTGTGTGTGTGTGTATGTGTGTTAAAAGAAAGCAAGCTTGCATCGGCTGTACACACACCTCGCCCACCCCAGTCCCGTCTGCTGTGGCTCTGGTCCGGGGGGGGGGGGTGGCTCCTGCCGGCCCCCCAGCATGGGAGAGTGGGACTGGGCGCAGGGAGGGGTGAGGAGTGGGTCACAGAGACAAACTCACAGCGTCTGGCACTGATTAAAATAACTTGGCCAGCACGCCTCAAGGTGTTTGCTGGTCTCTCTCTCTCTCTCTCTCTCTCTCTCTTTCTCTCTTTCTCTCACTCTCTGTCTCCCTCTCAGTGTGTGTGTGTGTGTGTGTGTGTAGAGAGAGAGACGATCTGTGTGTATATGTTTCAGCATTTACACAGTTGGGCAGATAACTGATCCCAGATTGTGCCTTCTGGATCACTTTCTTACAGGCTAGGAGGGGCCTGCATTCTTCTCTCTTTTCTTCTCTCTCTCATATATAACATCCATAATATATGTGTGTGTGTATGTGTGTGTGTGTGTGTGTATGTGTGTGCAGGGCTTAAATTTCACTGCGGGACGCGGGTATTAGCATAATTTGTTCAAGTCCCGCAACTCTAGTTTCATCATAATGCTGCAGAAATTCCATACACTTTTACAGCCTGTCTGATGACGCTAATATAGCCTAATCATTAAGTGGCGCGGAATGCGGTGCTATTGACGGACTGATCAACTACGAAGTTGAATTGAACATAGCCTCATGCAGACGCACACACGGAGAGAGAGACAGAGAGAGAGAGACAGAGAGAGAGAGAGAGAGAGAGAGAGAGAGAGAGAGAGAGAACCACTTTATACACGCAAATAGGCTACGCTACCATGGCAAACTTTACATCTGGAAAGAGCTCCTTGGTAACTATCCTGCTAGCTCAGGTCACGTCAACACTTGATCCCAGAAAGATTGTCTTCGACATGTTAGTTTTTTGAACATTTATTGTATCTAATGACATAGAAAACATAATGATTTGCATACACATACCGCACTATGCACAACTTTTTATTCACTAGCGACTACAGCCTAAAACCGTCAGGTTGAAGGGGGCTAATTACTCCATAGAGTTACTCTCAGGTATTTTCTTAGTGACAGGCACTGAATTACACCTATTCATCACCAATGTGCACTCAATTGGACCTACACACCACATTAAAGATATGCCTAAGTGTTATAGGTTAAGCGTCAATATGAGGCATTCAAATTACTAAATATGTTTAGCTACTATAGTAATTACTAGTAAAATGCTATACTTTAAAAATGCATTATTAAATAAATACACTCTATATGAATTCAAAAAATATATGATAGAAACATATCACATAAGCTATCATTTTCAGTGTGTGTTTGTGTGTGTGTGGAGAGTCAAGCAGAATCTAGGATGTCCACTGTTGTGAATGATCCCACTACAGTATATATTACTGATGACGTCAGGGTGGTGGGGGCCCCCAAAATCAAACACTTTTTTTTTTTTTTAAAAGTATCGAGTATTGAAATGTAATTCTTGACTTGGTATCAGAATCAACCCCCTTCCCCCAAATTGTGTAAATCCCCTACATGAATAACCTAAGGGGAATTCCCCCATTTTGAAAAATGAATTTTAAGCCCTGGTGTGTGTATGTGTGGTACCCATCAAAGAGGAGGTGAGGAGGTGGGAGGAGGCAAATGGCTGCTTTGCAGTTTGGCCACTGAGCAAATTTGCAGATGGAGGAGATGACCCTCTCTCACCTTGACAACACAGACACCTCAGGAATGTGTGTGAGAGTGTGTGTGTGTGTGTGTGTGTGTGTGTTTGTGTAACTGAGAGAGGGAGTGCACCTGAGAGTGTGTGTGGATGTGAAGGTAAAGGAAGGTGACTGTACCGTATGTGAATGTGTGTGAGGGTAGGCTGGGGTGTGTGCATCTGTGAAAATCAAAGAGCATGTGTTTTCAGGTCAGGGAAAGTGTGTGTGTGTGTGTGTGTGTGTGTGTGTGTGTGTGAGTGAGAGAGGGAGCGAAGGAGAGACAGACCTTCTGGCAGCCGTTCCTCTAACTGAGAGTAAGCAGTGTCAGGCCTCAGGCCCTAAGTGGTCCTGAACTGTTTCCCCTGAGCCTTGGAGCCAAGATGGCCGAGGTTGGCGGTTTCTCTCCCAGACCTTAGCCAGTGTTGTTGGAGTCGTGACTGCTGATCCAAGAGTCAAGATGGTGGCTCAGTTACTCTCCCAGTTTCTCTTAAGGCTTGCTTAAATATACAGTGTTTCTCATCGCCTTGTCACTTCAAAAAGTTGAAATTGTTTTAGCTTTGTCGTGCAATGTTTTGCCCTGCCTGTGGTTATTTTGCCTGCAGTCTCTGAGCTACATTTACATTACATAGTGTCTTGGCACTAGTCGCCTTATATGTGAACAAGGCTTTAACGGTGGCGTCGGAGTCAACTGAGGCCAGCCTGACTGCTGACCCAGGACTTTGTTCCGCAGGGGCCACCCGGGGCTCTGACTGAGGAAGCATCTCTTAACTCTCTTGCAATAAAGTCTTAAACCCATTTCCAGTACTTCCTTTCTCTAACACACACACACACACACACACACACACACACACACACACACACACACACACACAGAGAAGTGCTCTGTTGATATATTCCTGCACAGAGCAAAAGTGTTAATGCTGCCCATATGCCCAATTACAGCTAAAGCCTCTATTAGGCGAGTTCTCATCTATTGTGATATTTCTCAAAAGAGCTGTTACTGAAGATATTATTATACAGTCTGACTTAATCTAGCCTTTTAGACGGTCAGAGACACTTGGAGAGAATGAAATACGTGGGGTAATGTAGAACAAGAGTGAACCAGAAGTAGGGTTAAGTTAGAGAGCAGAGAGAGAGAGAGAAAGAAAATAGTCTTTACCAATGAGGGGAGGATTTATGTGACCGACTAAAAATATGTTGCAGAGGAAGAGGTGGGAAAAGTAATGGCTAGGTGGAAATGAGGAGGTGCAATGATGTGATGTGTTTATTTTCTGTTTGGCAGGAGTCTATGGCCCAGCTACAGCTGACTGACTGAACATGGCTCAGTTTCCCACGTCCTTCGGAGGTAAGGCACACACTCTCACGCTCACCTCACATGCAGAATCACTCACAGGTTAGGCATAAAGTCATTTGACCTGTATGTCCTGTTCCAGTCAAGGACATGGGCCACACTTCCATGTGTTATTTTCTCCTAAAAGCCTATATTCACACTCACACACACACTCACACACATACTCAGCAGAAGTTTGAATTATGTTCCACTCTGACTAAAATGACTCATTCTTCCAGTGACAAACCTATTGTACAATCCACACCCATTACATGTATCTGACACTTGCCATGCCCTTGCATAACAACAGGTGTGTGTGTGTGTGTGTGAGTGTGTGTGAGACCAGGTTACAGGCCCCTTACTGTGCAGCTGTGTTTTTAGTGTGCCAAGCCTTTCCAGTTTTTTTTTTATTTCCTAAAATCATTTTTCTCTCTTTATAACTGACTTTCTTTTCCCATTTGGTTTCTTTCCCCTTTTTAGGTGACATTCTCACACATACTTTTTTCACCTCCACAATTATGAGTATTGCAAAATAGTGAGTGTTAAAAAAAAAGTTGAACTATTTTCAACTTTGAGCGCTGCAAGGTGCGTCGCATCTGTCAAGTGGCATTGTTCCATAGAGAAAGAAATTAATTAATTCGCTTGGAGGTGACAAAAGCGTGTCTGTGTGTTGTCCTGTTCCATATTCCTCGCTGATATCAGTTGATATATGTACCCTAAAGTTGTGCATGTGATGCTTCGTCATTTGGACAAATCTGAATTTATACCATGCAGAGTGCAAAGCTCTGAGATGCTAGCAGCAGGTTTCTTTTGCCAGTCAACACAGTGAGTTCACAGACATTAGAATGTTTAGTTTCAAGTCAGTTTTAGTTCATGTTAATATGTGACAAAATGAGACTCCTCTCACTTGCCCTCTCTCTCCCCAGGGGGTGCGGACACCTGGGTCATCTCTGTGGACGAGCGAGTCAAACATGACCAGCAGTTCCACAGTCTCGCGCCCACCCCTGCTGGCTTCATCACAGGTGAGACTTTTCTTCCTTTCTACTCTTCTCTCCTTCTCCTCTTATCCTCCCATCATCTCTCTCCCTCTCCTCCTGTTTGTATTGCAACCTGTTCTCTCTGAAGGCTCATTCATGCTCAGTGTTAAAAACAATACGGATGAAGCCTTCCGTTCGTACTCTGCCTTCATTTCATCAGTCTTTGCAACGTTTTCTGAAAGCTTATGCAACGTTTGAAACAGACAGATCAGGGAGCACCCTCTGCCTCACCCTCTGCATTTCTACCCCTCTCTCTCTCTCTCTCTCTCTTTCTCTTTCGTCGTTTCTCCCCCTCTCCCTCTCTTTTGTTGTTTCTCCCCCTCTCCCTCTCTCTTTCGTTGTTTCTCCCCCTCTCTCTTTCGTTGTTTCTCCCCCTCTCCCTCTCTATTTCGTTGTTTCTCCCCCTCTCCCTCTCTCTCGTCTGTTCTCCCCCCTCTCTCTCTCTTTCGTTGTTTCTTCCTCTCTCCCTCTCTATTTCGTTGTTTCTCCCCCTCCCCCTCTCTCTTTCCTCAGTTCTCCCCCTCTTCCTCTCTGTTTCATCGTTTCTCCCCCTCTCCCCTACTCTTTGTTCCTCCTCCATCTCCTTCCTCTTGTCTTCCGTTCCCCCCGCCCCTCATCCGTGCCCTCTCACTTCCCCCTGGTGCAGTAAAGCAGGGCTGCGCCCGACGCACTCACACAAATGAAAGGGGAGGACGGTGACACAGCAGTATTGTGGGAAATCAACCCTTCTCCTCCCGCGCCACCTCTTCCCCAGTTGCCTTGTACTAGCGTCTGTTTGTTATGTCGCTTGTTTCCCTATGTACTCTGGAGCCAGCCTTGTTTTTGAGAGATTCTGTCATTTCCTCAGAGTAATGAAGTGAAATGACATCCATAATTGCAGTTTAATCTCATTGCCCTTTTGTCTTCCGCTTGTCATGTGTGCTCTGGTTTTTCTTCCTTCACACACACACACACACGCACGCGCGCGCTTGCGGCAAACTTCCCCCAACCTTCACATAGGATCAGAGGAGAGTTAAAAAAAAAAGGTTGTTTCTTCTCAAGGTAAAAGAATACACTGATTAAAACACGACAATCCTGATGCATAAACAGAGGATTACCAGACCTGAACATTCCATACAAAAGAAGAACAGGAGGGACCCAGAATGAGACACTGCTCATAACCAGAGCTTACAGCCCAGAAAGTATCACCAGTCTGTTATCAAAAGCATAACACAGTCTAGACACAGCACAGTTCCTGATTCTGCCAAAAGGTTCTTGTTTAGTTGATTTAGTGGTTATTTAGTGAAAGAGTATATTGGATCAGAGTTGCAAACTGTGCCTTTTAATACAAAAGTGGGTTATGCATAACTAACTGAGAAGTTCATAACTATGTGAGAAGGTCATCAGGTTATCCCATTTCTGAGTTAGCATGAGGTGACCGGAAGGGAGGATGGGAGAGGAGAGTCGGGGAGAGAGGTAGTGTCTTTGGGAAAACCCTGAAACGGAAGAAGAGCGAGGGACCACGGGGTCATCCGCTGATTCTGATGTGTCCACTCTTCCTCCCCACGCCCCTCGGCGTCTGAAACCGCTTTAACAGCTGGTCACTGCTCCTGCAGCCTTCATGTCTGCTGCCGCCTCCCCAGGAGGGTTTTCCCGACTTGGCTGTTTTCTTTTTTTGTCCATGGGGTGTTTCCCGGGGCCTGTGTGTCAGCAGAAAGACCCTCTTTGTCTGGTGAGGATGAGAGGAAGTAGAGAGAGAGAGGGAGATGGAAGGATGAACAGAGGGAGGGGATGGAGAGAGCGAGAGAAAGCAAGAAAGTGAGTGAAAGAAAGATGGGGGAGATGAATGTAAAAAGACTGAATGGAATGAGAGTGTGCATGTGTAGAAAGTGTACAGGAATAGACACTAGGATAGGTGGTGTGGGTGGGGGAGAGAGAGTGTGCATGTGTAGAAAGTGTACAGGAATAGACACTAGGATAGGTGGGGTGGGTGTGGGTGGGGGAGAGAGAGTGAGCGGCCATATGGGACTAAGGGAGGGTGGGAGAGGAGTCGAGAGTTTGGGGCTGTTTTTGGCTGCTGTGGAATAAAGGGCGTCTGTGTGGGTTGAAAGAGCAGCTCTCAGAGATGACTCACGCTGTTGTCTGCTGGAGAGACCCATTCAGCCTCTGTGGAGTCCTCATACATGCCCACACACACACACACACATTCACATTTTCTCTTGCCAGTAAGTACACGTTCATAAACACAATCTTATACATTACCAGCTATTCCCACCCAAGTGTTATTCTCGTTCTCAAATGTTCACCAACCAACCTTCCAGAGTTCACCCGTGCAGCTTTAAAAGCCACTGTGTTTACTTCATTCTCTTTTTGAATGTGTGATTTGTGATTCTCTCTCATCTACTCACACCAGCTTGTGTAGCATTGATTCCATTGCACCCCTTTTACTGTTAGTGTTTGTGTTTGTCCTCTCTCATTTGAACCTTGGCTTGTGTCCTTCCTCAGGTGACCAGGCCAGGAACTTCTTCCTCCAGTCTGGCCTGCCCCCTCCGATCCTGGCCCAGATATGGTACGTGTCTTCCTTCCTGGGTGCTCGCACAGGGCTGGGAAGTTGGGGGAAAGTGTAGAATTATGAATTGTAAACACATGGGCATTTGGATGAAGGTCTAAACAAGTCTGAAAGTGTTGCATTGTAGTAGTACATGCATGAAATGCTGGTCAACCAAAAAGGTCAAAACAACAACAGAAACGCATAATTGTCTTACAAAACGTGGCAGTGTTGAGGAACAAATAATCCGTTTGTAAAAAACGTCTGGAAAAAGTCTGGAATTTGTATTTGGAAAAAGGCAAGCGGCCTACTTCAGTTGCCCTGAGGCTAGCTCCAGCCTGCGCTACAACAAGCAGGCACTGACTCACTGTAGCCAAAACAGAAGCCATTTCTGTGCTCATTTGTATCCATTTTCTGACTGCCTTTCTAGCTGTTAGCTAGGGACATTTGAACTCGCGTCTGCATAGGGCTGGGTGCTATGGCCTAAAATTGATATTACAGGGTAATCAAAAGCATAAACAGTAACAATACATATATCACAGTATATTCTTAATGTCAATAGAGATGTTTCTGAATGGGTAAAGCGACTGCATGACCACCATTACTGTACTCTTAACAGTATGACCAGGACGTATTTAACATTGTACCATTGTAACTTTTTTCTGTTATTGTAGGCATTGCCATTAATTGCGTCACACACTGACACATTGCGTCTCAAATGAATTTAGATGTGCTGTCATTACTGGTTTAATCAATTCAACTGTCTCATCTTTATTTCTCTTTCATTTATTCACTTGTCCCTTTCTCAATATATAAGTGTGTTATTGACGCACACGTTAAATTCAGTGGACGGCATTCAGTGTAATAGTCTCATGTTTACCACACTAGTTGCAGTAGGATGATCTCACAGTCTGCCTGGTCTGCCTTCCAGCCCCAGATCTGCATTATATCTACAGTTAAATTCCTGCGTTGTTGTTCCATGATCTTATTGTTGCCGGCAACATACTAACCAGCCTAATCCCCACCCCACCCCACAGCAGACCTTTGGCCAACCTGAGCCAGTCTCCAGTCATGTGATGTAAACAGTGAAAACTCCCAGTCCTGGCCTGGTGGCGGCACCCAAAGCCAGTGCCAACAGCACCGGGATGGCACACTAATGCCCTGCCACAGAGCCTGACCCAGTGGCCTGATGTTAACCTTGTCTGTCTGTCTGTCTCTCTCTCTCCCTCTCCTCTCTCTCCCTCTCCCCTCTCTCTATCCCTCCATCTCTTGGCCCCTCTGGCCACTACAGGGCCTTGGCCGACATGAACAGCGATGGGAAGATGGACATGCACGAGTTCTCCATCGCCATGAAGCTCATCAAGCTGAAGCTGCAGGGCCACCCGCTGCCCCCCTCGCTGCCCCCCTCCATGAAGCAGCCGTCTCTCATGACCCAGCCCCCGCCCTTCGGTACACACACACACACACACACACACACACACACACACACACACACACACACACACACAGCTGCCATAGTTGTCACTGGTGATGATATAGGGGTGCTATAAGCAATGTTTTCTGTATTAGTTCTATTAAATTTATTTGTATGAGTTTTGTTTGTTTATTGTTCATTTTTAAGATTTGGTTGAAAAACAATTGGTGTGTGTGTGTAGTGTTTCAGTGCAAATGTAGCTGCTCCTGTTTTTAAACAGACTAATTGAAATTGCATGGTGTCTGTATAGAAAGAATGAGAGACTGTTTTCTTCCAGGCTAAGCACACTCACTCAGTTTGTGTGTGTGTGTGTGTGTGTGTGTGTGTGTGTGTGTGTGTGTGTGTTTGTGCAAGTGTGTGCACATTAAGGGGTGTATGTGTCTGTGTGTCTTACATTTCTTTCTCTCTCTCCCTCCTCTTGCATGAATGTCTCTATGTGTTTCTGTGTAGCGGCCATGCCACCAGTCCCCCCGATGCCCACCCTGCCTCCCGGCATGCCCTTAGCAGTGCCACCTGGTGTGTCCCCCATGCCCATCCCCCCTATCCCAGGCATGGGTATGTCCCCCCCGCTGGTCTCCTCCGTGCCCCCTCCCGTGCCACCGATGCCCAACGGAGCGCCCGCCATGATCCCGCCTATTACCGGCTTCACCAACCCAGGTATGCGCTACACACATGACCTCACAATCAGGCTTAGCCAATAAGACGCTGTGTGCCTCATGCATACTCAGACTCTGGTGTTGGACAGACTGCTGTTTTAAATATTTATATATCAGTTAATGTGTCATCTTGTTCTTATGTGCTGTTAGTGTGTGTAATCTGTATCCTGTGTGCTGTGCGCCGCTTGGTCTTGACCGTATGGTGTCTGTATTTCGCCGAGATGACTGTAAAGTTTCCACAAGCTGATAATGAAAGTGTGGTGATGGGTGCGTTCTCCATCTCTCCTCTTTTCTCAGCCTCAGCAGCACTCAACAAAAGCTCTTCTTTTAACCGCTCCAGTGCCAAGCTCCAGAAGGGCCAGTCCTTTGAGACGCCCAGGTGAGCCTTAGATTCTCTCTCTCTTGCACACTTTCCAAATTGTTAAACAGGTTTTTACGTCACGTCAGAAACATCAGTGTGAATTAATTCTCTTATCTTTCACTTACGCCTACATCTCACTGGCGCTAAGTCCTCACTAACATCTATCTTACCACCCCTTATTCTCTCTTCCTCTCTCCCTCTCTCTTTTGCTCTCTCCCTCTCTCTCTCACTCTCTCTCTCCCTTTCTCTCTCACTCTCTCTCTCTCTCCTCTCTCTCTCTCTCTCTCTCCCACCCCCAGTGCCCCCGCGGCGCCCCCTCCCCCAGACTGGGCCGTGCCTCAGTCGTCCCGGCTAAAGTACCGCCAGCTCTTCAACAGCCACGACAAGATGATGAGCGGCCACCTCACAGGTAACCTCTCACCTGTCCCTCTCCCCCTCACGTCCCCTCCTCTCTGTCGACATCACTGCTCCCGTCTCACTTCCTGCTCGTGTCTCTTGTGTGTCTTGTCTGTGTGCAGGTCCCCAGGCGCGCACCATCCTTATGCAGTCCAGTCTACCACAGGCTCAACTGGCCACCATATGGTGAGCACTGGGATTTACTACCTGTTTACACCAGGAACTGACCAGGATTGGGGTTCTCAGACAAATTCTTTTCACTCGTTCTGAACTCTTTTTAATTCACTGTTTGATTCACCTCACGTTTACTTTAGTGTTCAGTCATTGGTATGTTTGAAGAGTTATAAACAATGCTCATAGTTTGCTAAAACCATCATTTGATTTAATTTGATTGTTTATTAAATTGCATGTTAGAATTGATCCATTTCACCCATTTGAACATAGTTGCCCCATCCGTGCCCTGTACCAGTTTGTGCCTATAGGTAACCCAGTGAGAGTCTGACCCTCTGCTCTTTGCCTGTGTCACAGGAACCTCTCGGACATAGACCAGGACGGGAAGTTGACGGCCGAGGAGTTCATCCTGGCGATGCACCTGATTGACATGGCGATGTCAGGCTTGCCCCTTCCTCCACTACTCCCACCCGACTTTATTCCTCCCACATTCAGGTAAGACACACACACACACACACGCATTTTGCATACGCGCATACCTGCACACACAGGACTGCAGCTCTCACATACACACACAAGGATGCACTGTCTTCCTCACAGACATTCAATAAAATGGCCGAGGTTTTTTTGCAGACACATGAATCTGTTTTCTGTGTGTGTGTGTGTGTGTGTTTTGTCCGTGTGTCATTGTGGATGTAGGAGGGTGCGTTCAGGCAGTGGGGTCTCGGTGACAAGTGTGCATTCCGTTGACCTGCGCGTACCAGAAGAGCCCGAAGAGGAGGACCCGAAGATATTGCCAGGTGAGTACACCACACACACACACACACACACTCTCTCACTAATATCTCTCTCAGCAACTCCCACACTCTAACCTCACACATACCCCCTCTCCCCTTCTTCCAGTGACGTTCGAGGACAAGAAGCGTGAGAACTTTGAGCGGGGCAACCTGGAGCTGGAGAAGCGTCGGCAGGCCCTGCTGGAGCAGCAGCGTCAGGAGGCGGAGCGCGTGGCCACGCTGGAGCGCCACGAGCAGGAGCGCAAGGAGCGCGAGCGGCAGGAGCAGGAGCGCCGCAGGCTGCACCAGCTGGAGAGACAGCTGGAGAAGCAGAGGGAGCTGGAGAGGCAGCTGGAGGGAGGAAGAGGAGGGAGCTGGAGAGGGGAGAAGGAGGAGAGAGAGGTCGAGAGGTCGAGAGAGAGAGAGAGGTGAGAAGGAGGAGGAGGAGGAGAGAGGTGAGGAGGAGGAGAGAGAGAGAGAGAGAGAGAGAGAGAGAGAGAGAGAGAGAGAGAGAGAGAAAGGAGTGATCATACTGTAGGAGCTCAAGAGACAGAGGGAGGAGGAGAGAGCAAAGGAGATTGAGAGGAGGAGGTGAGGAGGAAGGAAGGAGATGGACAATGATGAGGAAGAGGTGAAGTGACAGGAGTAGTAGCTGGAGAATCAGAGAGACAGCAAGAGGAGGAGGAGGAGGAGGAGGAGGGACACGTAGAGATGGAGAGGAGAGAGGGAGGATGAAGAGTTGGGAGATCAAAGAGGTGGCTGACGAGGGAGACAAGTTCTGCATTCAGTGCACTCTCGTTGAGAAAGATGTGATGGGAAATCTAAGAGTCAGAAGACAGAGGAGTTTGGAACAGATAGGCAAGGTGCCGACTGAAACCAGTCACTGTGCAGAAACTTTGAGTAAAAGCAGTTTGGTACAGAAAAGATAGCTGACTGTTTTGATGATGTTGTTGCTTGGCAACAGGCACAGACAGAATCGCTCTACACAAAAACAAAAAAATTCCCACCCAACCCCCTCGTGCCATAGCCCTGCACAGTGATGTGCACAGTGTTAAAGACTATGAACACCGGTAGTGAGGAGAGGCACCCATCTAGGGAGGAAGGGGTAAGATGTTGAGAAGACACGTTTGTGTGTGTGTGGTTGGTGTGGTGTGTGTGTGGTTGGTGGTGTGTGTGTGTGTGTGTGGTTGTGGTGTGGTATGTGTGTTTGTGTGGTGTGGTGTGTGTGTGTGTGACTGTTCTGGTCTCTTTCTGCCAGGCTGCCAAGCGTGAGCTGGAGCGCCAGCGGCAGCTGGAGTGGGAGCGGAACCGCCGGCAGGAACTCCTGAACCAGAGGAACCGAGAACAGGAGAACATCGTTCTACTCAAGGCCCGCAAGAAGACCCTGGAGTTTGAGCTGGAGGCCCTGGTGCGGAGCACAAATAAGCACACAACACACACACACACACACACACACACACTCAATTCAATGCCATTCTAACACAGACTACACATACACTTCAGTTCAAAACATACACATACATACACACAGTCAGTCATGCATGTGCATAAACACTTTGCAACTCTGACACACACACTAAACCTTATAATTTCAGATAAGATTTGAGATTCCACAAAGGAGAAACATTTTGTATCTTTGTTTTTGTGTGTGTGTGTGTGTGTGTGTGTGTGTGTGTGTGTGTGTGTGTGTGTGTGTGTGTGTGTGTGTGTGTGTGTGTGTGTGTGTGTGTGTGTTCAGAGCGATAAGAAAACACAGCTGGAGGGAAAGCTGCTGGACCTGCGCTCGCGTCTCTCGGGTCAGCGGCAGGAGATCGAGAACACTAACAAGACCCGCGAGCTCCGCATCGCCGAGATCACCACACTACAGCAGCACACTATCCACAAATACACACAACCAGTCTGTCCCACATGCTGATGCACATACTCACTCATACGTTCTCTCTCTCTAACACACATAATACAGTATATGCTCACACACACACACACACACACACACACACACAACACACACACACACACACACACACACACACACTAAATGGATTGATATCTCCTTCCTCTTCTCTCCAATTCTTTTTCCTGTCTTATCTCCTTCACTCTCTATAGCCTCCCTATCGTCCGATTTATCTCTCTGGATCTATCGCTCTCTCCACCCCCATGTTCTTTATCTGACCTGCCTAACGGTCCTTTGTTGGTGTGTGTGTGTGTGTGTGTGTGTGTGTGTGTGTGTGTGTGTTTCCGTCTCTCAGGAGTCTCAGCAGTGGCTGGCTCGTCTGATCCCGGATAAGCAGTGTCTGAATGACCAGCTCAAACAGGTCCAGCAGAACAGCCTACACAGTAAGTGTGTGTGTATGTGAACAGCCTACATTATGTGTGTGTGTGTGTGTGTGTGTGTGTGTCTGTCTGTGTGTGTGTGTGAACAGCCTACACTTTGTGTGTGTGTGTTTGTGAGTCTCTGTGTGTGTGTGTCTGTGTGTGAACAGCCTACACTTTGTGTGAGTGTGAACTGTGTGAATGTTGGTGCTTTGACACATGTGCCTTTGCAAGTGTGCATGTTCAGACCCAGGACATCATTTATAACCTCGACACGAAGTTGGGGATCCAGCTAATAAGCCCTGCCTTGAAAACCAAAAGACAACAATTTTATCATCAAAATTATATAGCTGATGTTTTTAGTAAGGTCCCACCTTTTGAAGGTTTTAGAATATCTTATTAGCATAGATTTTAAGAAATATATTTAAGTTTCTGTAACACACAGTGCTCTGGCCATTAAATAGCCTTAGTTGCGGAAATGGCCTTAAATTAAACAAACAAACAAACAAACAAACATCCAGCTAATAAAAACAGCTTTTATTCCATTCTAGTTGTATACAAGTTATTGTTGGGCAGTGGTGAGGCCTGTTGGTACAAGACAGCAGCTGGGTTGCAGAGTTGCTCAAGGACATCTTGTTTTCTGAGACTGGAAGGGAGAAGTCTCGACTCAAACAGGCAGGAAGAGGGAAGTGAAGGGAAGCATGCGTGTCTCTGACAACCTAACCAACAACCAAAGAAGACCTAAAGAAAAACTCACACTATCCCTTCAGGAATGCATTATTGTGAGATAGATTAGAGTGAGCAGCATTTTGCATTTAGACAACAAAAAAAATATATATATATTCACCTTCTGGTCAGGAAAGATATTTTCTGTGCTTCCATGTTGGTGCATCCTCGCTGACCTCTGACCTTTGCCCCGTTTTGTGTGTCAGGAGACTCCTGACGAACCTGCAGAGGGCGCTGCAGGTGAAGGAGACAGCACGGCAGCAGCTGAAGGATCAGCTGGATGAGGTGGAGCAGGAGACGCGCGCCAAACTGCTGGAGATAGACGCCTTCAACACACAGCTCAAGGTAGGGGCACACACACACACACACAGACTGCAAGGTATTGGAACACATACTGTATACACTTTTCACTGTTACATCTGAGAAGTAGATATAGTAGGTGCATGGTCATGTCTTATAGTTAAGTGATAGGAAATGTACACGCATCGCAACACATTTAATATATGACTCAGCTTGTTTACTTCCCCTAGTTTACAGCTGTGACACACACACACACACACACACACACACACACACACACACACACACCTCTACTAGGTTGGACACTTGAGGGATCAGATCACTGTGCTTAGACTTATCCCATAACAGCACTGCTGTCTCTAACCAACTTCTGTAGTTTGCTTTTTCCCTTGTGTTTCTTTGTGTTATTGGTGTGTGTGTGTGTGGCAATGTGGACAGGGGACTGGGGTTTGGACCGAATTGATCTGTCCTGTAGCTGGAACACTGTGTATGTTGTAGTGTGAGTGACGGAGACAGACTAGCTAAGTGTGTGTATGTGTGTGTGTCTGCATGTATGTATACCCCTTTGTCTGAGACATGTTTGAGTGAGTGTGAGTGTGTGTGTGTGTGTGTGTGTGTGTGTGTGTGTGTGTGTGTGTGTCCTCTGTCCTGTTCCCTGTGTGGGGTGGGCGGTGTTGTGTCAGTGAGAAGAGGCAGTGAGTGTCTGAGCGCTGGAGGGCCCTCTCTCCTTCTCTCATTGTCTCTGACTGTCGCTCACTCTGCTCTGTCAACCCCCCTCACCGTCCTGTCCAATGCCCACCTGTGTCACCACCAATCCGTCCACCCACCCACCTAGCCGTGTCTATGCCCACCTCGCTCGCACCTGGCACTGTCTGCGTGGCTTGGTTGTGCCTCCTTCATCACCTACATTCGTACACTCTGCACCCGTACCTGCGCAACGTGTGATCGCACTCGACCCTCTCTCCTCCGGCACACCCCTCCACCTGCACCCCCCCCACACCCCAACCTACGCTCCACCCTGGGCCCCCGTCACAGTCTTTGGGGCGCTTCTACCAGACACGCACCTCCCGGCTAGAGAGCCTACACTTGGAGCTCACCCTGGAAGAACAGATGGGCAGACAGGTAGATGCCCAGCCGCCAGCTCGCCTGCCCGAATAACTGCCCCCCAACAATTACCCCCCCTTTTCCCCTGACTCAAACCTCTGCATCTCTGCATCAGCACTGCACTTGCTCTCTGCTGCCCCTCGCTGGTTATTTAGAGCACTGCATCCCTTGGCAAAAACAAAAAAACCAAAACAACTGTCAAGCCTGAATTGTGGTCTGGTCTGGTCTGGTCTGTGCCTCTTGCTAAGTTGGTAGTAACACTACTCACCCCACAGGGACTCTGTCCATCTAACACTGACAGAGACAGACTGGTAGGGAGACAGAGAGACAGACAGACAGACATGGTTCATAAGTAGTATGGGAAGGTATGGAATCTAGGGTTCCTACACAGTATGGAAAAATATGGAATCTGTTATTAGTCACCTTAAGTCAGGATAGGTATGGGGAAAGGATTTGTGTTTCCAGACTATGGTTTTGTCCCAATTCTGATTTCTAAAATATAAAATTTGAAATAAATAAAAGTGTGCAGAGTGTTTTTCATGGTGTAGGCAGTCATTGCAGCCAAAATATTTACCTGTATGTAAAAAAACAAAACAATATTTACGGGGTCTAGTTTCACTTTTTCTTTTGTTGTGATGTTGGGCACTTAACCTTGGTGGAGGTCAACACTCCCCAAGAGCCAGTTTTTAAAATTCTTGTAGATTTTATTTACAATTATTTGTTAGTGTTGTTCTCTTGTAATACCCTGGGGAATTGCACATCCTTTCTGGTACTACTCCCCCATCATGTTCACTTTGTTTCTACATTTAAATAGTTAATATCATTTTCTTACCTCAGTGTGTGTCATTTTGAAATGGAAGATGTGTTGGAACCCTGGACACAGAAGAGACACAGAAAGGCCCAGCCGTTTGGCTTCTTGGCTTTAAGCGTTAAATCCACAATGCTGATTAAATTTGTGACTAAAATGATCTGATTGATTTATGTACGTATCTGATTTGTTTTTGTGAACTTTGGTGACACACAGACACACACTCACACATACAAACTTGCATACAGTCAGACCCATTTTCCATCCTATACTTACTGTCACACAATTATCCATCCATCACAATTGCACACACACACACCCCTGTCCAGCCTTGTGGCAGCAGCAGGTCTGATCGGTGCCCTTTTGGGTGCGTGTGTGTATCTCTTGCAGTGGGAGGGCTCGCTGGCGAACGAGGCGCTGCAGGACTGCCTCTCCTCCCTGTCCGCCTGTCTCAGGCGCATAGGGCGCTACCTCCAGGTCTCCCCTCTGCCCCCCCACACACACACACACACTCACTCACTCCCTGGCACACACTCTGCCACACATGCTTTCCTGACCCCTTACACCGCCCATACAACTCCCACAAATACGCTACGCTACTTCAACCCAATACCCCACCCTTCCCACCCCCACACATGCCCCCATGCTGCTGCACCCAAGCCCCCCTGTCCCCCCACTGAGACGGTGGGGAAAGCCTGCTCCAGGTCAGCCCCTCTCCCCAGTCTGAAGGGAGTGCAGTAGTAGTTAGATGCCCCCTGGACTGTGTGTGTGTCATTGCTGGCTTTCTCATCTCTCCATGAATCTGGATGTGGTCAATTATTCCTTTTTTTTCTTTTTTTTTTAAGGGCCTTTTCAATTCGATTTTTGGTCATTTAGTTTATGACTAAATGTCACTGGATTCAATTAGACTGTAATTTAATTTGGCCATTTTTTTCAGTAGTAGATTTAAAAGTGATTTGCTATGGTTATTTTTATGATAACTGTTTTTTGCCTTGCGTAGTTGTTAAATACGCATAGTTGTCTCACAGTGAGGTTTGCGTTGTTCTCAAGAGTGTAGTGTGCTGCAGTGTGTACGTCATTAGTGTAACTGTGTAACCTTAGCGTTAAAAATGTCTAGTTCAGTATCTTCTCTCCGTACAGAGATCAATCCCTATTGCTTGATTTTGGCCCCTACTCACTCACACACTCACTCATGTGTACAGCATGGTGATGATGATGATGATGATGATGATTCTCATTATGATAACCAGTCCAGTTCATGAGTTCTAACTGTGTGTGCTCCTCCAACTATGACCCAGCTTTGGTTTGTCAGCTCTGTGTGTGTGTGTGTGTGTGTGTGTGTGTGTGTTTGTAATTGTGTGTGTGTGTGTGTGTGTGTGCTCTAATGCTAATTGGTTGGTACTTGCTCTTTGTGTGGGTTGAAGTGGCTTGAAGATCTTGTGATGTGTTTTAGCGCCTGTCTTTGCTTATGTTGGATTGGGGCTTTAGTGGTTTTGTGTGGGAGGGTGTGGAGGAGGAGAGATGGTGATCAGAGTCTATGCAGCAGCAGCAGCAGTTCTGTGTTCACAGAAGTACAATAGCTGTCCTGTCTCGGCCTGTTCAAACATACCTAAGAGTGTTCCCATGAATCAGGCCTCCAGAACCCATTTAGGATTTTTTTTTATTTTGGTCAAAGCATTAGATGTTAAAATACACTGGTAGATTCTTTTTATGTTAGCATACAGTATAGTGCTCATGCAATAGCAGGCTAAAGAATCCATACTTTACTACATAGAGGACGTTTTCAGTCTTCTCTCAGATCCTCACAAAGTCACTCACATGTGCATATTTTACACATTGATGCAAAACTTTTGAATGTAGCTTAGAGTATGGGAATTTAGTAGGATTTAGGTGAGCTGTAGTTTAGGAGTGTGAGACTCAGAAGTAGGATTTAGGTGAGCTGTAGTTTAGGAGTGTGAGACTCAGAAGTAGGATTTAGGTGAGCTGTAGTTTAGAAGTGTGAGACTCAGAAGTAGGATTTAGGTGAGCTGTAGTTTAGAAGTGTGAGACTCAGAAGTAGGATTTAGGTGAGCTGTAGTTCAGAAGTGCGGGACCCCACATGAACATAAGCAGTGTTGTGTTGTGCCCTGGTTGCTGACACACTGGACCACCCCTGCTGACCCCCTGGAGTCATCTCTGGTAACTGTAACCTTGAGTTCTGTTTCCGTGACAACGGTGGCTCGCAGGAGCCTCCCAGCAGCCCCTGCTGCGGGTCGCCATGTGAGCTCACCTGTCTGTCACACCGCGTTCCATGCAAGTGTGTCTCAGAGCGCTCAGCAGCATCCTAGAAGCCATACCAGTGACATGTACATAGACATGTGAAGTCACACACACACACACACACACACAAACACACACAGTTAGTCACAAGGAGGTACATGATGTTACAGTGTTACGCACACATACACACGCTCACATTCTCTCACACACCTGTCTGCAGGTGTAAATGGCAGGGCAGAGAGTAGACTAGTTCCTGTTGGGGACTTGGAGGGAAAGAACAGAGGAGAGTGGCACCTGAGTCTTGAGTGGCGCTTGCAGGGTAACAGCGGCAGACAGCGCGAGCGCGTGCGTCTGTGTGTGGTGTGCGTCTATGTGTGTGTGTGTGTGAGAGCGAAAGTGTGTTTGGCATCACTGTGAGCAGAAGCAGCCCTCCTTGCGCCCCCCTCTCCCCCCCGTGCCTCCTCCCCTCACCTGTCCTCCTCTATCCCACCATGCTTTGCAGGAGCTCAGGGAGATCCACGCCAAGCAACAGCAACGGCACAAGCAGATGGAGACGCTGGAGGGCGACGCCCAGCCCACCATCGATGACAGGAAGTCCGTAGAGCTGCCGGAGGCCAGGTGAGTGTGTGTGTGTGTGTGTGTGTGTAGAGCTGCCGGAGGCCAGGTGAGTGTGTGTGTGTGTGTGTGTGTGTGTGTTTGTTCAGGAGTTCTGTGAAGTCCTGTGTTAAGCATAGTTTTGGATGTGTTTGGGTTGGGTTGATGGTATGGAGATATACTGTGTGGATAGAGGAGGGGTTGTGTGGCCATGTTTACATCAATTAGTCTCTTAACTCAGCCACACATTCAAGGACACCTGACAAAGGCGGTTTTCCACTTGCCACTAGTTTTCCTTTTAATACATGCCCGGTCTATTCTGGAAAGATACTGCTTCTGAAACTAGTGTCTCGGAATGCAAAAGAGATGGACTCTGTGGAAACCTGGGGCTAGCAGGTTCTTGCCTGGAGCACTTAAGTCAACATTGCACTGATTTGACCGTTGACCGTTCCAGGTTGTCGGGTACAGATGAGGTGGTCTCTCCGGCCCCCACTCCCACGCCACCTCCGGCACAGGCGTGGCTGAGCAGCGTGAGTGTAAACGAAGAGGAGATGACCGTGCGGAAGGACACGCCGGATAAACTCAGCCAGCTCTTCCTGCCTCCACCACAGCCACAGCCAAAACTGCTGGGTCAGGCACCGTGGCCCACGGGAGGTGTGTGTGTGTGTGTGTGTGTGTGTGTCTATATGTGTTAGAATGGGTAATATGAGACCGGTGATGATGGTTGATGGTACAATACTTGCAATTTAGCGGTATACGTTTGTGTCCAATTTTGTGTTATAAAATGGGTGTGTGTGTATTTGAGAGAGAGTTTTTTTTTTGATTTCTAATCTGTGTGTGTGTATGTGTGCGTGCGCGCAACCTTAGATAAGCCCCCTGCAATGAGTTCCATTCAGGAGAAGATGAAAATGGTCTACTATCGAGCGCTGTACCCTTTTGATGCCCGTAGCCACGATGAAATCACCATCCAGCCTGGAGACATCGTCATGGTGAGGATCCCACACTCTCTTTCTGTGTGTGTGTGTGTGTGTGTGTGTGTGTGTGTGTGTGTGTGTGTGTGTGCGCATGCACTCATGATAATGATAGACGCTGCCTTCAACTAACTTCTGCCCCCTTGGCTCTCTCCTGCGCTCGCTCTGAAGGTGAAGGGAGAGTGGGTAAGTCCAGGCGTGCGCTCCCTCATCCAATCATCCTCACCTTGCCCGCATTCCGCTTGCTCCAATTGGTCTGTATTGTTAGAATCCCACCTTCCAAGAGCACTGAGTTAGGCTGCTGCATAAGGGTCCATTATGGGTCCCTTATAGGCCTGAGGAACTGATAGTCTGAAGAACTGAGGATGTTTACTGCTATACTGAAGAACAAGTAGAGCCCTTATTTACTGTAGTAATGAATAATGGGTTAAGTGTTCTGTGCATGAACTAAAGCTACGTTTTGGAGTGTGGGAGCATTGAGCTGACCCATGAATGTGTGTGCTTAGGATCTTGCTCATGATGTTAGATTCACAAGTAGATTTTGCCTACTTGGCTTTAGTTTAGTTTAGTTTAGTTTAGTGGACTTCAGTGCTGCAATGGTCACTTTTTGATAATACATTTTTTTATTTTTTTTATTAGGTTTTATTTCACTTTTTTCTGGTGATATTTTCACAGTGGCTTGACTTATTTTTGGGCTAGGGATTGGCAATTAGGTAGATAATTTGGGGGGGGAAAAGTCCTTTCATATTTTTTTTCTTCAAACTTTGTTGACTTTTGTGCTCTTTCATCTTGATTAGTCTTTTTCCAAATTCATATTTCATCAAATGATTTCTGCAACATTGCTGTGTGCCTGTTGTGTTTGCTTCCCTTGCATTGTGAATGTATCTGTGCTTGCTAGTCCACATGCCTGTGTTTTGGTCCAAGTGTCGTATCGTATCATATCATATCGTAGTCTCCTGCAGTACACTGTGGTGTGGTGGTTCTGAGCAGCGGTTCCCAAACCTTTCAACTTGTGACCCCCAAAATAACAGTGCTAGTGAATTGCGACCCCCACCATCCCTGGAGGTGGTAGAAGTATACAAATGTTGCACGCTACAGCGCACATGCACTAATAGGCCTGTCGAAACAAGCATAATACTATAAAAGAGCATAACAGCCTGACAACCATAATATAAGTTAACAACCATTCTGAACCATGATGAAACTGATGCTGTTGCTAATGTAGTTAATCTGTCGTAATCACATCAGGGGTCAGAAGGGCCAAAGAAAATTTGAAAGGCCTTTATTTGAAATGTAACTACTATTTTTATCTTTCGTTACAATTATGGCTAAAATATGCTATTTCTAATAGTTTTAAGATTATTTTTTTTTTTATTTCAAAATCATCTCCCGACACCCCAGGGAGTCCAGACCCCCACTTTGGGAACCACTGCACTAGAGCTCTGTTATGAGTTTTCACATGCGCCATCACATTGCACTTTTCATGCCATTGCATCTCTTTGTTGCACCCTGGATTTAGTGACTACTAAGAACACTATGTATTTGTATGTTCACATTTCATGACTGGAGGTACAGTAGTCCAGGTCTAGTATACTAAACAGCATAGTGTGTAGAGACCGCAGTCCTCATCGTCAGTCACTGTCCACAGGTGGACGAGACTCAGACGGGAGAGCCTGGTTGGCTGGGGGGTGAGCTGAAGGGAAAGACCGGCTGGTTCCCCGCCAACTACGCTGAGAAGATTCCGGAATCCGAGGTCCCACTCAGCCTGCGCACCGCAGCGGCCACCTCCGGCCCCGCCCCCAAGCTGGCCAGCACCCGGATCACGCCCACCACACCACGCCCACGCCCACACCCACCGCCATCCAGCCCCCGCCCCCTGAGATGGGCCCTGTCCAATCAGCAGCTCCCCCTGCCCCTCTTCCTCCTCCGGGCGCTGCCGCCTCCTCGTCATCCTCAGCCTCCAGTAACTGGGCGGATTTCAGCACGACGTGAGTCACCCAGAGCTGAACAAGAAATATCTCAATTTTGCTTTTAGTATTCACCTAAGACTCACCTTTTAGTGATGCGTTTGTGGATTGTGAATCTGTGAATGTGTGAATATGTGTGTGTGTGTGTGTACATATTGTATTGCTTGCTGATGATTGATGATTTTAGTGTGTATTTGACTTGTTATAGGATTGTTTGTGTGATTTTGTGTGTGTGTGTGTGCGTGCGCACAGGTGGCCCTCTAACTCGGTGGACAAGCCTGACAGTGACGGCTGGGATGCGTGGCCCTCTCAGGCGGCCCCTACCACTGCCCCTCCCCCGGCCCCCCAGCCCAGCCTGTCCGTGCCCAGCGGAGGCCCCCTACGCCAGCGCTCCGCCTTCACCCCCGCCACCCTCAGCGGCTCCTCACCCTCACCTGTGCTGGGACAGGTACTACTACTACTACTTACTACTACTACTACTACTACTACTACTACTACTACTACTACAAACTACTACACAAACACACACTCTTTTTCACTATTTTTCTTTCACTTCTCTCTCACACACACACACACACACACACACACACACACATACACACACATTCTCTCTCTGTTTTTCTCTTTCCTACTTTCTTTCTTTCTCTCTCTCTCTCTCTCACACATACACACACACACAGTGGTTCGAGGTCAGGGCACTGGCTTGGATCGAGGGCTTGTTAATAGTTTGTTGTTGAAGTACAGTGCAGTATGGTTAACTGCGGTTCCTCTTGTGGTCTGTCAGGGTGAGAAGGTGGAGGGTCTGCAGGCAAGGCCCTGTACCCGTGGCGGGCCAAGAAGGACAACCACCTGAACTTCAACAAGAGCGAGATCATCACGGTGCTGGAGCAGCAGGATATGTGGTGGTTCGGTGAGGTGCAGGGCCAGAGGGGCTGGTTTCCCAAGTCCTACGTGAAGCTCATCTCAGGCCCCGTACGCAAGTCCGTCAGGTACGGTCAGCCGGGCTGGGGATTGGTCAGATTGGGGAGGGAGACGCCAGGGGGCAGGTAGGCAGGGGATAAGGGCGGGGGTCTATTATCAGGTAGGGAGAAAGGAAAGGGGGTTAGGATAAGATGAGTTGAAAAAGAATCTGTCTGGAGGTGGAGACAAGGGAGAAAGATAGAGAGAAAGGAGAGGGGGGCTTCTGCTGTGGCTATTTAAGAGCTTTGATTTCCAACATTATAGTGCATTGTGATTGTCAAATACGCATTGATAAAGGTGCATGCAGGTCAAATATTCAAGTAATACCAGTAATATAGAACATTTAAATCCTCTTTCTCGGAACTCTTAAGTGATCATCACAGAGAATATGTGCAGAATTTGAATGGAGTGACGATGACGTTTGTTTGCCGTCAGCATGTGGTTTGTGTAGTGTGTAATGTGTGTATGTGTCTGTTGCAGTATTGAGTCAGGCTCGTCAGAAAGCCCACCAAGTGTGAAGAGACCTAGCCCCTCACCCAGCAAACCTCTGGAACTCGGAGAAGGTGGGGATCACACACACGCACACACACACACACACACCCACCCACCCACCCAGATCACTCACTGACACACATTCACAATCACACTCACACTTTCACAGACACCACACCACACCACACCACAACAAAACAACACCATACCACCAGATTATCTTAGTTTTACTTACAGACATTCACACTCACATACATACAAAACAAAAACAAACAAACACACACAGTCATAGCACATAAACAATAATAACATTACATCTATATACTTCAGGTTAGACCTCCACCTAAAAGCAAGCATGGACATAAGTAATTAATCTGTCTGTTCCAATGTGTTTGGATGCCTTTTGTCTCTTGTGTAGAGTATATAGCCATGTACACGTATGAGAGCACGGAACAAGGCGACCTGACCTTCCAGCAGGGGGATGTCATCACTGTCACCAAGAAGGAAGGCGATTGGTGGACAGGAGTAGTGGGGGGAAGGACAGGGGTTTTCCCCTCCAACTACGTCAAGCCCAAGGACTCTGATGTGAGTGTGTGTGTGTGTGTGAGAGAGAGAGAGATAGAGAGAGAGTGTGAGACTGAGTGAGTGAGAGAGAGAGAGAGAGAGCGCATTTGTGTGTGTGAGGAAGAGAGGATGAGAAAGACAGATATGAGAAGAGAGAGGGAGACTGATCCCCCCGAGTGCCTAACCATGTGTGTCCCCCCCCCAGGCTTTGGGAGCAGCAGGGAAGACGGGGAGTCTGGGGAAGAAGCCAGGTACACAGCAGCATGCAGCATCACCACTCATGACTCTCAGACCCACTAACACCACCACTGCTTTACACCACACACACATGCACTGCTGCCAGACATCATCCTCACTGCAGCTCACACAGATACAGTATATGGCCATTGTGTGCTGACCTCAGTTCAGTTTAAGCCTGTGGAATGCATGCCCGTAGCGTGGTCATTCTGAGGCTAGTAACTACAATGATTTTATCGGGATTGGAAACACAGGGGCCAAAGTCTTGTCTTTCAGCCTAACTTCTAAGTGTCTCTAACTTCCCAGATTGTGATTATGTCTGTCATGTCCTTGTGTGTGTACACCTCAGATTGACCCATCTCAGATTAACGTGTCCCTGTCTCCATCCCCCCCTGCAGAGATTGCACAGGTCATAGCCCCCTACACAGCCACAGGGGCCGAGCAGCTGACTCTGGCCCCCGGCCAGCTCATCCTCATTCGCAAGAAGAACCCTGGAGGCTGGTGGGAGGGGGAGCTGCAGGTGTGTGTTATGGGAGCAAATCCGACTCAAGCGTTTTGTTACGTGTGTGTCTTGACTTTTAGGAATTATTTGTAACTGTGAAAATGAATTGTACAGGTAACTGTCGATATTACAGATATGCACTACAATCTATTCTATGGGTACTGTTTGATCTGTACAAATCATTTTCACAGTTACAAATCATTTCTACAGTTTGAAGTCATGACCCACATGTACAAAATGTTTGAGATTGATTTGATTCGATAGTGTGTGTGTGCCTGTATGTGTGCGTGTGTGGAGCTATGGTTAAGCAAGTACACAAATGTATTATGGTGTGTATATATTGCTTAAAGCAACACCAAAAGTTTTTTGTACCTTAAAATAATGTTTCCAAAATTGGTTCAGTGGTTCATCAACTCGTAACAGGGTGAACGGCACTTCTGCATTCGCATCGCGGCCGTTTATCGGCTATAACCGCACTATGTAAGTTTGCCAGATCGGGTAGCGGATCTGTAGTTCGATGGACTGAGACATAAGAACTTTATATGACTTGCTTCTGATGTTGTAATACATCATACTTTCGTAAAATCATACTCTACCTTGTCTGTGGACATTGTTATTTACAAAGCCAGAGGATAAACAAATAGCGTGTGTGCGACCGAGGAAAAGTGCTTTGGTGTTGCTTTAAGGTTCTCCAGTGCTTCATGGGCCCAGCCAAAATAGATAATTACGTATCATGGCATTGAATATTTCTGATAAGCGCAGAAATGTCCTTGCCTTCAGCCCTTATACATACCGTAGACACTTGATTAAAAGCCCAGGCTGAATTAGGCGCAGGGTCCTCTTAAGGTGATGATACATGGGGTAACTTTTGTTTTCTGTTAGATCGGTTAGATTCTCCACAATTCAATCATTTTTTTACACAAACGATGAGCACAAAAGTAGACTAAGGGAAAATTCACTTAGATTTACCAGCATGGTAAAAAGAGGCAAAAGAATGTGGTGACTCCCTCCCTTTGGTGGCCACAAAGTCCAAATATGCGTCCATTCTTCAATTATTTATACCGTAATCAATTTGATAGCATTTCCCATCTTTGCTAAGCTGAGGTTTTGTGTGAAAGAAATGAAAGGCCTGGCCCATATAGACGCCTGGCCCAAATCCAAGCAGGTCGAGTTCAGCAATTGAGGCAAATAAAAGCCCTGGCTATTAATCAAGTTCTTACGTGTGTGTGTGCGTGTGCATGTGCACTCTTTTCTTTCGCAAATACTAATGACTAATAACAGCTAACTGTTGTTGTCATCCCAGGCTTATATGCCTACCATTTACAGGGCTTGGGTAGATCATTTTGGTCGAAGTGATTTCATTTACCTCCTGTATACAGTACATTGATTGTTTCATATAATTTTGTTTTGAGTTTTTTTTTCTCTTGGTTGTTTGGTCTGGTTAATGTGGGAGTCTTGCACATCTCTGATTCTGTGATTGGTATTCATGTTTTGCTCCATGCAGGCGAGGGGGAAGAAGCGCCAGATTGGTTGGTTCCCGGCCAATTATGTCAAATTATTGAGCCCAAGCACCAGTAAGACCACACCCACGGAGCCGACGCCCCCCAAACTACCCACACCAAGTGCAGGTGCGAACCCAGCGACCTGATGCATAAACGCATTGTTTGTTTGCTTGTTTTGACTATATACTTTCCCTTTATATATGATAACAACTTTGCTTGAAAAATGTTTGCACAGACACAGCAGCGTTTTCATGTCGGGAACAAACCGTTTTAAATAAGTTTATTGCCCAAATTCCGTTTATGTCAATATTCCGTTTAAGCTGTTTACAAGCAAGTAGAATGTCACATTTTGAGCATATTCCTGTTTACATAGCAATCAACATTATTCCGAATAAGTCAGTGACGCAGCCTACAAATAGGCTCCCAACGTCATGACGTAAATCTCTGCTGGTGGAATTCCCTCTTTTGGCTGAATGATACAATGTCTTCAGTGTTCCACCTGTATTTCACTTGTTCAGGTGTACGTCGATAGCCAGCCTCATTAAGTTTTTTACAAATCTTTTTAAAAATGTCGCTATTACGACATTTTCTCCCATTGATGAACTCCATGACATTTGCATGATTGCAAGACATAAGTTTGTCTTCCAAAAGTGTGCATGTTGTTTTGCCATGATTAGGAAAGTGCGTGAGGGACAGTTGGTTCATGTGATCCTACTTCTGTGTGAACTGAGCATGTGCAGGCCTACAACACTCTTCCTTCTGGGAGCAGATTGCATTTAAGGCGTTTTCATGAGCCAATAGTCTGTTTAAAACGGGCATATGCTAGGGTGTGCAAACGGTTTATTAGTAAACTGAATATGGCCTTTTTCGGTTTATTTCAATCAGAATAAGGTGTTTACAAGACACACGCATATTCAGTTTATTCCCAATAAACTGATTCAAAACCGTTTATTGGCTGCATGGAAGCGTGCTGAGAGACTCAAGAGATGCATATCTAACACCAGTGAAGTTTTAGGTTGCTGCTATAGTTCTAGATTTGACTTGTGTGTGTGTGTGTGTGTGTGTGTGTGTGTGTGTGTGTGTGTGTCTTTTTAATTGACACCAGTGTGTCAGGTGATCGGCATGTATGACTACACGGCGCAGAATGACGACGAGCTGCCCTTCGGCAAAGGTCAAATCATCAACGTCCTGAGCAGGGAGGACCCTGACTGGTGGAAGGGCGAACTGAACGGCTCTGTGGGTCTCTTCCCCTCAAACTACGTCAAGCTGACCACCGACACTGACCCCAGCCAGCAGTGTGAGTACACCACCCTTCTTCTACTCTTCGTCCTCTCTCTTTCTTTTTCTTGCTCTCTTTTCTCTCTCTCTCTCTCTCTCTCTCTCTACTCTTCTCTCTCTCTCCTTCTGTTACACACACACTCTCACACACTAATCCCAGTCTCTCTCTGTTTTTTTGACTTGCTGCATTCTGAAATGCATATGAAAGCTCAGACCTGTTTAAGGCATAGGGTTGTAGGAGGACCCTGCTCCAGGACTTGCCTTAGGGCTTAGGTTAGGTGGGTCGGTAAGCCAGATCTCCAGTCAGACCGGCATTTTAGGGTGGACACCCTAGGACCCACCACTTAAAACTACCAGTTGACCAACAGCCTTCATTCCTTCAGTCCTCCAGTTACTTAGACGACAGGAGCCTGGCCCTCTCTCCCCCACCACACTAACAACTCTGTCCCCTCATCCCCCCCTGACCTTCCCCTGCCCTGCCCTGCCCTGTCCACTCCACCTCATGTGTAGCATGTCAGAGTCATTGTTCAGTGTCATCTTCTCCTTGCCTGCATGCTGTGTTTGTCATGTTGAACATGTCTGCCAGATCATGTAGCTTCTCTTAGCTTGTGAAGTTGCACATTGTGTTTCCTTCTCCTCTCTTTGATTTCCCTTTTTTTCCTTTCCTTTTAATTCCTTATTTTTGACCTTATTTTTTTTTGTTTTGTTTTTGTGTTGTCTTCTTCAAATCCCTTTTGTTACGCCGTTATTTTTTTGGCTTATGTGCTGTGTTCTCCTCTCTCTAGGACTCATATGTTGCCCATATCCCACTCTACCCTGAAAGTCCTCAAAGAGACCCACTATCCCCTAGTCACTGCCCCGCGGGATGATGGGAGATGACGCCCCCCTGAGGGTCTTGAGACTGCCACCTGCCCTCGTGGCTAGAAGACAAGCACTGCAGACAAAACAAAAAAAAATGAAACAAAACAAATGCAGCCATTTTTTTTTTCTTCTCTATTTTATTCACCTCAGTATTTAAACCGTTAGTAGATGCACGCCAAAAATTACCAAGCAGCATTCTCCATGTTGAAAAGAAAAAGAAGAAAAAAAAAGAAAACAAACTGAACAACTTGTATTCAAAGGAGTTTGTTTTTCTTGTCTTTGACTATAATTGAGTTCATCTATTTTGAAGTACTCACATGAATGACATGGGGGACTAATCAGGGGCTTTGGATAGTGGGTCCTTTTGTGGCTTTCTGTGAAATCTTTTTTTTTTCCCGCCACTCAAACAAATTGCACTAAAGCAAAGTGACTGATGGACTCTGAGCACCCTGTCAAACGGCTCCCATTTGATGCTTAGACGCTTCACCCCGCCCTCTCCTAACTAATACCCCACCTTTGTCTCCACCCACTCCACCTGGCCCTTCCCCTCCACAGCTCCACAAAATGACCCACTATTCTTGCCCCAGACCTCCCAGGGCCCTGGACCACACCTAGTAGTGTCATAGCAGGCCTTGCCTATCGCTTGACCAATTCGAAGGCCTTTCTACTGCACTGGGGCAGCTCATTGGTTAAATTTGTCTTGAGTGACATGTAGAAGTCCTTCTATCCACCACCCCAACCCCACCCTCCCCCTCCTCCCCCACTGGTTTTACAGAACTCATAGGTGCTGCCCAAGACAGCAGGCAGGATAGGACTTCTCCATTCATCCAATCACATCCCTCTGTGTTGGTTTTTATGATTTTGATTCTTCCATTTTCATACCAAACATGAAATTAATAGGTTTTATGTGATTTTTCTCCTTTATTGTTTCATGTTTATAATATGCTAGGTGTTCCTTTGTAATTATTTCAGTAGAGTTTTTTTGTGTGTTGGGATGGAGATTGGTGTTGTAAAAACCAAATAACTGCACAATGGCCACTGATGTAGGAGAACGGTACAAGGAAACACAGATTATATCCACACACACACACATACACACACACACATATATACACACTCATGCACGCACAAACACTTTCTTTTTGATGTGTTGTGCTGGAGAGATATAGTTGGGAGTAGTCTCTCCCAGCCTTAAGCCTGGTGTAGTGCTCTGTATTCTCACAAAGTGGGGGCACACTGTTGGTTGCTGTCCTAACTACAGACACTTATCGCTCATCAGTGCCCCTTGTGCCTAAAGAGGGGAACTGCCTCAAATGATTGACCTGAGTCTGCCTCTAATGACTTGACTTGAGGTTGTCAGTCAGAACTAGGCTTAGCATGTTAACAGTGTCATCGTGTGTATTGTTCTGTTTTGTTTTTCTTTTTGAGGTAGCTGGGATGGTTCTGATCTCTCAGTTGGTGAGAAATTCCACTAGTTTACACGGCTCCTAAAAGTTGCCCTCTCTGTCCGATTGTGTTGTCATATGTTTTATTAAATTGTCGCATTGCGTGGGAAGTTAGAAGGAGCAATATATCCCAAGTCACTTGAAGCAGTGACTTTTCTATTTTTATACTGAATTAAAAGCAATCTTATCACCGATAGTGTTTTAATATCTAAGGAGGTAGATGAATCTCCATGCCCTACACACAGACACACACGCACACAAACCTAAAGTAGAAAATAGAAGAGACCAAATCAAAGAGAGGTTTATGGCTTGTGCAGTCATATTCCCTTGATTTTTTTTTTTTTTTTTTTTTTTTTTTTTTTGGCTTTTACTTTGGTCGAAGATTTTGTTTTGAAAACTCAAGAGCCGTAGCCGCTCCTTAAAAAAAGAGAATTCCTTTCAAAGACTAGCATCATGTTAAACTCAGCATGGAAGTTAAGGAATGTACTAAAACGAGCAAACAGTTTTAATACCCTAATCAAGTCGAATACTCATGAATAAAAATATGTTTACAAATAGAAAACGAACAACTAAAGACTGGTGTTTTCTTGTGGTGAGTGTTAACTGAGCACCAAACCAAGTGTGAGCACTCGCCTTTGCCTTACAATTGGAAGCCGACTAAGACGCATGTCATGGGATTGACTTAAACCACACATGTGATGTACTGGTACCCTATTTTGTATGGTTGATTTAATTCTGTCTGAGCTGTGTTTTTAATCGATCAGACCGATCTGAGTGTTATGTTGCGTTATTATGTCCGTGTTTCTCTCCGAACCTGACTGTGTTGTAGCTGCACTCAGCCTGTGTATGTGTTTTTAATTCTGGCTCTGTGGCTTGCCATAATTGGCTCCACATAACGTAACAGTATTGGAATTTGCTGCTTACTGATTGGTTGGGTGAACCGTTCATCACATCTTTGATTCCACCCCTACCCTCCAGCTCTCTTAACATTTTGAGGATGTGGGATATAATGTCACAGATGGCTTGGATATTTGAGAAGCACAAAAAATAACAACATTGTAAGAGCTTCATGTTGGATATCTATTATACTGTGTTTAAAACCGAAGACTGGTATGCTTTTCTGTTTGAATCTCACAACAAATCCAAAAACGTACCCATTGCACTCAGTTATTGAAGCATTTTATCATAAATGAATGTAAAAAAATGAAAATATATACAGACTATTCCTAGCTTTAATAAAAGTGTCATGCCGTCTTTATAGAAAATGACATGTATAACAATTAAAAAGCTCCATGGCAAAAATGAACTGGTGTTTTTCCTTCATGTGATATCAGTGTCTGATGTGTGCTGTCTCAGAATCTCATTGAATGTCCAGTATGTCAATGTCTCAGCACTGAAATGCCTCATAGCAGAAATACAACATTAAGAGCAGCTAGCAACACTGCAGCAAGTTTAGTTTGAGAGGGAGAGAGGAGTAAGAGAAAGCTACTTGGAGTTAACGACACAACAGGGTTTGTGTGAAGGTAACGGTCCCATTGGGGTTAACTGAGGTAGAACCACACCGCCAGTGACTGCTGAAGTTTACAGAGCAGAGTGTACAGAGAGCCACTGGGAGGCAGCAGAAAACTGCAGGACTGAGCGTTTGTGTGCATCCTCATGGGAGATTGGTTGTAACATGCATATTTTTAAAAGGATCACAGATAGGATGCATTTTTAGGGGTTTGGGTGAGTAACAGATTATGATCAACTTCTGTGTATGTTGCTTGCTCTGGGTGTGTGTATGGTTAAAATTATTTACGCGGTTCTTTACATTTTGAGACTGCGTTCATACAATATGTGTACGAGATGCCTGCTGCGAGCTACACTGGATGAGTGTGTGTGTGTATGTACAGTGAAGTGAACGTAAGTGAAAATGCTGATCTTTGTGTGTCTCTAAGTGTGTGTGTGTGTGTGCATGAGAATGATCCATGCTGAGCTCTGTGTGCATGTGTGTCCTTGCAGGGTGCGCCGACCTGCACCTCCTGGACATGCTGACCCCCATGGAGCGCAAGCGGCAGGGCTACATCCACGAGCTCATCGTCACCGAGGAGAACTACGTCAATGACCTGCAGCTGGTCACCGAGGTAATAGCCAAGAAGTGCTACGCACACACACACTCTTGAGAATACGTGGATATTCGTGTGAGTGCTACAACCAATGCGCTCATACACAGTTTGTGAACTGCTCCAGACACATGCACTCACAAGCTGGCACAAGCCTTATACAAACAGTTCATGGGGGCCCAGAGATGTCTTAACCTTGTCGTTTATTAGCTGTGAGGATTTTGGGAGACAGGTTGAGGAGAGGGATTAGTGCAGTAGTGCTCACTCAAATGTTCTTTGGTAGGGATCTATCCTCCTTGTCAATTGAGATGTTTTTTTTTTCGGAGGAGTATATTGAGCATATTAATAGTGTGTTGGTTTAAGTCAGTTCTGAGGTAATGTCCTGAACCCACTCCCCATCTCTCTTCTACTTATTTCCTATCTACCCATCACCGCCCTGTGAAAGAAAGGCTAGAAAAAGGCCCAAGATCTAGCTTAAGGAGTGTTGTAAAGGAGACTAGTGTTGTGTTGGAAGACTAGAGGAGGCACATGCCTGTATGAGCTGATGTGGCCGACCCGACCCACAGATCTTCCAGAAGCCTCTATTGGAGTCGGAGCTGCTGACGGAGAAGGAGGTGGCCATGATCTTCGTCAACTGGAAGGAGCTGATCATGTGCAACATCAAGCTGCTCAAGTATGACACACACACACACACACACAACATTTTTACTTTCATATTCACAGTTCCCTACTTTATGCACCTTCACCCTACTCCGGGGCTCTGCACACACACACACACACCCCCAACCTTTAACCTTCAGTAAACACATTCTTAAAGATTCACAGGTAGATACATAAACTCACTCTTGTTGCTGCACACTCACTCATTCACATACACAGACACACGCACACACACACTGTGTGAACATGAACACCCGTGCAGGCCTAATGGACCTCTGCTCTGCCCTTCTCCCCCGACTCCAGGGCCCTGCGCGTGCGGAAGAAGATGTCGGGCGAGCGCATGCCGGTGAAGATGATCGGGGACATCCTGACGGCGCAGCTGCCCCACATGCAGCCCTACATCCGCTTCTGCAGCTGCCAGCTCAACGGCGCCACACTCATCCAGCACAAGACCGACGAGGCGCCCGACTTCAAGGACTTCGTCAAGGTGAGGTGGCTTGCCTGGGATGCCTGTAAATGGCCAAATGTATTTAAGTAAAAATAGAAACTTTTTTAAATGGAAAGAAGCATTTTTAAATGGAAAGAAGCATGTGTGTGTGTGTGATTGTCTGTGAGAGTGGGAGAGCTGTGAGTGTGTTGTGTCTGATGAGTGTTTTGTGTTGTGATTGGCAGAGGTTGGCCATGGATCCGCGGTGTAAAGGGATGCCCCTCTCCAGCTTCCTGCTCAAGCCAATGCAGAGGGTCACCCGCTACCCCCTCATCATCAAGAATGTAGGTATCAACAACAGACACCACACACACTCACTTGTGCACACACACACACACATGATTTCAAGTAGACTTCTGTTCATACTCCTATCAAGATTGTTAGTAAATTGTTAGACAAAATGCAAAAAATAACACACTCAACACCTTAATCTAAACTGAACTGGGTGCTGAATTCTCCTCTGAATGTATAATCAGGCACCGCACTCATCAAACTTTTTTGACAAAATGCAAAAATGCCTGCACAATATTGTATGTATTACCATCAGCCTGACAAGAAGTTCACAACATTAAATTAAGTTAGTATTTTATGACCAAAAGAGGTGCCTTTGTATATATTTGATATCCACACACAGTGTGTAGTGTCTGTATGTGCTGCATGTGTTCATATGTGCCTGTGTGTGTGTGTCAGATTTTAGAGAACACGCCAGAGAGTCACCCGGACCACAGCCACCTGCGCCAGGCACTGGAGAAGGCCGAGGAGCTGTGCTCGCAGGTCAACGAGGGTGTCAGGGAGAAGGAGAACTCCGACCGGCTGGAGTGGATCCAGGCACACGTGCAGTGTGAGGGGCTCTCAGAGGTACACACACACACACACACACACACACACACACACTACGGGTAAATAAAATGTACATTTCTTCCGGCTAGCCAGGAAACATTCTCCTATTATTCACTTAATCATAAGTCTTTGAATAATAAAAACGTTTATTTCATACGGCTATAACACTTCAGCCAACATGTCACATACTATGCCAACAACCACGTTCAATGCTGTCAATGAGCCCCCCCTTCCGTCAGCCAGAAGAAGAGCGACAACTTACCCTTCCTCTTAAATCGGTACCAGCTTATAAGTCGTCTCCTTTTGTTAAGACAGCTATCCAATCATGCAAAGTTAAAAAAAAAGTTATTCTGCCAAAACCAAGGGCAGGGGGTGGGGGCATAGCGACCAGACACTAAAAGTCTTCAATCCTTTCTTACTGTAAGTAGTTTATTATACAAGAATAAAAAGGATACAGAAAACTACAATGTACAAAAAGTATATATGTAATACACAGAATACAGTAGATTAAAGTTGAGCCCTCCTAAAGTTATTTCACCTAAAGTGGTTATAAGAAATGTGGGTTTCTGCTTTCCAGCAGTGTCTGAAAAAGTAAAAAATGTCAGACTCCGACGTCGACCGTACGTAAATATATTTTTCTCGTAAATATATTTTTTGTGCCTTATCTTATATGGTATGTTGCTATGTGCTTATTCCTGATTGGCGATGGCAGTTCTGTTGTTTTTTCTCTGATGGAGTTGTCAGACAGTCTTTGTGGTTTGACCGTGTGAGAACCTTTCACAGGATGTTCTTGTGGCTTATCTATGCACCTGTTCTCTGCACAACATTCTCCTGCTAGTTTTCTAAGTACATCATCCATAGCTGCTGTCAAGAGCTCTAGTTACAACTGTTCACACATTTCCCATACAAGCTTTAGGCTACACAAGCATATTCCATACAAGCTTTAGGCTACACAAGTATGTCCTTCATACATTTCCCATACAAGCTTTAGGCTACACAAGCATATTCCATACAAGCTTTAGGCTACACAAGCATGTCCTTCATACATTTTCCATACAAGCTTTAGGCTACACAAGCATTTTCCATACAAGCTTTAGGCTACACAAGCATGTCCTTCATACATTTTCCTTTCAAACTTTGGTTACAAGCATGTCCTTCATACATTTTCCACTCAAACATGATTATGTTTCCAGCAGCATTTATATCACACATTTCTACTCAAATATGATAATTTTCCAAGCATGATTATATTTTTGGCATGATTATACTTTCAAAATATGATTACATTTTCCTACTCAAACATGGTTATATTTTCATAGTATGATTACATTTATACAAATGTAATGCTGTATCTAAGGTGTCCGGGGTTTCTTGGCAGCACTGTCAGGTTGACTTTCTGGCTAGTTATTCAACAACACACACACACACACACACACACAGCCTTATAAGTATATAACATAAGGAAGTACAGTATGGAGACTCACAAACCCACAGTATCAGAACTACACTCTCATCAGTGTGTACATACAACAGTTCACCAATAGTGCTTTCATGCCTTTTCCTCCACAAGCAACTGGTGTTCAACTCTGTGACCAACTGCCTGGGCCCACGCAAGTTCCTCCACAGCGGCAAGCTCTACAAGGCCAAGAGCAACAAGGAGCTGTACGGCTTCCTGTTCAATGACTTCCTGCTGCTCACCCAGATCATCAAGCCGCTGGGCTCGTCCGGCTCCGACAAGGTGTTCAGTGCCAAGTCCCACCTGCAGTACCGCATGTACAAGACGGTGAGTTCAAGCCCGTCTGTGGTATTAATTTGTTTTACTATTTATACAGAACTCAGTTAATGTCCATAAAGGCTGTGAAATTGAAAGGGAATTGTGTTATTTGTGAGGAGATGGTTGTTGTTTGAAGATGGTAGTGTCCAGAGCTGCTAGGGTCTGCGTCACCTTAGAGTCCTCCCATGACCTTTGACCCCTCTGAACCCCCTATAGCCCATCTTCCTGAACGAGGTTCTGGTGAAGCTCCCCACTGACCCTTCCGGAGACGAGCCCTTATTCCACATCTCGCACATCGACCGCGTCTATACCATACGGGCCGAGAGCATCAATGAGAGGTAGGGCACATAGCCACTGATGCTCTCTCTGTCTCTCTCTCTCTTTCCTTTTGGCTCTGTCTGTCTCTCTCTCATCTTTTTTACATGAACAATCTCTCTCTCTCTCATACACACTCACTCACTCACACACACACACACACACACACACACACATTTTCATTACATCTGCACTCAAAATAAAAGATTTTTATACAACTTCCCCAAACTCTTGTATCCTTTTATGCATACACACAAACGCACTGTCAGCACTCCACATGTGCATGTTTTACAGGACGGCGTGGGTGCAGAAGATTAAGGCAGCCTCGGAACTCTTCATTGAGACCGAGAAAAAGAAGAGGGAGAAGGCCTACCTGGGTATGTCATCAACACACACACACACACACACACACACAAAGCACCTGTTTCACAGTAGCTTTTATTCCATGTAAAACTTGTTAACTGTTGGTAATTGACATTCTTCTATGTGTGTTTTAGACATTTCTTCTTTATATTGCTGCCTCTGATATGTATGTTTGTGTGTTCTAACTGTTTTGTCCTTCTCTACTGCAGTACGCTCCCAGAGGGCCACAGGCATCGGCAGACTCATGGTCAACATCGTCGAAGGGATCGAGCTCAAGCCCTGCCGTTCCCATGGTAACTAGTCTGTCTCATCATCTGTCTTTGGATGAAGTTAAACACGTGAGCCTAAATCTAGCACAATTAGCTGCATCACACAAAACATGGTTTCTGACCATGTTTCTAAAGTGAAAGCACTCAGGGCCAGATGTACGTACATTTGCGAACATAGCGTTATCAGCGTCATGGACACACCGCAGATTGCGAACGCTGTCAGACCCAAGTTTCCGTCGTATTTATCAATCGTTCAATCCTTAGTGTAAACTGCGCCTTAGATCTCTGCCTTTCTCCGCCCATAAACGCAATTTACGAACGTCCACAACTGAATGGCAGCGCCTATATACAAGCGGAGTTGAATGAAGTTAACTGATGACAACATTAAAAAGAATCAAATGTTTAGCGATCATAAAATTATACCATACATGATAACATGTAAACAAGCAGGGAGATAATGAAGATCAGTAGTTCTACTCAAACTACTTGTGCACGTAGGCTATGGATGATTGGTCAAATCTAGCAAGTAGGAAAGTTTAAGTGAATGATGTGAAAGTAAGACATTCAAAGGCCTTTAAAGTTAAGGTTGCTTTTGGTAGTATAAATACTTTCACCACAAAAACTGGTGCTCTAAATAGCGATTCTGTTGTCTTTGAAAGGTTCTCTTATTGACGATTGAACTGCAATTTGGATTAACACCTGCTTTTACAAGGCGGAAGTATTTAGGTTACAGAATAGATTTATGCTTTTCAGGAGCAGTCTTTGTACATACCGGGAATACATAATAGGGCTCTTTACTCTTCCCCTCCCATCTTTTTACACTAAACTCCCACTTTCCCCTGGATTCTCCCATGAATGCATATGCATGACATGACAAACGCAATCTGCCACTTTCAGCTCCCACGACAGGCAGTTTGTGCTTTTACATCATTGCGGCCTGTTTGTACATACCTCGCAATGATTTTACACCCACATTGCGAAACAAATACGCCTGAAGTGGGCGCAAAAGCACCCTCTGACCCTCAGTGCTCACAATTTCCTGGAAATGCCTGTTGATGCAATGAGAGGGAAATATTTACTAGTAGTACTTTTCCTGGGCTCTTGCATGCTCTTCTATACACATTCCTTAAAAACACTTCTAACACACACCTAACAGTTCATCCTAACTGCATGCGAGGGTCTGACTGTGGCGTAGCCTTGAGTTTTCTCTGTCCACTCTCTCTGTTAAACATGCTGATGCTATTGTGTCATACCTCTTGTTCAACATAGCAGAACAATGCAAGCGACTTCAAAGAAAATATGATGTAATCAAACTGAAATTGTTGCTAATGCTCGCTCACGTCACATGCAGTTAGGACACTGTAGCATTCTCACACTGACAGTGCACTTCCTGTGCCTGCTCTCCTCTCACATGCTCATATCAACTAGAATCACTTTGCTGCTCAAAAGGTCTCCGAACATCCTGATGCTTGATTGTTGTTCCTGAATTATAAGTGTCATTGGGTGAAAGTGTCTGCCGAGTGAAAAAACATAAAGAAATGTAGAACTGTAAATGTTATAATCATATATTTACCAAGTGGATGTTGCAAATTAATTGAAGCATTTATTATAGTAAAAACATGAAGCCATAAAGATTTGAAACAGCTTGAAGTAGGTGCAAGTCTTCTCATTAGTGGCTGTTGGTGTGTGTACAGGGAAGAGTAACCCCTACTGTGAGGTGACGATGGGGTCGCAGTGCCACATCACCAAGACCCTGCAGGACACGCTGAACCCCAAGTGGAACTCCAACTGTCAGTTCTTCATCAAAGACCTGGAGCAGGATGTGCTGTGTGTTACCGTCTTCGAGAGGGACCAGTTCTCCCCCGATGGTGAAAAGCTCTCTCTCTCTCTCTCACTCTCACACACACACACACACACACACACACACAGAAATTCATAAAATTCCTGAACAAGCACAAAGATAAATGTAAGTGTACCTTCAAATACACACATACAAACACACTGATTCATTAACGTCAGCCACAAGTACAACACAAGTGTATGTGTACCAGCAAACACACCGATACACTGCTTTCCTTGCTTTTTTTCCACATATACCCACTCCAAGACACTTACTTACAGTACTCTGACACAGGTTCCCAGATTCTCTTTCCTCCTCGTCTGTTTCTGTCAGTCACCCGCTTCCTTCTCCCCAGATTTCCTGGGCAGGACCGAGATCCGCCTGGCGGACATTAAGAAAGACCAGGGCTCCAAGGGGCCCATCACCAAGCGGCTGCTGCTTCACGAAGTCCCCACAGGCGAGATCGTAGTGCGCCTTGACCTGCAGCTCTTTGATGAAACTTGAGCAGTCCCATGCCTCTCAAATACACACACACACACACACACACACACTACTACGCCCCTTTTTTCCCACCCTTGGTGTTTTGAGGCCTAGCAGCCTACTGTGACAATCCCACCTGCCCTGCTCCAAAAACACACACCATACCCCAGTGTGTGTGTGTGTGTGTGTGTGTGTTTATTTGTGCTTGGAAGCAAGTGTGTGTCTCTGCGTGTCTGTGTAAAAGCTGTGACAGTCTTAATCAGTGATCTATTTTTATGAACAATTTTATGTTTTTAAATCATGCCCATTATACACATGGGGACACCAGTGCTGAGGTCTCTAACCGGCTGAGGTAGCCTGAGAGGAAATAAGACTCTAGTATTTATCAGCTTCATCTCTCTCACTCTCTCTCTCACTGCTGCAGCTGTTTTATCAGTAGTTTTGCTAAATGAACACTATTCATATATGTGGCCTAAATATGGGAAGGACTGATTTAAAGACCAATTTGCATCAATAGGTGAATTGACTCCTGGAGGTGAGGTGGAGGGGAGAAAGTTAAAAGTACATCAGCATGCAAAAGAAAAGAGTAGGAGGAAAGCCTGTGTGTAGCTGGTTCATTTCCCCTCTTAGTTGCTTAGTGTCAAAGCTCTGTTTCCAGGGTGTGGACTCGCGTCACAAACTGCGTCTGGCGCAGGCCGTCTGGACTGTCAGCGACCACAGATAAGGCTGTTGGTGCACGTACTGTAGATTTAGCAGAACAGAAACCCTTCAAACACATCCACTATGAGCCAAAAGCCAGTATCCTCAGTCAGTAAGCAGTAGATTCATTCCAGCCGCAGCTATTATTTTTTGTTTTGTTTTTTTCCAAGTCGTTGGTTTAGGTACAAAACATCCAAGGCATCAGGCAGATATGATATGTAGGCATGCTGTAAAACTGCATTAAGCATGTTTGGATTGGTCAGGCATTGTTTTCTTTCAGATAAATTTGGTCTTTAAGTATTTGCGCCTTCAGCAGTGCAGATTAGGTTAGCATTAACGTCATCTGTAGTGCCACAGTGTTGACCCTCTCACAGAGCTGTCAGCGCTCTACCCCATAAGCAAACAACTCCAATCCACCGTTAAACAATGTGTGCCATGTGAGATGTCAAAGGATGTCCAAATGTATGCAAATGACCTGTTGAGAAAGTGCTCCTTGATTTAGTTCAGGAGGTCTTCAACTGGCATCGCAACTCTTAATGATCTCAGACTGACCAAGATTTGTTTATTTTGTTTCATTTTAATCTTAATTTATAAATTTATTTATTGGATTGACGCAAGTTTGAGACCAGGTCCCGTATGTGAATGTACTGTAAACAGGGTGGTGATGGAGAGGAGATGGGAGGTAGCCCTACTTGAGTGAAGTTTTGATACATGACCAAGCCTGTGACTGTCACCACGGGCACATTCATGACAACGGTTTTGGTGAGCAAAACTTGTAGCAATATGTGAAGCCTTGTTTAAGCATCTGAAGTATAAAGAATGGGGAGTGCACAGGGAAACCTTCAAATATTTGAGAGAAAAAAACACTCCATTCTGCTGCATTCCAAGAAGTCTCATAATATTCTGCCTTGACACACTCCTAAAGCTGTCAAAGTGGTCAAGGATTTTTAAGTGGAGTTAGCATTGCGTATGTATATAAAGGAGATAAGAGATAAATAAGAGAGTTATGAGTGACCACAGACGAGAGCCAGGGGCTAAGTGATCTGGGATTATATGAAGTTTGTGATGCCTAACCCTGATGCGCTCTTCCTCTCAATCATTCATATCTAACCGTTTGGAAACATGTACTGTATATTTGCTGTCATTTTTTGTTGTTTTGAATTAGTTGTTTTTTCCATACATCAAAAAAGGTAACTATTTAATATAGAGTGCTATATTTATGATGGGTATGAGTGACATTGGTCATGATTGTGGAGGACCACTTTTGTAAATGTGCATTTTTGATTTCGATGGGTGTTTTTTTCCCCTACAGGAATTGTGCTTTGGATGGGGATGCTAGTGTGGTTAACACTGTACAGTAGTTGTATATGTTTGTAAAGAGCAACTGTTTTGAGGTCAGCCTTCCAAATCAGTTTTTGAATTTGTTTTCATCCACAAGACGAGTAGCTGACAGGTGAATAGTGCTACTGAGATATGCTGTTAGGAGTGTTTTTAGTACAAATATGAAATGATGCTGGATAAAAATGGTCACTTAACATTAAAAGAATGAAATAGAGTTGGTCAAAAGGGAAATGCTGACCCGTGATGTTTGTTTGTGTATCTGGTCTTTCTCACGAGGAAGAAGCATATTCCTTATTACCGCCTAGACAGTTTCCTTGAATTGACCAGTCTTAGGGCAGCTGTGCTGAAAGGTGGAGTCAGGACTGAGGTGATCTTTGGACAGACCCTTGCTGTTTTGTGAAATGACCTGCCCGGGGAAGAGAAGTTGGATTGTTTTCTCCTGTAGCAGCTCTGTACATGTGTGTGTGGCGTTCTGTGCGTTTGAGATGAATAGTTAAGAATAGAAACCTTAGGTTTCTTCTCTCTCTCTCTCTCTGTGTGTGTGTGTGAGTGTGTGTGTGTGTGTGTGTGTGTGTGTGTGTGTGTGTGTGTGTGTGTGTGTGTGTGTGTGTGTGTGTGTGTGTGTGTGAGTGAGTGAGTGAGAGTGATTCCATGTGGTATGTAAGAGTGTGAATTCATGTCATAAGCCCTACAGATGAATAGTGGGTCCAAAGGCTGCTTGACTAGTACCCAACACCCTGACCTTTGACCCTTGCTGTTCCCGTGGCGCTCAGTTCTGTACAGTCCAAAGCAGTTGGCTCGCCCATTTTTTTTTTTTTTTTTTTTTTTTTTTTTTTTTTTTTTTTAAGGATGAAGCAGTCTTACTGAATCAATGTACAGGAAGTGTCCATGTTATAAGCTCTGAAGGAAGTATAATATATTACTACTTGAACATGAATTATGTTGATGACAATGTATTGTTATCAATGTAGAAGCATTATTATTATGTTATTGTCTTAAATGTTACCAATAAATCTCAATTGGACCAAAGATTACGTTTGTGATGTTTTGGAAAATGTGTACCGTATTTTCCGGACTATAAGTCGCACCGGAGTATAAGTTGCACCAGTCAAAAAATGTGTCATGAAGAGGAAAAAAAACCATATATATAAATATATATGTGTTGCACCTGAGTCGCAGGACCAGCCAAACTATGAAAAAAAGTGCTGACTTATAGTCCGGAAAATACGGTATGTGCATTTGTTTTTATGCATGTTTTTTTTCAGCTCCTTTATTAAGGAAAGTGGTAATTCAGCATTTAGTACGTGGACTGTTTTAGTATTGAATCATCTCATAAGGTCCTGTCATAAATATACACTCTCAAAAATTAAATGTACATTATGTAATGTTTTTGCAGTCCCAGCAGTTTTCCTGCAATTGACATGATTTGACTAATACCTGTCATAGTGTGGCTGTTTTTGGAAAGTATTTACTTTGTATAAATAGTGATGATGCTTTGTACATGAAATGTTTTTACATACTACAGTGCAAAATGTGATAATCTATTACATTTCCAGAAATAATTACATTTCTAAAAATAATGAAATGCCCAAAAGACATTCAAAGTGCACTTCTTGCACACACTTTCACACTTACAGTTTTTGCTGATTGCTTACACTGTTTGCATGTCTCTGTATGCCTCTTCCATTGCTTGCAGAATGGAGATCGTATGCTTTCCATTGTCATGCTGACAATAGGGTTTTTTGGGGAAGTAAAGGGGCAAGTATAGAACTATGAAATGAAACGGGTACACAATGTAAAGGAACACAGTTGAACAGGTAGGCCTACACAATGACTTTTCTGAGGTCTATTTGTAGTGTTAAGGCTCAGACTGATAGGTGTTCAGTTTTCTGTGTAATTGATTTCAGCTGAGTGTGGGTATTTCCAATTATCAGATGTGTTTTGCAGTTGGAATAGAATTGTTTTCTTAATGATTGCAAGAGATACCATGCTTGAACAAAGCATCTATGTAAACAGTGTTGCATGTTGTAGAATTACAAACAAAGTTCAAAGAAGAAAATGTGTTTTACATATGGTTACACTGTGTTTAAGGTATGATTACAAGTTTAGGTTTTGGGGCTTTGGTGTAAGCATACATTTTTAGTCTAAGCGGTTCCCAAACTTTTTTCCCGCGGACCACCTTCTACAGTAGGCTACATCCTGACTCGGCTTGCGTACCCCCACCATCCGACACATAAAAAAGTAACATTCTATTGACACATTCCAGGCATCATGTTTAATTAGCCACCCTACATGATAAATGTATGATAAACATGAACTGGTCTATGAGCTCTCACAGTGTGGAGAACAACATTAGACTGGTTAGATAGCATCCCACAGTAAACCACACACTGGCTTTGGGGAGTCTGTCTCCCAAATAACGTGAAGCCTAGGCCTATATGCCTCATCATAGGCCTAGGCTTCATCCCCCCCGTTTCTCTCGCTTCTCCTCTTCAATTGCTTTAATTAGGCCTTTTGGACAGTGTCCCCGTTTTCCATGTTTGCGTAGCCTTATACCTAGCCTACACTTCCACGAAACTAACGCCAGATAATCTGGCTGCCCAAAGGAAATCACGTGCATGTGGGTAGCCTATTTTTTTAATGAAAACATAGCCTAGCCTACTATAGAGTTTACAAATTATTTCCTTTAATTTCAAGTTTCCATATCATTATAACCCAATTCGAAAGTATTAGTTATTTATGAATTAATTAGATTATTAATTAATTAATCATTTTTAACGCCTTTCAGACATTGCCCTTTTCATCTGGCGTACCCACTAGTGGCAGCTCGCGTAGCCTACCACTACAGTTTGGGAATCCCTAAGCAATGAGCAAAAACTGTATTCACTTCCCCTCCTTTACAGCAGAGCGGTGCTAGTGAGCCATGAGGCCAGCAGTGCTGTCCACAGAGTTGCCCTTACGCTAACAGCAGAACTGTGGAAGGTCTTGTCATGGACGTAGGTGATGATGGAGCGAGCTCCCTCATAGGCCTCCTCACAGGTGGGCTGAATCTGGTCCTCTGGGAGTTTGAAGCCGTGCTCACCTTTATCCCTCAGCTCGAAGGCAAAGGAGTAGGGGATACCGATGAAGCGAGCCCAGTCCATGGACAAGCCTCCTGTTGGGTCTGGGGAAAATCCAGATTCCATCACAAGGCATTTGTTTCACATAATTCTTCCTAGATCAGTGTCCCTGCATGTCTAATATTGTGTGTGTGTGTGTGTGTGTGTGTATGTACGTACGTCACACATATTTACAGTTTTTGCTGATTGCACACATAAATACATACATACATACATACATAAAAAAACATACCGGTACATACACACATACATAAAAAAACATACCGGTACATACACACATACATACCCAAACACATAGACACACAGGTACACACACATGCATGTGTGCATAGGCTACATAGAGTAATGAGGCATAAATCCTCATAATAATTGACATAACCCTTTAGCACAATGCATTTTAAACTTCTTTTAAAGGGACACCACGCAAGCCTGATGCTTTTTCTCTACGAAGCTCCCCCTAGCGTCTGTACGTGTCGATACGTGTGCGAGCCCTTGCTCGGTCTGAAGTTTTTTTCCTTTTCTTTGCATCTTCCGTCAAGGATTTTCGCTGCTTCTTCGCCTGCTTTGCCATAATACACATGTTTGCAACAATCACTAGCGTTTCATTAGCCTGCCTCTGTGCTGGGGATGCAGGATGTAAACTGATCCTGTTTCTCGCGATGTCTGAGACTTTGTGAGACTGAAGGTCGGCGGGTCGGATAAACCGAACTTGCAAGCGGGATATGCTTCCTACAGGCAGTAGGGGCGGGCAAGAGAGTCTTCATTCGCCCTGTAATGACTCATTTAACCATATACCGACAACGTTGCCTGGTGTCCCTTTAACTCATAATGTCATTATTAATGCCATTACTGCATTATTCAGGGATAAAAGAAGCCATATGCCACTGTAATCCTCCAAGTTATAAGGGCTACATCATGACACTGTGTTTATACTGCACTTTGTAGCCCATACTGAGTTTACTGTAAGTGTAGTGTTAGAATACACTGTAGTAATTATACTCCACGGAGACCAAAACTTATTGTCATTCTATTTATCACACTGATAATTAACGCTGGGTAACTGAGATTGTGATTGGTGGATGAATACATACATATTGTTTCTGTGACGGAACCCACTGTGTAGTTCATTCCATGGACTGCCTTTATGGCTTTGGCTGCAGTGTTCACCAGCTCTGTCTGAGGAACACAGATGACAGAAGAAAATGTAGATGCTACAGAGCTTCCAGTCAGTGGTCTCTGAGTTTCCACATCACTCTTATCTTACCAGCTCATCGTAGTTGGGGTCCTTAATGTTAGGATGGCCGTAAGGGAAGAGGATCATCTGGCTAAACGAGTGGATGGTCAGGAAGCAGAGGATGTCTTTACTCCTTGCCCCCACAAAGTTCACCACAGCCCTGGTCTCATTCTCTGAATTGGCCTTGGGACCAGGGTAGATGATGGAGCAAGAGTCTGTAGACACACCAATGGCTGCGAACCCAACATCAGTCTCACATTTATTCCATAAAAGTTTCCAATTCTCACAAGAAGGTAATATCAATTCCATGCCTCCTTTTGAACACAGTAAAAATGATAAATATATATCTATATTTTTAGAACTGATCAGCTGGTGCAATAGCCTGCTGTATGTGTAGAATGATACTCACTCCCCCACAGGAAATCATAGTTACGGTTGAGGTCTGTTCCAATACAACTGCCCGTGCCTGGTGATCTGTTTTTCCTCCACTGCCGAGTCTGGAGCAGTGGTCATTTATAAAGCCAAGGGAAATAAACATATAGTCAGGGATTATGTGATAGTTTTAGTATCCATCCTACTGTATCTAGTCTTCTATCTATCCCTCATTATCCATACCAGGACCTGTTCAAAAGTAGGTTTACATGAAAATATCAAAACAAGCTTGTCATCTTACTATCACCTTCTCTACCACTTCCCTCATACCATCTTTATATAATCTTTTTTTATTGGAAACCAAAATGTAAATGTTGGATTTCAACATGTTTTAGTTGTGATTGCTGAGACTCACCGTATTGTCTTTCCAAGTGTATGTGTAGCCATCCACATTCAGCACAGGGGTGACGTAGAAATCCAGGTTCTTGAGCATCTCCTCCACCTTGGCGTCGGTTTTGTAAGTGTGGAGTATCTGTGTTGGAGACAGAGAGTAAAGTGAGTCAGGGTATTTAAATATAGGGTATCTGAAAGAGCTGTAACAAGGAATTGACAGTGCAATTAAACACCCCACCTCTTTGACAAAGTATTGGCAGAAAGCCGGGGAGATCCATTCTCTGGCATGGATACCACAGTCCATCCAGATGGCCTTTTTGTTTTCAGTGGAATTCAGGCCAATCTATAGAAGTGATGAGATTTAAAGGAACATGTTACTCAATTTAATTTCCTAGATGGATTAAGTTTTAAAGAATTTGGCTTGAGGTCATGGTGCAGTACCCTACGACTTGAAGAGACCTTTGTTCCTTACATCCAACAACAACATTTTACCTATTTTCATAACTTTGCAACTGTTCAAATGGATGCAATAATATCATTTACATCAATTATTCATTTCTCTGTTATTTTAAACGTTTTCACTGCTGAATACAAAACCAGACAACTCAATTATGAATAGATTATTTATTGTTTAATAATGTAGGCTAGAGATCTAGCTATGTGGTGAATGTCAGGTGATTGTCTAATTTTATTCCAATTTTGAAATGATCATGGAGAATAGCCTGGTTAACACCAGACCACTTCTCAAATCTCAATTGCTATCAGGTTCCTCTGGATTCTCCCAGGCTACATGGAGGATGCTCTGATGAAGAATCTGTTGTCACCATCATTACCACAGCCAATTCAGCCAAGTTAAAATTAAACTATTAAAAAATAATTAACTTCAAGATGGTCTATCTCATTTATTGCATTTATTGCATTAAATGTGGGTAAAAGTAACGAGTACTTCATGCTCATATTTCAAATTTAGTGGAGTCAAAAGTACAGCATTTGTCTTTCAAATGTAGTGGAATAAAAGTCACAAGTTTCCAAAAATATTAATAATCAACAGATACTCAAAAATCATACGTACAGTAAGCCCGTAAAAGTTGATTTACTGACCATCCGTGTATATTACAGGTAAATAGGCTTAACTAATAGATATCCTCACAAAACTACCATAGCTGATTATTTACATTATACATGTCAAGATATATTTTGGAAGTTCTCTGAAATATTATGTATAATATGTAAATGAGCCATTATCTAATGATCTATGTTATTTTTACTCATGACTTTAAATTACATCATCACTTTTGGCAATATGTGGCCTTAAGCTTTGTCTCAAAGTGTTCTCTTTACTTGCCACTTGCTGTGGCCTTTTTTTGCAGTTTCATTGTTACAGCAAGACCCCTTTACCTTGAGCAATGTGATGTCTCTGTTCTCATAGGATGTCCCATAGGTAATGGTGGACACTATCTCAGGGTTCTCAGTTTCAATCTTCCTCATCCAAGCCATGATCTATAGATAACCAGGCATCAGTTGCAAGTTGTCAAATAAACAAATGGAATTTTCTTACATTTGCATTGAATACCCACACTTCCTACTAGGCATGGTGTGTTGCCAGTGTTGTTTTACATGAGGAGGTCTACTGTTACTGTACAATTTGTAAAATCTTTTTTTGATTATCCACTACAGTGGAGTGGTGTTACACAGTCAAAAGTTCTCCCACTTTAAGTAGGGGATGACAACATGAATACCAAACAATAGGATTATGATACAATGTGTCTCACTTCAGTCAGAGGGTGGTACATGGTATAGTCATAATTTCTTGGCTCCGTCTGTTTGAGAACTCTGTTCAGAAGAAGGAACAACACAATACTTCTATATTATGTTCATTTAAGACAAATACACAAACCAATAAACTCATAAAGTCAATGGTTACTTGTTAAACCATTATTCATAAAGTCAATGGTTACTTGTACTATGGTTACTTATTATGGAATATTATACCTAGAAAAGTTAGTTGTCAGTCAGCTTAAATTATCTAAAATTTCAGATTTTTGCACGTTTGGAAGCTAATATTCAGCCTGCACAAGTCACATTTTTGTAAGTCTACCCTGGAAAAAAAAAAGGAAAAAAATATATTGATCTTATCTCACTATGTACAACAGACTTGCAGCTGAAGCATTCCGTTGGCAGAGTGTAAAAATAGTTTTAGAAGACTAATGTCTAATTTGTTCAAATGTACAGATCACTGTAACGTCTGGTAGCCAGTTTCATTGATTTTAGTGGAATACATTAGTTAGGTGCCTGGTGTAGCCTGCCTGTTAATGATTATGAAAGTTCACACAATGTTAATGCATCTTACCTTGCTGTGACTAACTGTCTATTTAGTAACAGCATCAGAACCACAGCCACTGGGCCCTTCATTACTCCACTGGTCCTCTGTTCAGCTGTCTGGGGGAGAATTCTGAATGAATGATCTCTCGGTTTGCAGCGATAATAGGAGTATATGGATGGATGTGCGTGTGTGTGTGTGTGCGTGTGTTTCATTAATAGGAACTTGAGGCTTCCTCTTTCTCTGTGTGTATGTGTGTGGGTGTTTGTGTTTGTGTCTGAAGGCTATATGTCTGTGTTAGCCTGAAACTGTGCGTAAAGACTTGAGATAAAGCCTCTAACCTGGAATTGCAAAACTTTGACATAGCAAGCATCTTTCAACATTCATCATTCATGGGTGGTAAATGTCTTTCTGAAGAAAAAGGAAATATTGACCAGAAGCATTGTCAGTTTCAAGAAAAGTAGGCCTTGACAAAGAAAGCCTTGACATTCTTCATCATTCAGTAATGGGGCAACAAGTAGACCAGTGTTTAAGAAAACTAAAAACATATTTCAGGGGAAGGACGACAGCATTATATGATAATTTCCCTGAGCTATTTTAATCTGTGCAGGAGAATTCTGAGATCCTCAGGTCAGCAAGGTTAAGTAATGTTATCATTTATAACTTAACATCTGTAGGCTGTATGACTGTACATGGCTTTGGACTGTGCGGGGGCTTTGTGTGTGTGTGTGTGTGTGTGTGTGTGTGTGTGTGTGTACAGGGGTGGGTGTGTGTGGTGTGTGTGTGTGTGTGTGTGTGTGTGTGTCTGGGTGTGTGTACTGTTGGGGGATGTCATGGGAGTGTCATGCGCCAGCCATTATGAGCGGTGCTGTTAGGGAGAATAAAAGTGGTGTAAAAGTATGTGTAAAGATAGCAAAGTAGCGGCTAAGTGGGGCCCCCAAGAGAAAACATTAAAGGGGTGGTTCAGGATTTTGGACATAGGACCTCATTTCCAATTATCAAAAAGCAAGTGTGATATTTATCAGTGGAGAGTTTTTCAACATCGATTTTCATCCAGTCCTTCTAATTGCAGAGTTGACAGAGGGGTGAGAAAGAGAGGAGGTGCTAGGCTAAAAAGCGAACCAAGTCAATGGTATGTGCTAGCCTGCCACTAAAAACAGTCTTACCCACTCCAAAGTTGTGTATGCTTGTTTGGCATGCCTGAGTGTATGTGTGCGGCTGCACAGAAAGTAGCCTGTGCTGGTGAATAGACTGTAGAATAGCCAAAGAAGATGTAGCATTGTTATAAAACCTTTAAAATCTCTAAACAATCACAAGTAGGGCAGTTCATCACAGTTTATCCATTGCAACTGGATTGATGAAAGGTCACTTACACCTGTAGGCTAGGCTACATTGTATTTGGGAAAAGCAAAAGGTATCAGCATAATGTTATTTATTTATTTATGTATTTATAAACAAAAACATCTCTGTCAGGTACATATGGTCTTATTTTTATCTGTTTTTAGACATTTATAAAACACTGCTTTCCATTAAAAGGGGGCGGGGACGTGTAGCCAATTCAACGTTCCCAGATTGTTGCCACATTATTGAATGATGAACAATGAGTCATTTAAAGGGGGTGCAGCTCAATACTGCCCCCTGCAGGTTTCTTTATTTGAACACGGGCACTGAGCAAAGGAAAACACCAGTCTACTAGCTATATAGAAAAGAGGTTTATTGTACAATTAATTTCACATAGAAAGTTAAAACATTTAGGGGGAGAACAATAACTCCAGAACTCTGGCGGTTGTAAAGTGCTATGTGCTGAGTCATAAATAATTAGGCTACATGAATTTAAGTTACAACTATGCCGGACCACCGGAATAAAACAGGTTATATAAGTTAGCAGATAATTACACAGAGAAAGTGCACACGTGCTCAATGGAAATGACAGTTCATCTCATAACACAATTCATCACAAATTCAATCATAAAAACGAAGGTACAGAAACCACTGTGCAAACACTGCAACAACTAGATGTACCACAAAATATGACCGCCGCTCAGTCCTGTACATCCGTTCCGTGAAAATAAATCACACTTCAATTTGTCTCCATATTTTACTCCATCCCCCACTCTTGAAACTTTTGTGTATGCTTGTTTGGCATGCCTGAGTGTGTGTGTGCGCGGCTGCACAGAAAGTAGCCTACTGGTGCTGAAAAGGTGAATAGATTGTAGAATAGCCAAAGAAGATGTAGCATTGTTACAATCACAAGTAGGGCAGTTCATCACAGTTCATCCATTGCAACTGGATTGATGAAAGGTCACTTACACCTACATTGTATTTGGGAAAAGCAAAAGGTATCAGCATAATGCTATTTATTTATTTATTTATTTATTTATAAACAAAAACATCTGTCAGTTCCATGCCGTTTTCAACAGCTATCAAAAACAAAGGTCAATTTTTGGATGGATTGATTTTTTGTGAATGTTTCTTCTTCTACATAAGATTTTAGTCATCTTTAGTTAATACTTTATTGTCAATGCACAAATTAAGTAACAGTAGTCTGAAACGTTATTGTTAATGCACAAATTAAATAACAGTAGTCTGAAACCATGCAAAAATGACATGTCCAAATGGGCCTTGATGAAATCGTTAAGCTAGACTGTTCATACACATTTAAACGGGCCAAAGTTGAAGAGCTGTTGTCCGTTATTGTTCGTGCAAATATAGGCTGATTCATGTTCCCTTGCATTGTGTAACTGAGGTCCATAGCTAGTCTGGCTTTCACCAGACCAAGCTCAATCTTTTAAGAAATCAAAAAATAAATAGCGGGCAGATCAGGCTGGGTTCACCCAGCCTAGTCCATAGGCAGGCGATATTGTTTAATTTTCCGATTGAGATATCCACGCTCTGGCTATTCTAAATGCAAAAATGCATCAGGGAGTTACAGTATGACAAAACTGTAACTAACAAACTATATCCTAATAGAAAGTTGTTAGCTTCCCTAAGCTACAGGTAGGCTTATAAGGTAGGCCTATTTACAACATAAATTGTCAGTAGGCTATGCTGGCGACACAAATAAAATCTCCTTTGGAAACCAATGGCTTACGCCTTGTAGGTAGCATCAAGCGGACTTAAACTGCCATATCGTGGCGAAAAGTTGTAATAAAATTCACGCAGCTCCATGAGCCAAGGAAAGCGCGAATGAAGTAGCCACTTCTAAATGGGACCCACTACACAGTAGCTTAAGGTGTGTTGCTAAAGCAGCCATAATGAAATGAAGGTGTCACTGGATACTTCACACACACGTGCTTTTTAATTTCACAGACTACAACTACCAAGCTGGAATCAAAGCACATCGATTCCCCTCTCACACCCTTCACGCACTTAAAACAAAATAAACAGGCGCCTCAGTCTCAGTCGCATGTATAGGCAAAACTGTATCAGACCCGGTGTAACGTTGGTAAATCTTCCATTGCACAGAATGATTTTTGTAGCACCTGCAACAAATGACAGTCGAAAGATACAATTACAGTGCTGCTATCAATTTGCTTGGTATAACCGCATTTATAGTTTTCTACAAATGCAATCAATCAAATTGGTCTCCATCACTCAACCAATGCTAATGGTAACATTACCTAGGTCCTTATTGATATTATAAGATTAACGTACCTGCAGTAAAAACCAAGCATGTCCGATAAACATCCTCAGATTTATTTCGGCTTCAAGAAGAAATGGAAATTACATTTCATGTGAACATCATCCTATCCTTATTAGACGTTATCTGCAGTAAACTACACTCCTTGTAGGAAGCTTCCATTGTTTTTCCAACCCACTTTTAACTTCCAACAAAATTACGTCTCACTGCAACGATGCGCCATCTAGTGGACAAACGACTACTTATCGCCAATACTGGAAATGCAGCCATGATGATGATGATGATGAATATTTATTTTGGCTTTCTTTTAATCCTACTGAATTTGTAATTATGTATCGCCGTTCTAATACCGATAGTATGTGGGCGCCTGTGTGTGTGAGCATGTGTATATGTATATGTGTGCACCGCCATCTACAGGCCAATGAGTGTACAGTCACTAAATGTACACATAATCTAATTTTTTTTAGATCCCCCCATGGATGAAATTCTACGAAACTTGGCATACCCCCAGAGAATGCCAGGTCAATCCTACACATACAATTTGGTGTAGTTCTGAACATCTTAACTGAAGATAGGGGCGATTAAAGCAGAATAATATTGCATTTTCATTTTTTACCAGGGGGGGGTGCAAATCACAAATGAGTGATTATGGGCTAGATTGATGTGGGCCCTTGAGACCAACATACCATAAAATATTCTTCATCCTCAGTGCCACGGTTCAGGTAGTTATTTAGGACAAATTGCTTTTTTTGCGGTTCGGGGGGCCCAGCACGGGGGGGGAGTGGCCCCCGGGGACGAAACAAAATTTTTCCGTAAAAGTCTAGTGGGGCTACATTGTTTACCGCAGAGAACGTCTAATAAGGATAGGATGATGTTCACATGAAATGTATTTCCCATTTCTTCTTGAAGCCGAAATAAATCTGAGGATGTTTATCGGACATGCTTGGTTTTTACTGCAGGAACGTTAATCTTATAATATCAATAAGGACCTAGGTGGGACATTCCAGGATTTTGGTACATTTCCTGTCCCACCACTTAAATCTCAAATGTACATATCCAAAATATCTAAATGACTATTTTTTGTGAATAATGTACTTGTTATAAGACAAACTGTAAAATTTGGTGGAAAAATAAGCTCCTTAGATATTATTCAAAAGACCGAATACCTTTGGACCACCTCAAAAAATGGCCATTTTCTGTTGTCCCACACATTGGGTGACCAACTCCTTTGCCAAGTTTAACAATTAAAATAAGCTCTAAATAAATTACTTCCTCTTGTATATTGTTGATATTCATCTCCTTTACTTATGAAAACAATTTCTTTGATCTACATTGTATTGTATGTTACAGTTTTTATGCTATTAAGTTGTGTCCCACAACATGCGCGCAACCCTGTTACCATAAGGAATTTTACCTGGCAGAGAAAGAGTTAAAAATATTTGTCTATTGGCACAAAGGAAGTTACAACACAAGGACATTTTCTGCCCACATGGCAAGACCAAAGGTAAGTGCTCTAACAATTTTCAGGTTTTTTTCCCAAATATGTTTGTCCAAGTTGCGTGTGTCACTCAGTGAACGCAACTCTGTTACTCATATTGTACGACTAATATTGAGTAGAGTCAAAATTTACTTTATATAATTATATAACCATGTTTGTCCTTGATCTTGTATACATAGCTACATTTTACAGTTAGCATCTGTTCCTGGGGTAAACCACAACTTAGCCTATATTTGCAACCCTGTTACTCGCAACCCTGTTACTGTAAGTTGCATACCAACTTAAGCATCTAATGTAAAAAAACTGCTTCGATACCTGAGCTTGACGAATCAAACTTTTTTATAGTATATTACCTGTAGTTAATAAATATATGACTAAAAATGATCAAATTGAAGATCAATTTTTCAGAAGTGGCCACTCCTGAAATGTACTAAAATCCTGGAATGTCCCAGGTAATGTTACCGTTAGCGTTGGTTGAGTGATGGAGGCCAATTTGATTGATTGCATTTGTAGAAAACTATAAATGCGGTTATACCAAGCAAATTGATAGCAGCACTGTAATTGTATCTTTCGACTGTCATTTGTTGCACGTGCTACAAAAATCATTCTGTGCAATGGAAGATTTACCAACGTTACACCGGTCTGATACAGTTTTGCCTATACATGCGTGAGACTGATACGCCTGTTTAAACTTTTAAATTTTTGTTTTAAGTCCGTGCAGGGTGTGAGGGGGGAATCGATGTGCTTTGATTCCAGCTTGGTAGTTGTAGTCTGTGAAATTAAAAAGCACGTGTGTGTGAAGTATCCAAACAATGGCACCTTCATTTCATTATGGCTGCTTTAGCAACACACCTTAAGCTACTGTGTAGTGGGTCCCATTTAGAAGTGGCTACTTCATTGGCTTTCCTTGACTCATGGAGCTCGCGTGAATTTTATTACAACTTTTCGCCACGATATGGCAGTTTAAGTCCACTTGATACTGTAAGGCATAAGCCATTGGTTTCCAAAGGAGATTTTATTTGTGTCGCCAGCATAGCCTATTGACAATTTATGTTGTAAATAGGCTTACCTTATAAGCCTACCTGTAGCTTAGGGAAGCTAACAGCTTTCTATTAGGATGTAGTTTGTTAGTTACAGTTTTGTCATAACTCCTGATGCATTTTGCATTTAGAATAGCCAGGCGTGGATATCTCAATCGGAAAAATTAAACAATATCGGTGCCTATGGACTAGGCTGGACCCAGCCTAATCTGCCCGCTATTTATTTTTTGATTTCTTAAAAGATTGAGCTTGGTCTGGTGAAAGCCAGACTAGCCATGGACCTCATGTGGTGTCAAATCCACATTAAATAATACAACATCAAAAGAAGTCTGCACACCGTGGATGTATACTGCAGATGATGGCTTTAATGCACTCCGGAGCATTAGTTAGTGAAGCAATCTAAGCTAAGCAAAGTAAGAAAGTGAGCAGTGAGCAAAGTGAGCTCAGTAAGCTAGCATCCTCTGGCTGTTGTCCAGCCTTTATACCCCTTCAAGTCATCCCAGACAAGACACTCTTTGTTTACAGATAACTGACCAAGTAATGGTACTTCACCTTTGCCCTCTCATCCTGTTATTCCCCCATTCTTTAGGTTTTGATCACATTTCCTGGCGCCAAACCTTATTGATGACCCTGTCAGCCAGATCTGCTCTTTCCCTTAAACCAGTCTTCCTTTCCCACACTGAACATACTACAGACTTCAGTTTCACAAAACAGTGATATTACACAGAATGAAGATACTACATAAAAGATATATAAACTAAAGGATATATGTCAATAAAAGTCACGACACTCAGTTACACTATACAAGGGAACATGAATCAGCCTATATTTGCACGAACAATAACGGACAACAGCTCTTCAACTTTGGCCAGTTAAAATGTGTATGAACAGTCTAGCGATGCATTTCATCAAGGCCCATTTGGACATGTAAAACAGCATTTCGTTTCAGACTACTGTTACTTAATTTGTGCATTAACAATAAAGTTTCAGACTACTTTTACTTAATTTGTGCATTGACAATAAAGTAGGCCTATTACATGAACTAAAGATGACTAAAATCTTATGTAGAAGAAGAAACATTCATAAAAAATCCATCTATCCAAAAATGACCTTTGTTTTTGATAGCTGTTGAAAACGGCATGGAACTGACAGATGTTTTTGTTTATAAATAAATAAATAAATAAATAAATAGCATTATGCTGATACCTTTTGCTTTTCCCAAATACAATGTAGGTGTAAGTGACCTTTCATCAATCCAGTTGCAATGGATGAACTGTGATTAACTGCCCTACTTGTGATTGTAACAATGCTACATCTTCTTTGGCTATTCTACAATCTATTCACCTTTTCAGCACCAGTAGGCTACTTTCTGTGCAGCCCAAGTGACACACACACTCAGGCATGCCAAACAAGCATACACAAAAGTTTCAAAGTGGGGGATGGAGTAAAATATGGAGACAAATTGAAGTGTGATTTATTTTCACGGAACGGATGTACAGGACTGAGCGGCGGTCATATTTTGTGGTACATCTAGTTGTTGCAGTGTTTGCACAGTGGTTTCTGTACCTTCGTTTTTATGATTGAATTTGTGATGAATTGTGTTATGAGATGAACTGTCATTTCCATTGAGCACGTGTGCACTTTCTCTGTGTAATTATCTGCTAACTTATATAACCTGTTTTATTCCGGTGGTCCGGCATAGTTGTTACTTAAATTCATGTAGCCTAATTATTTATGACTCAGCACATAGCACTTTACAACCGCCAGAGTTCTGGAGTTATTGCTCTCCCCCTAAATGTTTTAACTTTCTATGTGAAATTAATTGTACAATAAACCTCTTTTCTATATAGCTAGTAGACTGGTGTTTTCCTTTGCTCAGTGCCCGTGTTCAAATAAAGAAACCTGCAGGGGGCAGTATTGAGCTGTACCCCCTTTAAATGACTCATTGTTCAATAATGTGGCAACAATCTGGGAGTTGAATTGGCTACACGTCCCCGCCCCCTTTTAATGGAAAGCAGTGTTTTATAAATGTCTAAAAACAATACAAATAAGACCATATGACAAGAATAATGAAAAATGTATATTTCTTTTAAATAACAATAAACTTGGAGTTAGACAGTATACAAGGCAAAACAAAACCAAAACAAGACAAAACAAAAAATAAGCTTAGTGAGTTTTAATGAGAGATTTAAAAGATGTCACAGAATCAGCTAACCTAATTTGCTCAGGCAGTGCGTTCCAGAGCTTTGGGGCTAACACAGAAAAAGTTATGTCCCCTTTAGTAGCAAGCTGGGACTGAGGAATAGTTAATAAACCTTTGCCTGCAGACCTTAATTTGTCTGTAGGACTAGGGCACTATCAGAAATGTAACCGAGGGAAAGGACATGAAGAGCTTTAAATGTAATGAGTAACATTTTAAAATCAATTCTCCAGCATATTGGGAGCCAGTGTAGTGATGCTAGAACAGGAGTGATGTGTTCATACCGTTTGGTGTTATTTAGGAGCCTGGCAGCAGAGTGTTCGACTATGTGAAGCCTGTGTAAGGACTTTTGAGTGAGGCATGTGAAAAGACTGTTACAATAATCCAGACATGAGGAGGTGAAAGCATGTAATATGGTTTCTGTGTCTTTGAATGATAAAATACAAGTAGGTCTTTATTCTTTTTTCTTTGGATTCTCTTCACCCGTCACAGAAGAGCACCTGAGCAAGGAATTATCTGAAGTCTTCTAAAGCCCCTTTGTCTCTTCACAAGTAGTTGGTAAAAACAAGATTGCACAAGCTGGTGTTCAAAATTTAGATTGCCGTCAAGGCTCTAAAGAGAACCACTTACCCTTCCTTTTCCATTGGAGGGTAAAGCTTCTTGTCGTATTCCTTTTTGACCGACCAAAACCGGGGAGATAAACTTGTCTTTAAAGAGTTTCTATTTGAAGCCTTCTAAAGCTTATTCAGATTGAAGTGGTTATGAATATACATTCCTCCAAAGAGGTACCCTGGAAATCCAGAGTTCTCGCGAGAGCACAATGGAATTGTCTCTGCGAGACTTTAATGATGCGTTACTTTTACCCCAACATTCCGGGAACCAGCTAAACTGATGAAGACAGCGCTGCAACGTTGGAGGACAGTACACATTGGTCGTAGTGTTATCCGATTGCGTCGAAGTCCGAAATCATTCAGAGTAAACATGGTCTAGTGTTATCCAATTGCGTGCAGTGAGATTTTTAAATGCATGTGTGTTGCCGCCCCTCAAATTGGGCCATTACATTGCTCTTTGCCAGACCCTTAATCTTTCTAGATTATCAGGGTCTGGATTTTCCAGGCTACCAAAGAGGTGTGCTATCTATTTTTCATAAACACACACACGCACCACAGAGGACACACACATACAGAAACACATAAATGCACACACACAGGCATGCACACACGCACACATACTGTAAACACACCCACACATACATAAACACACACACACACCACACAGGTGCGCACGTATATACAGTATGCATGCGCACGCACACACACACACTTTATTCTCAAGATAATAAATACCTCATTAGAAACAGGTATTTCCGACTGCTTTGAAAATGTAAAACCTTTACTTAAAAAGTAAAATCTTGACCATACTATCCTGAGTAATTACAGGCCTATATCAAACTTACCTTTCCTGAGCAAAGTACTTAAAAAGTTCTTTGTAATCAACTTAATACCTTCCTCAACGAAAACAGTATTCTCGAAAATCAGGTTTTAGATCAAATCATAGCACAGAAACAGAAAATAATTAATTCTGTTGCTACTGTCTTAAACAAAGTCTCAATCCTAATTCTTTTAGATTTCACTGCAGCATTCGACACCATTGACCATAATTTTAATTCACCACCTTTTTTGAGATTTTTATGTTAGTCTTGGGGATAATGTGTCTGTAAAACAAGATTTGCCATTCGGTGTGGCCTATGGGAGCTGTCATGGTGCTCTGCTTTTCCCCCTATGCTTCATTAGGAAACAAGTCAACATTATGTAAACAAACATCTATGCAGATGACACCCAATTATATATTTCTGTGGAGCCAACAAACCCAGATGGCCTTTGCTCCCTTATCACATGCTTAGCCTCCATTAATCAATGGATGAGCAACACTTTTTTAAAGGTAAATGACGATAAAACAGAGGTACTTTTGGTTGGACGAAAATCAAAGCGAGACACCGTTCTTAGTAATCTTGGGAAGTAACAAGCCTAGGTATCATCTTAAAGAGTTAAGTTTCAAATCCCACATCAATAAAGTTACTCAGACAGCTTATTTCCACGTGAGAAACATTGCCAAAGTGCGACCTTTTTTAACTCAACAAGATGCAGAGAAATGTATCCATGCCTTTAGTAGGTTAGACTACTGCTATGCACTTTTTACTGGTCTCCCAGAAAAGCATATAAAGAAATTGGAATTCATACAGAACTCTGCTCCTAGACTTTTACTGTAACTAAGACCAAGAAGAGAGAGCACATCACCCCTGTGTTAGCTGAACTCCACTGACTCCCTGTTTCCTATAGAATCGATTTTAAGGTTCTGTTATTTACTAGTTATTTACCAGTTAGTTACTTACAAAGCTCTGAATGGCGTTGCACCTTCATATATCTCTGAGCCTTAAATATCTTATCAACCACAAAGGAACCTTAGATCTTAAAATGCTAATCTTTTAATTGTGCCCAAAGTGCTCCACAAGCAAAGTGGAGAAGCTGCTTTTATCCATTAAGCACTGAAGCTATGGAACATCCTGCCTCTGTACATCAAACATGCGAAGTTCTGTAAATGTCTTTTAAAAAAGACCCGAAAACATATCTGTACATGAGAGCTTTTAGTTAACTCATTTTTATCTTGAAGCCTATTTCTTCACATTATTTTACATTCTACTGCTGCTATTTATAGGGTCTTACTATTTTCACTGCATTAGATGTATTTTATGTGTTGTTGTATCTATCACACATAAACACGCACACACAAGCCTGCACAGACACATAAACACACATACACACACACCCTATTACTCCCACCAACACACATACACACATACAGAGAGAAGCACATGTATACACAGAAAGAAAACACACATGCACACTCAGTTTAATACACAAAAGTTGGTGGGAAGTAGGGGATGGAGTAGGAAATGGAGACAAATTGACAAGCGTGATTTATTTTTGCAGATAGAATTTGCAGGACTGAGGGTCGGTCATATTTTGTACCGCTATGTGGTACATCTAGTTTGTAAGGCTTTCAATTTTCACTGTTTAGATAGTAGCATGAAGGAGGCAAAGCATATACCAATTGTTGTCTTTCATAAATCAAGCTTTAGAACGTTACTTTACTTTATACCTTTACAATCCTGATTTTTGGCATATGGGGCAAATAAACATTTTCTCAGCACCCCCAACTCTTACTGACTTCTAGCATAGCATCCCTGAGCCAAACTCATGTGACTGCAAGTGGGAAATTGACCCCAGACTGAAGCATAGTGCAAATTGCTTCCAAGGTGAACTCCAAGGCCAAGGTACTGTACATCAGTGGGCTCCTTGAAATTACTCCATTGTTGAAATAAAAACATAAAAAAGCCAGACTTTGGCTAAAATGCACTGTCAAGTCCCAATCCTTATAACAAATATCCTTTGGACTGATGACTGATGCAACACACTATTAGGTAAAGGGTTGGTACCATCATTTTTGTCAATTAGTTTTTCATTTCTTTTATAAATTTAATATTATATTTATAAAATAAATAAATTGACTGTTTATTTAATATTTTATAAATAAACAGTCAAAAAAGAAGTCTGATTTGCATTAAACATAGCCTGGTTAACACCAGACTGCTTCTCAAATCTCAATTGAATTGAGAATGAGTCTGGAAATACTTTATTGTCTTACGACTTCCAGGGGCAATACAATTTAAACTGGTTCTTTAAACTCAGCAATCTTTTTTTTTCTTGTAGACAATGCTGTAAATGCAGTTGTTTAGTGATTGGTGCTGATTTTTTTGTGTCAATGGCCTCCTTGTCAGACTGACCTACAGAGCCAATTCAAATTTGTTAACAGGTTTGTCTGGGTTTTCAGGCAACATTAAACATGACTGAGGATTTTTCTTTTTTCCGTGAATTGATCCCAACAATTTTAACCACGGCTGTCCATACTGCTGGATTGCACTGATTTTTAGACCTTTTAATACTATGTGCTTTTCATAAATAGCAGTGTTTTGTTCATGAAACACAACAAAAATATATACATAATAACTACATTTCAGAAAATAATTACGTTTCTACAAAAACATCATGGCACTATTCAAAACTCTTCAGTAATCTTCTTCAGTACTGTTTTTAAGAATAATGAAATTCAATTTTAGAGATTGGTTGATCAGACAGTGAGCAAAGCACTCTATAGCCCAGCACAGATTTGTATTGTCAGCTGTTCCCCTCCTTCACACAGGGCAGTGCTAAGGAGCCACAAGGTCAGCATCATCTACAGCAGGGATGCACTAGAGAGGCATAAAGTGAGCAGGACAGTCCACATGGTGGCCATTAACGTGGTAGCAGCATTTGGAAGAGTGGTAATATTGTGGAAGGTTTTGTCGTGGACGTAGGTGATGATGGAGCGAGCTCCCTCATAGGCCTCCTCACAGGTGGGCTGAATCTGGTTCTCTGGGAGTTCAAAGGCGTGCTCACCCTTATCCCTCAGCTCGAAGGTGAAGGAGAAGGGGATACCGATGAGGCGGGCCCAGTCCATGGAGGTGCCTCCAGCTGGGTCTGAGGAAGGTTCATAAGATCACATTTTACTCACAAGACTCTGTCGTTGTATCAGCCTACCAGCATCTTGTTACAATACCCCACTGCTGAGGTAACCAAACCTGGATACTGTGTCCATTTGTCATCACGTGTACAAAGAAATCTGATGTTTAATCTGTAATCCTGATCAAATGTTGAGGCAACCCACTTTGAGGAATTCATTCATTCATTCATTCATTTTCTTTCTTTCTTTATTTTTTCAGAGGTTCATTGAGGGTAGTCCTCATTCTCAGTGACGCTGAGAAGCTCTGATGGGTCAGCTTAAGCTTTAGCTAAAGGTTTAGCACCTAGAGAATGAAGGACTGGTTGAAAAAGGTCACACCTTCTTAAAAGGGAAATCCAGTGTAAAATAGATTTTGAATATGCTTAGCATGATAACGAGTTCGACCGTTAGCTAGGGAGCAAAAAACGCTAATCCGATGAACTAGCCCGTTTTTAGCCGATGCTTCCAAAATGTTAACACTGGTAGTGATTGGGCATCTCTCATGGTAAAAAGATCGCTAATTTTAAACCATTTACCGAGGCTCAAAGTAGCCCGACACTTTGTTGGTAGTATAATGAGGGTCCAAACTAGGGGTGTGAATCTCTCATGTTAAAGACGATACGATTCACATCTAGATACATGGCCACGATATTCGATACAAGAAAAGATACATGTTCATAAAAAACGATTTAGTATGATTCGATGCAATGCAGTTCGATGCAGTTGAAGAATGGAAAGCATTCTGAAAGATTTTTTTTATCGATTGCTCAAGGTGCACATTAATTTTATATTATCAATTATCATGGTCATGTCAATTAGGCAAAAACAAATGTGTGAATATGATTATCTAAACTGAGGTTTGTATCATATGCTGTATTGAAATGAAAAAAAGAATAGTCTACATTTCAGTCAAACACAGCAGCCAAATACAACATAAAAATACATTTTTTTAGACTTTATAGATTTTATAGAGTTATATCTGATTGTTTTCAAGGAGCTGTAGCCTATTGTTGAGGTAAGACAATACCGAAATAAAATAAAACTGTGCTTAAAACAATCTTGGCCTTTTCTCATATAGCCTACAAGAATAAAATAGGCCTATGAACTGGGCCTATTTTGTTCCAAGTCTGAGTGAATATGAACAAAATAATAATAATTTGTGCATCGTTTTAGCAGCAAGGGCCAAATTATTCTTAAACATTAAGGAAATCCCTTCATCAAGCGTAAGGCTACTCTACAGACTATCGTTGCCGTTTAGAAAATGCTATAGTAAGTGTTTAATTTTGCGCTGGATTTTGAAAAACAAAAGAGTAAAAACTGTCAAACAAACGACCGAGTGCGAGTTGTCACGTGCTTAAGTTGCAGTAGATGTATGGGTAATGAAGTCCTTTGACAACTTTGGGCAATGAATGTAGCCCAAAACAAACTGCATTATCCACAAATCCGTGCCACGTGTAGTTTCAAAACAGGAAGTGGGATGAACGCGCTGCTTGCAAAGTAAATGAGAGTCTGAGCGAGCAGAAAAGATTGTGAACCGATTCGTAACAAGTAAATCAATATAACGACCGGTTCATTTCAGTTTTATTCCGATACGGGGCTTCACATATCGATGTAGCCGTATCTTACACGTTAAAAACGGATACCAATACATATCGGTTCATCTTTACACCCCTAGTCCTAACATATAAAACGAGGCATTGACAACTTTGTAAATAGTTTATTAAAAAGGACTATACAGACAATATCTTGAGTCGTATCTTGAAATTAAGTCCCTTGAGAAGGAAGTAGCTACTTCCCATTTACTTCCGTCAAAAACATGCAAGATCTGTGTTATAGGGACTTAATTAGCGATCTTTTTACCATGAGAGATGCCCAATAGCTACCAGTGTTAGCATTTTGGAAGCATCGGCTAAAAACAGGCTAGTTTAGATTGTATCGGATTAGCGTGTCTTTGCTCTCCAACGAATGTTCGAACTCGTTTCATGTTAAGTATCCAAAATCCATTTGACACCAGATTTCCCCTTCAAGTTGTTCATAAGGGATCTTTGGTATTGCTATACATAGTAAAATCTTTGCACTGAAAGCAGGGTTATTTCAATGTTGGAGTCGCTGAGGTGTGTGTATGGTAAATATACATACACAAGGCTTCTGCGAGGGCACCCACTATGTAGTCCATTCCGTGAACTGCCTTTATGGCTTGGCCTGCATTTTTCACCACCGCTGTCTGAGGAACACAGGTTTCAGGTGCAAATTAGTGAAAGTCCTTACCATTGGTCTGTCTCTGTGTCTGTTTCCACTTGACTTATCATACCAGCTCATCATGGTTGGGGTCCTTGATGTGCGGGTGGCCATATGGGAAGAGGATCATCTGGCCATAGGAGTGGATGGTCAGGAAGCAGAGGATGTCTTTACTCCTTGCCCCCACAAAGTCCACCACAGCCCTGGTCTCATGCTCTGAATTGGCCTTGGGTCCAGGGTAGAGGATGGAGCAACAGTTTGTAGACACACCAAAGGCTGCGAACCCAACATCAGCATTCAGTCTCAAAGCAAGTGATTTAGAGAACAGCACATTCCAGCTCTGACATTAAGTTAGTATTCATTTATGGCAACATATCATACTTACCTATAGTCTATTTGTGAAAAAAGTGTAAGTTTTCATTTGAGACCAAAACAACATTAATCTATACAGTTTTGAGTAAGACCGGACTAGCATTTACAACTGAATAGCATGTAGCACAGCTTTTGGGGGCAACTTTGCTTTGTCAAAATAAATCTGTAGTGGTGTCCCCAGGTAATTTTGCCAAGGCTTCACTCCCGAATATAATAATACTCACTTCCCCACACAGCATCATAGTTGCGATTGAGATCTATGCCTGTACAGTTGCAAGTGGCTGTGCTTGGCGGCGATCTGTTTTTCCTCCACAATCGAGTCTAGAAATGTAGTCATTGATACATTTAGTTATTTATAAGTCCAAGGAAAGAGACTAGAGACATTCAATGTAGTGTACACTACATCTTCTTGTTTGTATGATCTGTGTTTAGAAAAGACTGATTGCAGTAAGTATTGCCTGAGATTTCCTAGATGTATGAAACCATGTGATCCTCTTGTTATCTCCAGAACTCCAGAACACTTGTCCACCAATGGCAGTGATTTTATTGAGAAAGACTTTTCATAAAAGTGAATATAAAGATTTTATGACGAATCCAATAGTTCAACAAAGTTAGACAAATGGGCTATGTACCGACCGTATTGTCTTTCCAAGTGTATGTGTAGCCATCCACATTCAGCACAGGGGTGACGTAGAAATCCAGGTTCTTGAGCATCTCCTCCACCTTGGCATCGGTTTTGTAAGTGTGGAGTATCTTTGTTGGAGACAGAGAGTAAAGTGAGTCAGGGCATTTAAATATAGGGTATCTGAAAGAGCTGTAACAAGGCATTGACAGTGCAATTAAACACCCCACCTCTTTGACAAAGTATTGGCAGAAAGCCGGGGAGATCCATTCTCTGGCGTGGATACCACAGTCCATCCAGATGGCCTTTTTGTTCTCAGCAGAGTTCAGGCCAATCTGGAGAAGGGATGAGATGTTAAGTAAGCCAGTATAAGGGGTTCAAGGCAGATGATGGGTTTACTGACTGCAGCACGCATGGAGGTAAAAAGAATTGCCTTTCTGGACTATAACTAAAGAAATCGGTTACTGTTACTGGAATAAGATGCTCAACCCTCTGTATTGTTTACATATTTTCTCATACTCCATCACAGGTGTTGAATACACCATTTTTTTATCACTGATGAATATCTGTGTTGGTATACATAGAAAATAATGTTAAATAATGTTTTTTGTGTGTGTGTGTGTGTGTGTGTTTGTGTGTGGGTACCACAGCTGTGCTTATAGTGGCCAGTAGGGGGATGACAAGCTGTAGTAATAGCTAAAGTTGTAGGAGCCAAAAGAACTTTCCATCCATCCATACTCTTATAATTTATGTTCTTAGCTCATTAACAACATTTCATGCCATGCATTTATCCCTGGTTGCAGTGGTTCTGTTTATAGCACATTGATGTGCCAAACCTGCCGCAGCACATGTCTTTGCCATAGCACATACATACTGATGGCACTGCCTCCCATTACGTACTCTGCTTCATTTTTTTTTTATCACTGATGAATATCTGTGTTGGTATACATAGAAAATAATGTTACCAGAGAATCACTTTTTTTGTGTGTGTGTGTGTGTGTGTGTGTGTGTTTGTGTGTGGGTACCACAGCTGTGCTTATAGTGGCCAGTAGGGGGATGACAAGCTGTAGTAATAGCTAAAGTTGTAGGAGGAACTTTCCATCCATCCATACTCTTATAAATGTTCTTGCTCATTAACAACATTTCATGCCATGCATTTATCCCTGGTTGATGGTTCTGTTTATAGAACTGTTAAACCTCCCACACGCACTCTGCTTCATTTTTTTGTGTGTGTGTGTGTGTGTGTGTGTGTGTGTTTGTGTGTGGGTACCACAGCTGTGCTTATAGTGGCCAGTAGGGGGATGACAAGCTGTAGTAATAGCTAAAGTTGTAGGAGCCAAAATAACTTTCCATCCATCCATACTCTTATAATTTATGTTCTTAGCTCATTAACAACATTTCATGCCATGCATTTATCCCTGGTTGCAGTGGTTCTGTTTATAGAACATTGATGTGCCAAACCTGCACGCAGCACATCATAGTTATGGCAGTCTTGTGCCAGAGGCACATACTTAACTGTACTGATGGCACTGCCTCCCATTACGTACTCTGCTTCATTCTAACTCTGAATTCCAACTTATACATCACCTACATCCTGACACACGTGCCCCTACATAGGCTCCATTCATGAGATAAGGCCAAGCTTTTTTACCTTGAGGAATGCAATGTCTCTGTTTTCATAGGACTTCCCATAGATGGTGGTAGATACCACTCCCGGGTTCTCTGTTTCAATCTGCTTCATCCAAGCTGTGATCTATAGATCATCACATGGCTTTAGTAAAGAGGATAGCGCAGCACTAATTACCACACAACAAATGTTGAAAAGCCTTTTAATTTACTGCTGTAGATGTTACACAGAAAATTGTTGTCTCACCTCAGACAGAGGGTGATACTTGGTGTAGTCATAATTTCTTGGCTCAACAATTTGTTTGAGAACTCTGATGAAAACAAGAACAAAGAGATCTGTAGATAACATGCACTTGCTGAGCTGACATGTATTTTCACTGTGATAAACAGTTTATAAACGGACTAATTTAGCAGGGAGTTATCCATCTATAAAGGATATAACCTTTTTATTGATACTTCAAGACTGCTGTATTCTATCAGTGAAAGGAAAGATTAAATATTAACTCTAGATAAAAGATAAAAAGAGCAATTTACAGACAGTGATTTACAGTGATAAAGCTAAAAGATATCCAAGAAATGTAGTGGGACCAACGGTCCTGTGAAGATCCGCTATTACAACAATGGTTAACCAAACAGTTGAAGTACACCATCCTAGCACTTATTGCCTGACTAGAACTGACACTCGACTGTTTAAAAACAGCACTCACTGATACACTTATTCTTATTGTACTCTACCTTTTTTAAATTGTCCTAGAATTGTTGAGAGAATTGCTTAAAAAGCTTAAACTATTTACCATGTTGTTAGTCGCTTTGGTTAAAAATGCGACAGCCAAATGTAATGTAATGTAACATCACGTTTTTGAGTTTGTAACCTTGAAAAAGAGTCAAAATTCAGAGCAGAAATTTTGAAAGAGGCCGAATTGCTGGAAAGAAAAAGACTGAGATTACCATATATTAGTTATTGGTCTATCAGCTAAAAATTGTTGTACCATGTAAGCAGGTAAAGATAGGCTCACACTTTATTTAGATGGTCCCTGATAGACATTGCAAGTTGCAACATAGACTATCTACAAACTATCTGTTAAAACTCTTAACTACATGGTTACAGTATGTTAGGGTAACGGGGCTTGGGTTAGAAAAACCTCAAGATGAATTTCAACAAATCACATGTAAAGGCTCTGCTGGGTGACTTACAGCATGAAATAAAAGGCCCTATCTTACACCCGACGGAAAGCACGACACAAGGCTTATTCTTATGTTACACTCAACAAAGTGATGCATTTTTCGCCATGTGCTCCACTTTTATTAAACCTTATGCCCAGGGGTGTGGCAATTAACGACATAAGGTGTGGTCTGGCGCATGATCCGAAAATCGCTATCTTACATCCTCCATTAGGCCACTGACCAAGAAAAACCTGGTCTATAGTGAAAGGTGGATATAAAGCACAGAGATGTAAGCAGCCCTTATAAGGAGATGTAAAAATTGTGAGTAAAAACACAGATAGTGGAATCCGGCTTGCAGATATCGGACCACCAGTTCTGTTGACCATCATAATATTTTAGACTTGCCAGAATATTAAGATAATAACATTGATTGTTTTCAAAATATGATTTGATCAAAATTGTCACACATGGTAAAGAGTAAAGAATAAAAGAAATGAACAGACAATTACAATGATTTGCAACTTACTTTGCCCTTATATTCAACTATTAGTGTTTGTTTGATTTTACAGTAGGCTCAATCATTTTCCCATTCAAAAATAGGCTATAGCCATGCTGTCATGACATATGCATACAGTATATGCATGCAACAATTGAACAATTAAACAGTTCAACTCAATAATTAAATGAAGATTACAATACCTCCCATTACTTTGTGCATTATTACGCCTCTTGTTCTGGTATTCAGACCCTTTCATTAGTGCAGTTATTAACAATTGTACAGTAATGATAGCTTATGTCGAACATTGTAAATCACAAGTTATAATTCCCTTTTTGATTTAATTTTTATTTAGTTAAAGTTAGGGTAAGCAATGCTAAGCTATTTCTAACACGCCACACTTTTCTTCTTACACAACCCTGGCTGTGTAAACTGGACACAAACAACAAGACTGCCCCTACAACAAAGTGGGGGCAGCCTGTCTCCCAAATAATAACAAAACACTGGAGGTTCTTGGGGAACACTAAAGGGAAGGGTGACCTATCTCTCTGGTGTGCTTTGTTTGCTCTTTGGTTCATATAATATAATGTAGCTTTGGATAAAATAAGTGTCTGCTAAGAAACATAAACATAGCCTAAGCCAACGCTACCCCATCCGGCATCATTTACCCTTCCTTTAGACTTAAGGTGTGCAGTATGGCTTTAAGGTTAATCATAAAATGGTTAAAATGCTGAAAAACTTGTAATTAATCTTAATGACCAATCTCATTCATCTCTATTTTACACCAGGGTTTGGTAGTCTTACATTTGGTAGTGATTTGGTAAGCCATGGCCACTTCATTACCATAAGTATTGCACGCTCAGTGTTCTTTTCGTTGCATTGAAATACATGTTTGCATGTAAATATAATGCAATTGTCCAAGTCTTACCTTCCTGTGACTGACTGTCCACTCAGTAACACCAGTATCAACACCGCAACCACTGGGCTCTCCATTATTCTTTTGGTCCCCTGTCCTGCAGTTTGTAGCAGATGTCCACCTGTGTCCCCGTACAAGACCCCCTTCTGTAATGTTCGCCAGGCGTTGTCCATCTAGCATTTATAGGGATCATTATCCGAAGATACAAGAGAGAAAAAAACACTTAGATGTAGTTTTCTATTGTGGGCTCGGTTTAATGAGCAGTGATAAGATAAGATAAGATAATACAAGATCCAAAACTTAACTCGCTGATATAAATTGGTCCCCTTGGCTTTGTAATGATAGGTGCAAATACAATACTGCTGCAGCCATGAAAACCACTATTGTCTTGCTTACATGTGCATACTGTATGTTTCTACTGTTCTACTATTTTATAATAACGTGTATTTTATCTAAGTTGTGTAGAATTAGGATTGAATGGAGGATTTGCTGTGTATCCCTGCAGCCTCCCAGGTGTGCTTTTGTCTACAAGGACAAGGTGTCCCTGGCCTTGCCCTAACATGGCACGCCTGGATGACTAGTCCTTGTGACCTCCCTTGTACATCTATTAACCTAGTCATTGTGTAGAGTTGGGACTAGAGATGAAACCCACCCTTTGTGTATAAAATACTTAGGCTTAGGTTATCTCTCTGTTTAGGGCGAATCTTCTCTGTGATGCCTGCCTCTCTCCCTTGATGTGCATCACTGAACGAATAAAGCCTGTCAATCATCCTCCTGACTGAGTGGACCATCTTTCAACATGTCCTATGATAAGAACTGGTGAATATAAAAAAAATGCCCATTTAGAACATGTTCTGACAATTCATGATGACAGGTGTCCTGAAACTGTGAGCAAGGAAATTGCCTCAGTTTTTTTATGTGATGTTACAGCTCTCTGCACTGCGCTCTCTGCACTCTCATGTTGGAGTTCTTGGTCCCATTTTTTATATTACATGCATGCCTGACAAAGCCATCCAAAATGAATTTCGAAAAGGTTGGAACGCTTTGTAAAATGTGAATAAAGAAGAATGCTATTACAAATCATGACATCCCTAATTGAGAATAATGCAAGCAACATGTCTCAAAAGAGTTGGGACGAACATTTTTACCGTTGCTTCACCTCTTCATTTAACAACATTCTGTAAATGTTTAGGAACTGAGAAGACCAGTTGCTAGAGTTTTGACAATGAAATGTGGTCCCATTTCTGCCCTATATAGGATTTAAGCTGCTCAACAGTCCGGGGACTTCTTAATCATGTTTTTCATTCCATGATGCACCCAACTAGACAGGTCTGGACTGCAGACAGGCCATTTTAACACCTGGACTAAATACTGTTTAAATATGGGCAGAATTAATTTTACCATTGTTTCCCTGAAATATTCGAGGTCTTCACTAAAAAGACATTGTCTGTATACATCATACAGAATTGTGCCTTGCCAGATTCCCATGCCATAGGCACCAATACACCTCCATACTGTCATAGATGCTGGATTTTGAACTTTGCACTGTAACAAGTTGAATAGTCCCTAACCACAGGACCTTTTTCCTCAGTCGAGTTTTACCTCAGTCGATTTTATATGAGCTCAGGCTTAGATAAGATATGGTTGCATTTCTGTATCATTCATGTCTATAAAATGTCCACACAATAATTTTCTTTACAGAAAAAGGTCTGGTTTTAATGCAGTGCCATCTGAGGTCCAAAAGACCACCATCCAATATTTATTTCAGCCCTGTTCCTTGTTTTAAATATGTATCTGGATTATCTGAATATTTTAATGATATTATTTACTGTAGATGATGAAATCCTCAAATCCTTTGCAATCTCATGTTAAGAAACATTATTCTTATTGTTTCATTATTTGCCCACACATGCCTAATGAATGTCTACTTAAAGCCAAAAGACCATGTGTACAATTCTGAAGGATTTGAGTTGCCTTGGGCTAACCAGGGTCGAAAGCTAGCTGCAATGTCATACAGTGTTTGACAATGTAGTTTTTGTTGCTATTTCAAGCTCATTTATGTTAAAATAGCCTACAAAATATGATGTACATGTCAAATTAGTAAATAGGTACAGTCTTATGACAGACACACAACATGAAATATGTCAATTTACCACCATACATCATTTAATGATCATCAAATGACCATCACCAAGACATCAATGACTAATTTATTGAAAATGAATTCTGTAAATATGTACATAATTGTGGATTACATCTGAACATACTGTACCCAATATGAGAACTATCATGTTCAAAGAAGCACAAATTTAGTCAGTGACATTTCCTGACAGAAAATACTCTCAATGTCCAATTACATTAAGAAGGTGTAGGCCTATGACTATAGATGTTCGCAGTTAGATTTTGCACTGACTTCTTACACCCCCTAATACCAATATAAAAATGTAGTTGTTGTACTACACATATTTAGCTGTCCATGAAATACTCGTATGGCTCATATTGGGCGCATAGTCATTTTTTTCCCATTTAAGACTGAGTCAGTCTGAGGCTGGTCCACCATAAAGCACCCCAGCCTAGGCCTACTGTTGAAGAATTGTGAAAATAGCTGTTACATTTGACATTTTACAAGTGATTACATTTGTGATAGTGGTAGTTCATTGTAATAGGACAGGAGACATAGTGATCATAGTAATAACAGCTGTAGTTATAGTTATAGTAGCATTAGCATTAGCAGTAGGCTAACAGGGGTGCTACACAGGGCGAGTAACTGAAGCATTCTGTTTGCGACGTGTATGCTGCAGCACTATGCAGCAGCTTCCACAATGGAAGTAGCTACACCAGACATGATAGCGTTGTGTACATTCGGAAAAAATAGACCAGTCTTCTAAAATAGTTTTTACATGTCACGAACGGAGCGCTTTAGTTACGCGCCCCCCATTGATGTATCAGTTAGTAATGTAATAGTAATAGCTATCATATGCCAGGATTACATGTAATCCTCTAATAGTATCTGCAAGCTAGCCCATAAGAGTATGTTACTTTAGCAAGGAGGTGCTGAAACAACAGTTTTAGTAGTGAAAATTAAGTCATAAGCAATAAGGGAGGGCATCTCATCTTGCCTGTAAATATGGAGATAGAGTTGTTGCCAATGTTTTACAGCAAGGGGGCGCTAGTGAGGCATAAAGTGAGCAAGACCATCCATATTGTAGCTATTAGAGTGGAGGCAGCATTTGGAATGTTGAAGGTTTTGTCATGGACGTAGGTGATGATGGAGCGAGCTCCCTCATAGGCCTCCTCACAGGTGGGCTGAATCTGGTCCTCTGGGAGTTTGAAGCCGTGCTCACCCTTATCCCTCAGCTCGAAGGTGAAGGTGTAGGGAATGCCAATAAGGCGAGCCCAGTCTCGAGAGGAGCCAGAGTTTGGATCTGTGGTAAAAACAAAAACAAAGGAGAGAGAGAGAGAGAGAGAGAGAGAGAGAGAGAGAGAGAGTCACTTATCCAGTCTGTGGAAAACATTTAGAAACAGGAAAAACTTGTGAGAGGTATGGATACTCACAGAGAACATTAGGGGAGGTGCCCACTGTGTAGCTCATGCCATGGACATTTTTGATGGCTTCGGCAGCAGCAACTCCCACAGACATCTACCACAGCACATACAGCAGGCATCATCATCAAAGTACTGATGAAGCTATCTTTAGTCTGCCTGTATGACAACATCTTGTTGTGTCTGAAATGGCTTTCACATTTTATTTTTATTTTTCATCTTGGTTGTCTCTAAACCATTACATTTTTTGCCTTTTTGGTTCTCTTTCATGTCCCTCCCTTCCTCTTGCTATCTGTCACTCACACCTGTTATCATTCCCCTTCTCACTCTGCAGACTCACCAGTTCATCGATGTTGGGGGCGGAGACGTTGGGGTGTCCATAGGGTAGCAGAATCAGCTGGCCATAGGAGTGGATGGTGAGGAAGCACATGATCTCGTTTCTTTTTCCCAGCACAAAGCTTGTGACGGCCTGTGCTTCCGTCTCGGAGAGCTCTTTGGCACCATTGTACACTTCTGAGCAGCAGTTTCTAGAGACACCTACCGCTGTAAGGCAGAGGACAGAGTTTGTTTCTCTGCTGATTACATTGAGGAATTTAGCCATTCCAAATATAAATGTCTTAGCACACTATTAAAAAAGATTTGGTACTATACTGCTGCTGCTACTGCTACTACTACTACAAACACTACCACTACTAATAGGCCTACTAATATCAATACTATTACAAACAGCTAAAATAACAGGTTTACTTAAAGAAGAAATGCTGCTAGTGTCTTTATTTATCATCTGTCTTCAATGTTTATCATGCTGTCATGAAACGTGTGTCTCTGAATGAATTTTACAGTACGGGACGATAAATACTTACTCCCCCAATTTGCATCAAAGTTGCGGTTCAGATCAGTGCCCATACAGGAGTCTCCACAGTTGCCTGGTGATCTAGATTTTCTCCACAGTCGGTTCTGGAAATGTATTAAATTACATTCACTGACAATAGATTCATCTTTGTCCTTCTTAATGGTGCCATAAAAACAAGCATATTATCCATCCATAATGACAGTACTTGGACCTTGGTAGGGCTGAATGTCTGTGTTATATCAGTGTTGACTGATGATCTAAACAATATTAGAGACACCAAATGGCCATCAACTTCAACTCCACCAACTGTGAATGGTGATATAAAGCAATATGTACTTACAGTTATATTCTGCCACGTGTAGACATAGCCATCCATGTTTAAGACAGGTGTGATGTAAAAGTCCATGTTACTGAGCATCTGCTTCATTTTCTCATCTGTCTGGTATGTGTCCAGAATCTGTTCCAAAAAATGGATATGAGTGTCATGTAAAGCCAGACTAGAAGAATCAGATGACCTTGTCATATGAAGCTACAGATGAATATTTTACATTAATATTTTTTCTTTTCACTTGTTGATCCCCACCTGTTTGACAAAGTACTGACAGAAAGCTGGGGAGATCCATTCTCTGGAGTGGATACCACAGTCCATCCAGATGGCCTTTTTCTTCTCAGATCCCACGCTAATCTACAAGAAATCATGAATCACATATGCCAAAAAATATGCCTCTAGCCAAAAAAATCAGTCTCAGTGCCCGGTGCAGTGACTGGGACACTGTACTGTACTGTAATGCTGTCCTTCGGATGAGACGTTAAACTGAGGTCCTGACCTGACTCACTGTTCCCCAGTTTCCTGGCTAAATTCCCAACTTGGTTCATTCAATCTGGCCTCCTAATCATCCCCCGGTGTAATTGGCTGATTTATTCATTCCCCTGACTCTCCACCTCAAGCTGGTGTGTATAAGTATATATTACTCTTTTGATCCCGTGAGGGAAATTTGGTCTCTGCATTTATCCCAATCCGTGAATTAGTGAAACACACTCAGCACACAGTGAACACACATTCAGGTGAAGCACACATTAATCCCGGCGCAGTGAGCTGCCTGCTACAGTGGTGCTCGGGGAGCAGTGAGGGGTCAGGTGCCTTGCTCAAGGGCACTTCAGCTGTTCCTACTGGTCGGGGTTTCGAACCAGCAACCCTTCGGTTACAAGTCCGAAGCCCTAACCAGTAGGCCACGGCTGCCCCGAGCATTCTGTGGTGAGCATTCTGCCACAGGTTGGTGCTACACATTGGTGGAGGTTAGTGAGGGTCCCCATTCTCTATAAAGTGCTAGTGCAATGTATTGTCGTTATGTAGTGCAGCTGACACAGTTGACAATGGTGTGTCTGTCATGGTATCAATCTAACAGAATGCACACAGCTTACTGATACTGTCCTTGGTCAATCCCTCCCTTTGCAAAAAAATATCTGCTGAATCTACCATAACCATCTAACATAAGCTCATATAAACCACTATACTTTCAGATCTTCTTCAGAATCTCTGTGGTTGGTTGTTGATAATCAGGCTCATGTGTAGACCTACACTGAGTATACAGTACCCTTAAATATTGGGTGAAATTCAGCTAGACCAATGAAATACTTAATAGTCCAGCAGCATCATGAGTGCCATGGGAATTTTCGCAAGCCACTATGCTAGATGCCTCAAGGCGACCCTGATGGTTCATAAAAAGATGAACACTGGCACTCTGGGAAAAGGTGCAGTCATATAGTTTTGACATATTTAGTGCTTTCGTCCGAACTGACATTTCCGCGACACTTTAAAATCGATGTTGTCATTCTCTATAGGCTACTTAATTATGCTCCAACAGGGTTATGTTTGGTATCATACTGACCAGTATGAGACCTCCTGCATCACTAGCATGCTTATTTTTGGCAATATATCACCTACTTCTTGAGTGAATAGCCAACAAGTGATTTTTAGCCAAGTTTGATATGCGGTTAAACGCCCCCTTACAGGTTCCCCAGAAGCCATTTTTCATTACGCCAGCCACCATTGGCTGGACGACTGACATATGCAATGCGGAGGAGGTACTTTCTTCTCCCTTATAATCCACAGCACAACATCATTGTTTCAGTCTAGCTCAGTGATTTTCAACCACTGTTAGTTGCACAAAACTACCTTTTGGGAACGTTCTGGGAACGTTCCTTAATGGATAGAAAAAGTATCCTTAATATGATCATCTGGGAACGTTCGCCGAACCGAACATTGTTTGCTGGGTATAGCTTAAATATATATTATTTACCATATAGGCTACTCTTTTAATCCAGTGAGATGTGTAAAATAGAAACACTGGGGAAGAACACAAAGTAGCCCAGATAGCAAAATCAGATTGGCAGATAGCGGACCGCTGGTGGTATGCCGCCGGTGGCGTGTCACTTATGGTCCGCCTTTGGACCAGCATCTCTTTAAATTTAACTTGTCATGAATATTAAGAAAAGTTAATAAAATATGGAGTATAACTGAACAAATGAAAAAGATTTTAGACCAATAGTGACAAAATATTGGGCAAATTGTTTGCAACCCGCCAGCGGACCACCAGAGAGCCGATGATCAAAATGCCAGCGGACCGACAGATCTGCCCCCAGTGGGCCGACAGTGCTCCACCAGCCCCTTGCTATCTGGGTGCCTACACCGTATCAGTGTTAGTGAAGTTAACTTCATCACTGTTATCTAAACACGACTGCAAACACAGTAAAATTACCTTCAGAAGTGTAATGCTTCGATTCTCATATGTCTGTCCATAGGGAACGATGGTGACGACACCCTGGTGTTCTTTCTCCAGCTGCTCCATCCATCCAGTGATCTGTTTGGGTAAATGCAGACATGAGGACTTCCTCAGGGCTCCTTTAGTGGGGAGTTCATACGTGTGAAGCACTACTTCTGAGACCTGCAGGGGTCCTGGGAGAGGTACTAAGAGCTGTTATGGGTTTATTTGCTAAATTCATTTTTACATACAATCACACCAACGATTTAAGATTCTCATTCAGCGGGTTTGTAAACAGAAAGCATAGGATTTGCGACCCGAAATTTAAACTCAGCTTCACATTTAAAAGGTTATGAAAAGTCAACACGGGTTGAAAAAATGTGATTAATTTGTAATGTAGTTCTATTAAACTGAGCTGATTCATCATACTTCTGTACTGTGAGAGAGTCTTGTGAAGGCCACAATAGATTATTACATTTTCTTACTGAAAATAAAATGTTTGATGGTGTGTCCTATGAGAGAGGAAGTCTCACCTCTGCCATCGTGTGGTATTTAAAGTAGTCATAATTCACTCTGTGTTCAGCACATTTTCCAACTCTGTGACAACGAAAGAAAAATTCTCAGAATCTAGTAAGTTAGTTATAATTTGATTAGTTATAATCAAAGCACAGATGTTCTGTTAAAAAACAAGCAAAATTTCCACATTTTTGCTGACACCTCATATAATTCTAATGCACTTAATTAGTGTTACATCTGTATGCAGACAAGGCACTTACCTCCCCAGACTTCCTAATCCTGCTAAAACTAAAAGCACTAAAATCCCTCTGATTGATTGAGACATGATGGCAGTCTTTCTCTACTTCTAAACACAAACTCTTCTCTCAACTCAACTCAATTTTATAAGGTGTCTTATCAGATAACAGTAAAGCGACTAATGTAATTCTGTGACTATATAATCCAGAACCTTATCTCTCAAGGCAAACCTTATCTCTGTCATGACTTGCAAAGGTGTGCATAAAATCTCTGACTCATTTTTTATCTTCACAAAAACTAGCATTTTGATGTTATTGTACAACATTCTCTTGCATACTGGATGCATGTGGGAAGAGTCTAGTAGCCTATTCAGAAGTACATTAATTATGTATATTAATTATGCCATTTTATTAGAGATCAAACTAATACACCTCAATAATTTATATAATTATAATGTAATAACAATAATAACAATTTATAACAATAATTTAATAATAATTAAATTAATATCAAGCCTTACTTCCCCAACCGCCCACTGCGGTCTTCTGATGAGCATCTGTTATGTCGACCAGTCATAAAAACTAGGTCTAATTCATGACTCTATTCCTCAGTGGTTCCATGTTGGTGGAATGAGTTGCCCAGTGCTCTCCGTTCCTGTGGTAGTTTTGGGTAGTTTAAGAGGGGTCTAAAGACATTCCTGTTCAACATGTACTTAGTTGTTTAAGCGCTTCTTATGTGTTATGGTTTGTATTATTTTCATGGTGTTTTATTTTTATTAGGTTTTTTTTTAATTTGACATTATTGTTTATTATTGATATTCTCCTTAATGTAGTCTTACCATGTCATTGTGTTTATATTATTGATTGCTATTCCACTCATTTTCATTGCTTATTTTATTAGGCTATTGATTGAATTGATGTTGTTGTTTATTATTGCTATTCTCCTTATTATAGTTTGACCAACATTCTAATCAGTTCCATGTTCAATTTTAAATATTATGTTGTTTTGTTTTTGTGTGTCGCTTTTGACAAACGCGTCTGCCAAAATCCATAACCATAACCATAACCATAACCTCACTCTTAGCTCACAACATAGGCTTAGAATATGAGATGTCTTCAATGCAGCGGCACTCTTCCATTGACCAGCATGTATGACACTGAGGTATAGCACTTTGGTCAACTCAACTGCCATTGTTTTTAAATGTGCTCCATAAATAAATTACAGTGTGGTACAGCCTAATACCACAGAGTAGGGTCTGAAGTATAAATGAAGCTAGCTGGTTAGCATGCTAATTTTAGGGGATCGGGGCAACTCAAGTAGCCTGGTTAGCACCAGATCGTATCTCAATTGAAATTGAGATTAGGTCTGAACAAGGTTCATTCACCTCCCGTTTCCAGGAGGCGCCACCAACGGGCGCCAATCAAAATGCCTCCAAAACCAAAACAAATCAGAGCAATGAAGGAGATGGCATATGCAGAGCAACAAAAAATACCTCAACAAATGAGCATTTTTCAAAAACTGTTTCAATTTCATCATGTTAAGCCAACGGTTATGTCAAAGATTATGATTGGCGCCTGGGTTTTTGGCATTTTGGAAATGGGAGTGAATGGCTTCTTTGCTAGATGGACCTTCAGAGCAAATTTAAAATTGCTAAAGTTTTGTCTGGGTTCTCCCAGGCTAAAACTCAAGAGTTAGCACATTTGACATTATGTCCAAATAATTATTTTGTTCACATTCTGTTGTTATTTGTAGGTTATTTTTTTATTGTTTAAAACTAAAAATGTTACACACAGCACTTTCAAAGCTTGCTGGATCATTGATGAGCTGCGGAGCTTGTTGTAGTCCGACATGTGACACTGCAGCCTCAGAAGTCTCATTTTCCACTGGCAATATTCAATCTACGGACAATTAATGATTTAGATAGATAGATAGATAGATAGATACTTTATTGATCCCCAAGGGGAATTTTATTTATTTATTTATTATTATTTATTAAGGGTTGTAAAGGGATATTATTTTCCACCTCTGATAATTTGTTATCCGTAATTTTGGAGCAGCTATGGGGATCTGACCTTGAATCCCTAATCACAGTATTCTATATTATCAGCAAATAAGTAGTATAATCAGTTATAGTTAAGAAGTTCAGAATAGTGCTCTTTAATGATTGAAGTTAGTATTTTATGTAATATTAGAGTCTTTATCTGTGGCTTTATGAGTGGCTTGGGACAGTGACATGGTACAGTATTCGAGTGGTATGGGACAATGGTGCAGGTCAGGACAGTAGGCAAGTGGCGCAGGACAGTAGGCAAGTAGCGCAGGATGGTAGGTGAGTGGCGTGGGACAGTAGGGAAGTGGCACAAGACAGTAGGTGAGCATGCACCAACAACACAGTACAGTTTTTGCTCGTACTGCTACTGGTTTTGCCAGAGGCAGCTGTATCACAGATACTCAACTACTGCTTTGAGAGCACCAGTTGGAGTATTTTTCCTGCAAACAACTCTGTTATTAACTTAGAAAAGTAGGCTACATCAGTACTGTTCTAAATTAACTTTTGCACAGAAGATGTAACTATACTGAAGGGATCCGTGTGTTCCCTAACCAAAGTGGAACAAAGTGGTTAGCGCTACAGATGACAAGAGCAGTCAGATGACTGCTAAACCTAGCCCACATAACTCAGTGAAGAAAAATCCAACATCCTGAATTCTGATCCTAGTTTTGAAGGTATTTTATTGAACATGACAAATAATTAAAAAAAAAAGTAATATTAAATGTAATATTAATTAAATTAAATAAATAAATAAATAAATATAAATAATTAAGCAATTAAATCCCTCTGATTTAATAATTCCCTCACAAAGTTTTCCCTGTGACCTCAACTCAAGTTTACAGTACCTAGTCTTATCAGGTAACAGTGACTAATGCTTGTGACTACAGTATATAATCTAGTTTATCTCTCAAGGCAAACCTTATCTCTGTCATGACTTGAAAAGGTGGGCCTAAAATCACTACTAAAATCAAACTACAGTTTTTTACAATTGTTTACACACGTTTTCAAAACTCTGTGTCTATTTTTCAAAACTCCACACACAAAACCCACAATTGCTCACACAAAATGCAAAATGCCTCAAATCTCCAGCAAAATGACACACAACATTCAAAATGTCAAAAACACATCTTTAAAGCAAACATTAGCCTCACATTACAAACACTTTTGTCATAATATGACATTTTGGATACATCATGTACACACTGTTGCTCAAAACCTAAAGTTCTTCTGTCTTATGAGTGAAAGTTATGGTATCAACAAAGAAAAGTTGAAATACACAGTAAAAATGCAAGCAATATTGAAACCAAAAATTGTGATTTTTCCCAAATAATTTGCTGTTGCGAATACAGTATTTTACAGCAAACAAGAAAAAAAGCAAAGAAGAATACAGTGACCACCAGATGTACATGGAGTATTGAAAACACAAGTGTGTGTGTGTGTGTGGGGGGGGGGGGCATCTGAAATTGTGTGTGGTGTTTTGCAAAATGTGTTTTAGTCAATTGAAAACTGAGTCAAACACTGAGAATTAGTGTATGGTTTTGCAGATTTGGTGTCGGCCGTCGGGTTATGATGTTTGGAGGACATGTTTAGAAAATTGTGTGACAAGCAAAGATTTAGTGTGTAAGCAGTTGAAAAAAAACTGTAATACACCTCACTCTTAACTCACACCGTAGTATAGGGACTATGTGTAGGCCTAGGCTTTGAGATGCCTTGAACGCAACGGCACTCTTCCACAGATGACTGCTAAACCTCTTAGTTATTGGGGAGTGGAACTAAATACAATATTATTTGGTACATCATTACTGACTCTGATTTAGTAATTGTGCATTACAATCTATGCCCTACTGTAATATTTGTTCTCTTACCAGCAGAGGGAGACACATATCAACACACTGTAAATGGGAGCCAACGCTACTCAGTCGCCAAGGAAAAAAGAGGACATGAGGAGAGCACAGCTAGGGAGGAGGCCCCAGGAACACAACACACACACACACACACACACACACACACACACACACACACACACACACACACACAGGCAGTGATCTACAGTGTATACCCCTGTTTTTAAGCTCCCAAGCATCAAGGCACAGCAGCCCAAAGAGGTGACCTCCATTCCACACTTATGGTCTCTCTCTCTCTCTCTCTGGCCGGAATCTCACATTTCCACTGTTTTTTTTTAGTCTGTTTATCAGTAGGAACATCATCTCTACACTGGCCTGGAAACCTGGAGTCTCATAACAAATAACCCTGAGGACAAAGTGCTAGGAAGGATGGTGCCAGAGCACGAGAGGTCAGTTGCCAGACAACTCACCTTTGGTCTCATCACTCATCCTGTACTCTGCTCTATGCTATAACCCAGCATCACCACAGGGGACGCTCTATGACTATGACATGCGCAAATGTGACGGAAGAGTATACCATTTCCTTAAGGCTTTTACCCTGAGCCAATAGTGCCATACGTGAAACACTTCAAACAGTGTAATTCAAAAGACAAAACAATTCTAAACAGCACCAATAAACAGTGGCGGACATTACTTGAGTACATTTACTCAATTGCTGTACTTAAGTCGCTTTTTCATGTATCTGTACTTTACTTTAATTTTGTTAAACTTTTTACTTTTACTCCAGTACATTTCTAAGCCAAATATCTTACGTTTTACTCCACTACATTTTGTGACAGCTGAAGTACAGCTAAAGTTCCTTTTGGAAAAAAGACTGTCCAAATACACGTGTACTTACATGTGTATTTTTCTTTTAGCAAGCTATAGGCTTTACAGTTTTTTTCAACTGCTTACACACTATATCTTTGCTTGTCACACAATTTTCTAAACATCATAACCCCACACCAAATCTGCAAAACCGTACACTAATTCTCAATGTTTGACTCAGTTTTCAATTTACTAAAATGCATTTTGCAAAACACCACACACAATTTTCTACTTAACACACAAAAATCTAACAGAAAGTAACTTGATTTCATTTTTCAAACACAACCCATCAAAATGCCACACTAAATCACCAGTGCTTCACTCTCTCTCTTCACATGTGTAAACACTCATTACTTTACGGAACACTAGATATACTCTGAAGAGAAACTTTGAAAGATATGTTCTACAAAAAGTTGACTATGTACAGTCTTTTTTACTATATTTTTGTGTCTCCCCAAGTTACCATTAGCTCAATATTTTTTTCTATAGATCTATGAATACATACACAACAACCCCCCCTCCCCACACACTCATACAAGGATACAAGGATACAAGGAAGTTTATTGTCACATGCATATAGTTACTGGAAGTAAGAAATGCAGTGAAATTATGTCTGGTGTCAGCCTATTTGTGCATTTATGGGGGGGGGGGGGGTAAAAGTGCAGTAGAAGAGGGGTTTAGTAGATTAAGTGGCAAGGGCTGCATAAGAAAGGTGGGGAAGGATTGGGATTGGGGGGGGGCACCAACAAGGAGCACCCAAGAGCAACAGGGGCAAGGAAAAACTCCCTTACCAAGGAAGAAACCTTGGGCAGATCCACGGCTCAAGGGGCTAACCCAACTACCTGGGGTCTTGGTGTGTGTGTTGGGGGATGACAGGGAGATGGGATAGTGTGCTGTGTATGTGTGGGAGAGGGCAGTGTGCAATATGTGTGTTGGAGAAGCTTCCTCATGAGACAATGTGCTGTGTATTGGGGGGTGGGGGGGGGATTTAGTGTACTGCAAGTATGGTGAAGGGACTTACTATTGCAAGCAGAGTACTGTTTGTATGATGTATGTGAGTGATGACAGTGAAGATGTGTGTGTGGGCGGGAGGGGAGTAGAGCACTGACTGTTTGTGTGTGTAGTGTATATATACTGTATGTAGTGTAAAATACTGTATTCGCAACAGCAAATTATTTGGGAAAAATCACTATTTTTGGTTTCAATATTGCTTGCATTTTTACTGTGTATTTCAAGTTCTCTCTGTAGATACCAACTTTCACTGTTGTATGGAAATACATAAAGCCTATGAAAGACAGAAGAGTGTTTTAAGCAACAGTGTGTACATGATGTCATATTATGACAAAAGTGTTTGTAATGTGAGGCGAATGTTTGCTTTAAAGATGTGTTTATGACATTTTGAATGTTGTGTGTCATTTTGCTGGGGATTTTGCATTTTGTGTGAGCAACATTGATGTTACCATAACTAGCCTCATGACGCCATCGAGCAAATGATGATAGACAATCTGACACTATCAAACACAAAAGGCAACGTCTTGATTTAGTCCGAAAGTGTAAAGCATTCAGCAAAGCAAAAAGTGGGTACTCTGAAGTAACTAAGATAAGATATCACATTAGTTTGTTTTTAGTTCTTTCTACATACAACAATTCTTAGTTGATTTTGTCCTTGAATGAAGGAGAAAGGCTCAATGAATGCCTATGTCTGTGCAGAATCATTTTAACAATAGTAAATGCAACTGTACTGTATAGGTCGTAATACATTTCAGGACTTTTACTTTCGATACTTAAGTACATTTGAAGGCAAGTACTTTTGTACTTCCACTCAAGTGGAAATGTAAAAGGAGGACTTCTACTTTTACTGGAGTAACATTTAACGATGTGTATCTCTACTTTCACTCAAGTACAGGATTTGTGTACTTCGTCCACCACTGCCAATAAATGAGACATTGTAGGGGAGAGGATTATGTAGGGGATATGTGTTGAATTCAGCATGCCTGAAAGTTATACATTATTGTCCTGTACAGAATGTAGATACCACATGATTTGTGTGTGTGTGTGTGTGTGTGTGTGTGTGTGTGTGTGTGTGTGTGTGTGTGTGTGTGTGTGCATGCATGTGTGTGTGTGTGTGTGTGTGTGTGTGTGTGTGTGCATGCATGCGTGTGTGTGTGTGTGAGGGTGTGTGTGTGCATAAACTACTTGAAACCCAGTCCTTGTCTCAGTGAGAGCTGAGTTACGGGGATCTGGGGATGTTTCTTGATAAAATAGCCTGACTCGTCACCACAGTTCCTCTACTCAGTACCCGGTGGGGAGAATGTGAAGGTCGCTGTCACACTAGATCAGGGTTAAGGTTTCCAGAATACTGTGTAGACAGACCAGTGAGACATCATTTCATGGTGTGAGTCTTGGCATTATGACGGAATGGTGTTTAAATCCCTGTGAGAAGTCTGGCAAACACAGACCCAGGAAGGAGGATCCCACCACAACAATATCGTGCTCTAGGCCTCCAATAATTATACTGTGAGATTTAACATGTGTGTTTGAGATGTTATGGTTCGTTGCCATGACAATACACCAATATTTTATTAGATATGCTATAATTCATGTGTGCACACGTTGTCCACAGAAATAGATAGCTCAAGTCATTGTTCCTAAATTGCATTACTTTATCGACCTAAGGATCGTGGACTTACACCAAAGTAGAGATGGTATTATAGAGCATAATTCAGTATGGTTCACTCAACATTTAGTATCTTATACGTATATGGACATAATGTAGTGTTTGGAAGCCACTAAAGGCCCGCATATTTGTTTGTTGTGGGTTTGTTGAGGGAAATTGTATGTGACATCTGAGACTGTTTTACTTTACACAGACTTACGTAGCACTAATAGAGGCGTATTGACATAACAAAGGCTTAATCAAGAGTTTGCCGGTGACTGTTTAAAAAAAAGCACTGGGTAAGGATTCCTATTGATAAGCCTACTTAAAACAGAGAGGCTGTGTTCATATCCACATTAAATGGACAGTAATCTCCTCTAAACATTTGGGATTTTGATGTGATTGTGGCAACATGGGCCACATCTTAGATCAAAGACACAAATCCCTTTTGCTGTCCCTCAGCTGATTCTAATTGCCTGTGTGTGTGTGTGTGTGTGTGTGTGTGTGTGTGTGTGTGTGTGTGTGTGTGTGTGTGTGTGTGTGTGAGTGTTTCTATGCCTGTGTCTTTCTTTGTATGCGTGTATGTACCCTATGTGTCTATGGCTCTCTTGATCTGTATTATATTATTATATGTTTGTATTGGTCTGTGTTGTGCTTGTGTGTTTGTGTATGTATGTATGCGCGTGTGTGTGTGTGTGTGTGTGTGTGAGAGAGAGAGTCTGTGCATGTACATTATGTGGAGAAGGGAAAGCCTGACAGTGGCCGCTGGGTCTCCCACATCCCTGCAGCCCCGTTAGTGCAGCCTCTCCTCCCTGAGGGGGCACCTGCGTGTCTGGACACAGCCAAGATCAGCTGTGCGGTACAGAGATGTCTCCTGGTGATTACCTCAGGTATGTGTGTGTCTGCGCTGTGTCAGGAGCACACTAGAGAATCAGACAGTGACGCACACAATGCTATCACCTCAGGCACTGATAAGGAAGACTGATAAGGAAGACTTCGCTCTGTAGATTCTTGCGCTAGCTCAGCTGGCCGTGGCCTTTTGTTCCTCATGCGTCGGCCCGTTCCTCAGCTTGATTGTCTTGTATTGGTGCTCTCCTGTCTGACCTGGCCGTGTTTGTCTGCCGTCTGACCTGTCTCACTCTTTGTCTCCATGTCTGTCTGTCTGAGTCTGTGTTTGCGTCTGACTACAATCACTACAGTCTAATCTTGGTAACAGTGATCAATTACTTAAAGGTAAACATTTTAGAGGTAGCTGGTTTTTCTATTTGCATTAGAAAGGAGCACATTTAAAGTTAACCAATTTGCACACTTCCCTTTGTATTTCAGATAGGAGCAAGCATGTCAAAAGAATTCCTTGGACAAATATCCACAGAAAAGAGGGACAACCCTCTTGTCCCCCTAAGTAAGTAAATAAGACAGAACTTTTTAGTAAGTCAGTAAATAAGAAACTAATTTATCTATAGCACATTTTCTAGGACAACAGCTACTTAAGATGCTAGTATTAATACAGTATGTTTCATAGCATCAACACCTTCCCAGAGGCCTAGCTTACATGGGCCCAAGGCCATGCTGTTGATGGGGCTCTTCCAACATTAAAGGCTGTAAAGCCGAGTTAAGTGATTTGGAAGCAGAGGGCCCTCCTACATCCGATTTACTTCAAAGAGGCCCCTAATGCACAAACGTGTACTTTTGCTGTTCATTTCACTGTAATTATGCAATTAGCTCTGACTTTTTCTCTCAAGTTGAAAAAGAAACCGCTAAGCCAAAGTGAAATGGCTTTATTTTTGGCAGGTCTGATGTGTTGAAAGGCATTCAGAGCTGGTTTCCTCTGATAACATAATCATGGTACGCCAGACCCACTAGACCAAACATATGGAGCATTGTTTTTGCAGCTTTTTCCCTCACTGCAAAAAGGCTGTTCTACAGAGATTATATCACGCTTCACTCAAGACAAACACGAAGGGCGTGGTATGCTGATGTTGTGAATGCAAAAGGAAATTGGCCTTCGCACAACCTGGAGATCGGGACCAGCATGAGTTGAGAACGTCTGTGGAACGTGTGCGGAACAATGTTGATGATTTTGGCCACAGAGACCTGAAATGGAAGGGTTTAGATTCTAAACTTTAGAAGATCTCATTCAGAGAAAGTCATAATCTGTCTGTTATATACAGTATCTGTCATAATCTGTCTGTTATAGTATCTGTCATAATCTGTCTGTGGATGGCTTTACATGGACTAATATATTTCTCTGTGGAAGATCTATCTTTGATAAAGTGTTAATGAGCACTTCTATTGACTGCATTTCATTGTCTCTGTACTCTGCACAATGACAATAAAGTTGAATCTAATCTAAATTTAATCTATTGGAAGAGGCAGTGAAAGATCTCCCTAAGAGAAGGACATCTTTGGAAAAAAACGGGTCTGGAGGTCTCTTATAGGTAACTTGTGCACTTTAATTCTTAGTGAAGCTCTTCCTCTCTCTTGCTCTCTCTCTCTTGCTCTCTCTCTCTCTCTCTCCTCAACCCTCTTTCTCAAAGCTAAAAAACATGCCATGCTCTCATCGTCACCTCCTCCCCTACCCCCCCAGTAGATGACAGTGATGTATGAGTGTAACGTGTAACATATCATTTCCCTCTGCTCCGATATAATTTCCCCTCCACTGTCGCTGCTGCTCTCCAGATGGGCCCTGCTAGTGTCTCTGCTGTGGTAGACCTGAGGAGCAGTCTGCAGCATGTGCGGTGAGAGATCGCACTCTGTAATATGTGACGTCATTTCCCTCAAGGTTTATTTAGAATTCTTGTGTTTATGTGCTCTCTTTGGTGTGTGTGTGTGTTTGTGTGTGTGTGTGTGTTTGTGTGTGTGTGTGTGTGTGTGTGTGTGTGTGTGTGTTTGTGTGTGTGTGTGTGTGTGTGAGAGAGAGAGAAAGTATTAGGTCTATCAGTGCTAAACATCTATGAGTGTCTGTGTATCTGAGTGTGTATAGCAGTATTTGTTGTTTCTCTCATATCTCTCTCTCTGTGTATGTGTGTGTTTATGTATGTGTGTAAATCTTAGTTTTTTTTGTGTCTTTCTTTCAGTGCATCTGAGTATTTGTCTGTTACGGTGTCTGCACATGAGTCTTTGTTTATGTTATAATCATGCTCTTGGGAACATATGAAAAGATTTGCAGTATAAAGCAGACTTGGGAGCGTGTAATGTTGTGTATGCATTTCTTTCTCTCTCTCATCTCTCTCACTCTATCTCTCCCTCTGTGGTTGTCTGTCTTTTGTGTGTGTGTGTGTGTGTGTGTGTGTGTGTGTGTGTACTGACCACTGTGTGTACATCCTTGTTGTTCTTGCAGGACACAGGGGTCTGGCCGTCCCAATCACGTTGGATGGTTGGGTGTGTCAGAATTAAGCAACTCAAAGCCATGAAGGAGCAGCAGCACCACCAGCAGCAGCCTCAATGTGTCATCTTTTCCCAGAATCCCCCAGGGAGGCAGGAGGACTGCCCAATCCCATGTGCCTCGCACTCGCCTCGCACTTCAGTTTGCCTGGGTTTGCCAAAGCTTTGGTGTGGCATCTTCGTCCTCACTCACGTGGCTTAAAAGTGGAAAACAGATGAGAAAAGGAGTGAAAAGATGGAAAGAGAGGAGGAGGAGTAGGAGGAGGAGAGAGAGAGACAGAGAAACAGACAGAGCGAGAGAGAGAGAGAGAGAGAGAAAGAGAGAGAGACTGGGCTGGCTGGCTGGAGGGGCATAAACAACATTACCCCTTTAATAAACCCTGTCTATTGGGTGAGCTACTTTGGGAAGAATTTACTCGTACCCTTTAAAAAAAGTCCTCTCAATCTGCGTAAGGGGGCCTTAAAACATTACTTAAACTGAGAACAGGGGTAGACATGGTCACCATGTTGTGGATACCTCTACACAAAGCCCTGGTTACATTTAACTGCTGTCGGGTTGGGTTCATTTGAGTCAGGGAATTTTGCTCCAAAACTTCACATGTGCACCAAGAGAAGGTCCCATCTGGTGGGGCATGGTGATCTACCATCATGATAAGGATAATTATAAGCTTCCCTCAAAACAGGAAGACGTGTCTCTTCATATTTTGGAGAAGTGGAGAGAGTGTGCATGAGGAGAGAGTGGTGCATGACTCTGCAGGCTTTTATAGGGATTGGTCTGTTTAGGTTCTGAATGTTCAGGGAATTGTACTTGAGGTTTAAGAGTCATGGTCCAGACACGGAGCCCTGTGGTCTGTGCTGACCAGTCAGTTGACTTGTTACTGGAGCTATCCCAGCTTCAAGTTCAAGCTGAGAAAGAAGTGTCCAGTGGTCAACCGCTTCTGGGGATGCCTGTGTACCACAGAACTCAAGTAGTCAAGGAGATTTTATGTTAATTGATAATACATATTGATCATGGTGTTTGCCACTAAAACACTCCATTAAAGGAGAACTCCGGTGTGATATTGACCTAGAGTGTGTTGAAACATGATACCGAGTATGAACGTTCTATGTCTCATAGCTCATCTCGGCTTGTCCTCTGCACTCCGAAATCTGGCGCTAGTTAGCCGATGCTACCAACAGGTTTTCAGTGGGGTGCCTCGGGCATCGGCCTAGCCATGCAAATAAATCACTGTTTTACACCATTTACGAGGGTCAAAGTAGCTTCACACTTCATTGGTAGACCTCCGAGGGCCCTGAAATTCAAAACGAGACATTGAGAACTTTGAAAAAGCACTGGTAGTTTATTTACAAGGCGATTTATACAGACAGTACCTTCAGGAAGTTTACCGTTCGCCGGCATCTTGAATTTAGTCACGATAAGTCGAGCGACGAGTACAAATGAACAGGTATGATAAGGGATCAGATTCCAAAAATAATTCTGTGGAGATGAATGGATTCCAGTTGCTTCCAGTAGCAGCAACTTGAATCCATGGATTTCCACTGAATTATTTTGGCTTGGCCGATGCCCGAGGCACCCCCATCCAGTGGTAGAATGTAACGAAGTACAAATACTTCGTTACTGTACTTAAGTAAATTTTCCACGTATTTGTACTTTACTTAAGTAGAATTTATAGTGCATACTTTTGACTTTTACTTTGTTACATTTTACAGCAATTATCTGTACTTTTACTCTGCTACATTTCTACAACACCATCGTTCCTTTTTACGATACATTTTATGATCAGATTTTTTTTCTCTCTGACAAACACGTTTGTTTTACCAGGCGGTTGCTACCAAAGATTCTGGAGCGCTATGCCCAGCTTCTAAATCTTTAAAACATAAGCTTCTAATCTAGACCAGGCAAAGCGTGAGCTTGTAGCCATCTGCATTCGGTAGGCTATATTCACCAGACCCATGGCTACACTGGACATGCAACTGTGTTCTGTGCCTTTCTCTGTCTGTTATCTGAAGCGTTAGGGCCTCCTCTGCGATGAGATTGCTATCCGCGGATCAGCCGGTTACAGGCTATGTCCATGCTTCTGTCTATCGTCTGATCATTTGCGGCACAAATGAATGGTAGACTATTATAGAACCGCTGGCGTAAAAAAAACGTAGCATTTTCCAGATTAGGAAATATTTCTTAATTGTGTGTGATCAAATAAAGAGGCATAGCCTACAATTGGGGGGTAGAAATGTGAGCGCTCATTCAATGTCTATTAATTAGCTTAATTAAAATGCCACAGCCCATACTAATCTTTCTTTTAGAATATGGATATTAAGAGAATAAATCATTATGCAAATACTTTTACTTTTAATACTTAGTACATTTAAAAGCAGGTACTTTTTACTTTTACTTAAGTAGGGTTGTCATTGTGGTACTTTTACTTTTACTAAAGTAAATATTTCTCTGTGTATTTGTACTTTTACTTAAGTACTGAGATTCAGTACTTCCTCCACCACTGCCCCCATCGAAAAGCTGTTGGTAGCATCGGCTAACTAGTGCCAGATTTCGGAGTGCAGGAGACAAGCCGAAATGAGCTATGAGACATACTGTACGTTCACACTCTGTATCATGTTTCAATAGCCTAGAAATCTAGACGCACCCTAGGGTTGCCACATTTGATTGTGAAAATCCGGGACATTCATCGCTGACCCCCCCCCCCCCCCCAAAAAAAAGTTATGATTTTGATTAATGTTAAAGGAATTATCCGGAGTAAAATGCACTTTAGATCAATTTACGGATGATTGGGAGTACATACGTTGAGTTGACATCAAAATCATGTCATTGTGGATATGTTTTGAGAAAGTTTGATTTTACCGAATTTTTAGTCAAAACTTCGTTAGCCTGGATGTGACCAGGGCAAGTCATTGGCAGTGCCGCTACAAAACGCTATTTTTATACCGCTTCTACAGTTCCAAACAACATTACACTTACGTGGTAGTAAGTAGAGGGTACGGACTTTCCCCTAAAGACGCCAGCTACAGCAGCAGCAACATTTCCAGAAAGGTACTGGCTTGATGAAATTCATTCTGGACTCTCTATCCGACCACATAAAGACCTCGGGATACTTCGGTTTGGCTTTAGGGACCCTCTACTCACTACCACGTAAGTGTAATGTTGTTTGGAACTGTAGAAGAGGTATTAAAATAGCGTTTTGTAGCGGCGAACTGACTTGCCCTGGTCACTTCCAGGCTAACGAGTTTTGACTAAAAACGGTAAAATTTAACTTTCTCAAAACACATCCGAATTACATGATTTTGATGTCAACTCAACGTATGTACTCCCAACCATCCGTAAATTGATCTAAAGTGCATTTTACTCCGGATAATTCCTTTAAATGCCTTTAATAATACTAGGCCTATTGCTGGTTTTAAATAATAACTTATTAACAAATGCTGCAAATGTTATACTGTTTAATCTAAATGGTGCATTCATTGTCACTTTAATGTTGCTGAGTCTAAATGGTTCTTATAATCCCCTTTCACAGCTCTTTTAAGATATAAGGTTAATCCATAAAACATTAACAATACTATGCATAATATTATAGAGGGAGAGCAGATGCTAACAAACGTTCAGAAAAAGTCCTGTTGGCAAATTTGAGGAAAAGTCGGTAAAGGGGCTATTTCACACAATTTGAGGGTGCTGAATTCAAATATTTTGTTTACCAAGCTCAATTTTGAGTTTTAAGCTTGCTAATTAGCATAATTAGCATAATTCACATACTTTTTGGTTTTGCCATCAGATATCTTAGGAATTGCAAAAAATAAGGCATTAATATACTCTTTATGTATCAGATATGTTGTAGGACAGGACAGGAATTACCCCAATGACCCTCAAGTAGCAAATTAAAATAAGATAAAATTAAAATATAAATTGAAATAATAGCTAAAATTCAGTATGACGTTTAGAAACAAAATAAATTCCTTGATAATAAATTGATAGAATAGTAGGTGACTGCTCATTTTTCTGTAGAAAGTATTTTGTCACCAACTATCATGAACAGTTGTCAGTCTTTACAGAGGATTTACACTGTATTTTTTATTTACTGTAAAGGCGACTGTGCTTGCCTAGTTAAAACTTCTCACTGGTGCTCTTTCCTATCATTCAAATTCCAGCCATGCAGAAAAATGAAAGAGTGTGCATGTTTGAGGAGTGCTGAAGAGTGCTATGGAGATTGCATTATTTGCAAAACATTTAGACAAGATATCCTTTATAGAGCAACAAAAAAAAAAACATTCCCCAGCGCATCATTACTGCATATGATGCTGAAAGGGAAGTGGACCTAGGACAAATCCTCAGCTATCGACTGATTATTGTCCCTGTACTGTAGCTATTGCAGATAGCGATGGTTATTTGTGAAGTGGAAATAAGTCATCCTCACTCAAGTGCTGTCCAGCAATGTGGAATGTCCAGTAGTGATCACTGCAAAAACTGCTCATTCAACACTGGTAATAGATGCTCAAGATCTAGTTATGTCTTTAGGACACCCATCTGACTGCAGCACATTTAAGAAGTATGCAGGAAAGTTTGTAAGACACTTTTGTATTGTTATTTGGTATTTGTAATGTGGTAGCAAATAATGTTAACTATCAAAGAAATAGACATGTAGGAATGCACATAGATATTGCAACAGATAATGGTGTAGGCCTATCGCCAGACCGGAGTGGTTGAAACGTACTTATTAAATTACACTGGGAGCAAAGAAGACTATCTTCACTTTTTTCCCTTTGCAACTGTCAAAGAAATCCCATAAACACGGGAAGGCCTAGGGTAGCCTACATCAGATGGCCTAAAGATTAGGCTCTTTTGCATACAGTAGCATTTAGTGATTTGCGTGCAGTAATTTGAACACTGACCTTGATCTAGCCTACTTTGGCTATTTAAAGGTAATGTATTGCCAAAACAGCACACATTATAAATGAGCTATAACAAACAATAAAGGACTTAATCACACACAAACTACTATTTTACTGACCACAAAAAAAATAATTATGTAGGAAGTTTAGAAGTTTAAAACCCAGAATTGACCAAAAGTGCACCAAATTCAACACAAATGACTCAATACACTTGGAGGAGGCCTGCGTCCTTTCTTTTCCAGATATTTTAGGATTTTGATATCGTTTCACTATCGAGTATCAAGATATTTATGGCAGGTATTGTATCGAAGTCATAATTTTGGTATCGTGACAACACTATGCCAGAGCCACTCTGTTTTCTAGATGTCGAGGATGGGAGGCTTTACCACCAACAAGTGATGCTGCTCAATGGCATATTAGAAGAGCACATTATCAAGCTCTAGTATGGAGGCAAGCACACATACCAAATCCAGTGTTACTAGAAGTAAAATGATTTTTACTTGTTGGTTGTTGCTGATGGTAGATGCAGTTCTGCATTAGGCTTATTCCCGCTATCTAAGTTCATATGTACTGTAGGATATATTCTCAGTTGAAGGTTATCTGTGCAACTTGTTATTGTGATGAAATGCATTAAACACCACATGAGTGACTCACTATGTTAGCAATAAAAATATGGTTGTGTTTTGATTAGAATTTCCGAGTTTATTACATGTTAACTGTAATCATGTTCCCATTAAATACGTTAATAAACTATAGTATGGCTTCTTTAATGCTTAAACATGTATTTAGAGAACACTTTTATTTGGTTTTAGTGATTACTTTTGAAATCAACCCAATGTAGGGAAAAATAGGCAAAAAAAAATTGCTATTTTATGTTAAAATGCTGATTATGCGGCTTAGAACTCAGAATTGAGCTTGGTAAACAAAATATTCAGAATCAGCACCCTCAAATTAGGTAAGAAGGGTGGTTTACCAACTTTTCCTCAAATTTGCCGTCAGAAGTTCTCTTCTGTGAAGCTGCTCTCCCTCTATTAAGTTGTTAGCCTACCCACTCCGAAAAGTTACTCATTTTCACCCTGTCTGCGTTGTGTAGGCCTACTGTGTATCTCTTTTTCTTCGCCGCTGGCCCTGACTTTGATTGTAGGCCTATATCCTCCTCCGTCTGGCCCCCATTTTATCAAACCAAATCGAACCGAAATTTCTTTTTTTTTTTTTTTTTTACTAGGCTAACCTCTCCAATCTGTTGCCTACCCGCACGCACTCACTCTCTTGGACATGCTTGCTGCGCGCGGCCAGTAGTTGTTAGGTGATACTGATAATTAAGGTAAACTTTCGTTTCGTAGGTCTGCATTACAACCAATCAAATAAGCGCATGCCTGCCTCCGACAGCAGGATACAATCAAGATAACTTAAGAAAAATAGTAGGATTGCAGGAGATTTATTGAAAGTGAAACTAGGGAATACTTAAAAAAAATAGAAGTGCCTTTGCACCAAAAAACGGGACATTTGGTGTCCCGGGAAAGATGATCAATTTTCCGGGACAGACGTTAAAAAAAGAGAACAATCCCGGGAAAACCAGAACGTGTGGTAACCCTAACGCACCCCTAGCGGCAGCAAATTAAATTTTCTGCCAGGGCTAGTCTAGCAACTCTCCGTTGGCTTGTGAGCTCAAAAAATTAAACTTCTATCAGGCCAATCAAATCGTGTATAGAGTCGTTAGGCGGGCTTAACATAATGATTGATGGCAGAGTTGCAACGGTTTGGCTTGAATTCCCTGCTACTTGAAAACAAATAAGATAATGTTGCTGTTGGCGAACAGTGTGAAACGAGTTAAGCTTTTATTAAGTTGGCAAAAGTTTGAACTAGCCAACTAGCTCCGCTGGTGGGAAACGTATGGGACTCATAGCGCTGTCCTATTGCGTGCAGAGAGAATTTGAAAGACAACCGATTATCCCGCCCCTCGGACTGAGCACTGCAAACGGTGAGTTTCCAGACCCTACATTTGAATGTGGGTCTGGCTCGTCAGGCTAATGTTTCAACACACTTTAGGTCAATATCACACCGGAATTCTCCTTTAAGGCTCAAGCTCTTACTGCTCACTTGGCCCAAGCAGCATACAGCCAAGCACAACAGCACACGCCTCTCTCTCTCTCTGAATGTGGGCGTTTGCTCTAAACATCTGCACCATGTCAAACAAACCCTCACTCATCCACACTCTCCCTCCACCCCTTCCATTTTTATCAGGAGAGGGATGAGGGGAAACTTGGCAGGGGTCAAGCCCAGCTGTCTCTCAGCCCTCCTCTGCATTGTGCATGACAGCCTCCCCTTCAGTGAAGTCTGGATGAGAGACATTTGATTGGTTTGTGTCTGATAGATGCTAATGAATTACTCAAGTGCTGACTGACGTTTTGATTTGTTTTGGGGGATTGTTAGCACACAATCTTGCTAAATGCTAATACTTTATTCATCTCTAAAGCTAACACAAACATGCTAAGACCTGCATAGTAATGAGGATAGATAACCACCCACGGCTTAGGAATGTGTGAAAGATGTCATATTGAGAGGTTCGCAGGAGAGGAGTGGAGCAAATAGTTTGCTTTGCGATGATTTGTGTGGCTGATGTTGTGCTTCTGTAATTTCGTAACCACTGTCCAAAAGGTGATATGTTGTTTCGTAACTGGTGGATAAAAGGAATTTGTGTGTAAGGAGAAAAGCATCAGTGGAAAGGTCGGACAAATCTGAGTTACATTTTATAGTTATGGTTATGGGATTTGGTAGACGCTTTGTCCAAAGCGACATACAAATATCAATACAATAGTTACATTTAACAGTAAACAATTAAAAAAGTTGGTAAGACTACACCAAGGACGGAGAACAGCAATAATAAACAGCAATGTCAATTCAATCAATAGCCTAATGAAAATAAACAAATACTATTCGGTTGTTAAGTCTGACATCACAGGCCCAACAGCTTTTTGGTCAAAAAAACGTTTACTAGCGCAGCCAGACGGTTTTTGTGACTTGTACACCTTGTCACCATCACCTCAGTTTTATTGAGGGTAAAACAAAATCGGTTAACTTTACCAGAGCAATTAATGTACTGTAGCTGTGCAGCCAGATGATACAATCAAGGGTTACATGCAGGCTTCTGTGAAAAATAGTATTTTATTAGGTTGGGACAACAAGTGAGTAGTAGGATGACAATTTTTTTAAGGCTACACTGAATAGCGGAAAAAAATGTTTATTTTACTGTCTATGGAGAAAACCGAGCAGCTCTGAAAGCCGTTGGACCCGGAAAAACATGTATTAGCCTATTATTGCATCATCACTTACTAACCGAATAATATACAAACCATAACACATAAGAAACGCTTAATAAGCTAAGTGCATGTTGAACAGATATTCCTTTAGACCCCTCTTGAAAGACCCAAAACCATCACAGGAACGGAGAGCACTGGCCAACTTATTCCACCAATATGGAACCACTGAGGAAAAGAGTCTTGAATTTGACCTGGCATTTTTGGCTGTTCGACACAACAGTCTGTAAGACCACAGTGGGCGGTTGGGGATGTATATCTTGATCATTGAATTAAGATAGCAGGGAGCAGATCCAGTCAGTGTCCTACAGGCCAAAGTGAGAGATTTAAATGTATTTCTGGCAACTACAGTATAGGGAGACAGTGGAGAGAAACTTGGAGAGGAGTTACATGTGTCCTCTTTGGCTGATTGAAGACCAAGCGTGCAGCAGCATTCTGAATCAATTGTAACGATCTTACTACACAAGCAGGTAGGCCAGCTAACAGTGAATTACAATAGTCCAGCTTGGAGATACCCATGGCCTGTACAAGACGTTGTGTGAAATCTTCTGTCAGATAAGGTCTGATTTTCCAAATGTTGTAAAGGATAAACCGACATGATTTTGCAATTTTAGTAGACTACTGTTCACACTGTGGTCCCCAACGTCTCACAGAGGCAGTGTGAAATCTCTAACCTGTTAACAAGAAATGAAAACAGACAGGTAACACAGCTGCTACGCACACGCCACACATCTGGTGTGAATGAGGCGTTATCTATGTTCAGGAATTGCTGCTATGAACATGATAACATTGTCATATGCATTCCTATACAGTACCTTTGAGAGATGACTTCCACCGCCTGTGGAGTTTCTCAGAAGAAGTAAGGTTATTCCAACTCAATTCTTCAATCTACCTCATCTCTAATCTAAAAGCACAGCAGTGAAGCTAAAATGACATTTATTGTTCTGTCTGTGGACAGGTGGAGGATGAGTGGCTTTCACATACACCAACCAGGAGTGTCTAAAAGAAACACACACCTCTTGCATGTCAGTTTTCAGGAACTGTTTACAGATTTGTGATCTCTGTTTACTGATTTATGATCTTTCAGTAAATGGAAACTGTGTTTCTAGGAATATCCTCCATCTTTAACTTCTTCCTCAAGAAGCCATGTTGACTGCCAAAAAGCTGTCTGGATTGTTCATAGCTTCAGATTCAATATGATTAAACTTTTTTAGAGAGAAGCTCCCCCCCATACTTCACTCTTTCTCTCTTCATGCCCCCCCCCCCTCTCTCTCTCTGAAAGTGCTGCTGCTTGGAACAGCTGTAGATGCTGAGCTGTTGAACTTGATACTCTGTGCTTGTTGACCTGCGGCCTGCACTGACATGGTTGACAGGTGAAGACCTTATCTGATACCCCCCCTTCCTCTTAAGCCTCCAACTTGTTGTTCCTCTCTAAAGCTGCTCTCTATGCCTATGTCTCCCATGAAGTCTGTAAACAGACAGAAAGACAGTAAAGTAAAGCTGGTAACTTGAGCACACAGACTCAACATAAATCAGTGGCTGAGGATCATCTCTCTTAACGCTTTTGTTTAGGTCAGAAATGTGTCTTAGGTGTCACAAGATAGGAACTTAGTTACTGCACTTACTGCATTTTCAAATGGACCAACCCCAAGTACACTTCACTTGCTTTGTCTAATGTAGCTGACTAATGTGTACTGTTTTGAGTGATAACATCATGTTTCTTTAAAATTATGTCTCAGGGTGTTGTTGATCATCATAGTAACTGTTGTTGTGTTGGTTTTTTGTTGTCTGTTGATGTGGTTTACTCAGGAAAATTCCTCTATTCAAAATTAGCTTACATTGTGTGTACTGATGGTCTGATACCAGAGGAAACTGCTGTTACCAGTCAGAATAAAGACTGTCTTTTCACATAGGGGAACTCCCGCAATTTCTGAGGTGGGGAGGAGTATTGGGATACGAGTGTTTGTGTGCTTTCATTAGAGTTCAAATCCAGCATCATTTTTTTTTTTCACAAACAATTCACCAAACAAACTGGCTCTGTGGGGCAACAGAAAGCTTCAGAACCAAGCGTCCATTCCCAGCTGGTGATGGAGGGCCAGTCAGAAGAATGTCTGGATGACTTCCCTTCCCAAAGCTGAGCCTGTTTGTCCTGAGACCGGAGCAGTGAACCCCACCAGTGCCCTGTCCAATCTCATGGGTCTGGAGACAGGAGGAAAAGTCACACATCAATGCAAAAACATACAGAGGAATCACACACACACACACACAGACACAAACATGCACGCAATCACACACACACACACACACACACACACACACACAAACATACACATGCTCACACACATACACATGGTCACACACACACACACACAAACATACACATGCTCACACACACACACACACACACACACACACACACACAGACTGCCAAAATGTGTGTATAAAAATATCCGCTATATACATAGACATACCAAAGACATATACACACATACTATAAAAATGTCTGAAGACTAAAACAATATTGTGATGCTCCAAGAATAGCCTCTCGTTAAACGTCAATATACAACAAAAACAACTTCCTCTCTCTCATGAAAAAAACATGTCTGGCATGCACTAGCACAGGCAAAAATGAAGCAGAAGAAAAGCCCTAACACTGGACCAGAGATGTAGACCAGCGATGCAACGAATGGAGAGAAATTATATGTCCTTATAAGGAACTGTCTCTTTCTCACAGGCAATCTAGTAAAGCAATGCACTGGGGCAACTGTGATGTGATAGGATCATAATTACAGACAAAATCACCAGCTGAGGCTGAATATGTCTACATAGCCTACTGCTGGATGGAGTAGAGGGCCCTTGGAAATAGCAGAGGTGAACTTTTCCTTTTGTTTTTATCACTGGACCAGTCAGAGGCAGGCCCTCTTCCAAAGCCAGTATTTCAGTAGCAGCTGAGCCTGTGGAACACAGACCAGATGTATTCCCAGACTTGTTGTGACACTTCTGTTCTCTGCACTCATCTTTGTACAGAATATAGGAAAACACACACTGTCAGCATTCCTGCTCTCTCTCTCTCTCTCTCTCTCTCTCTCTCTCTCTCTCTCTCTTTTCACACACACGCACACACATTCACATACACACATATTCAACCACACTCGGCATATCCACACATTACAGCCAAAAATAATCAGAAAAATCATCTGAAACCTAATATATGTCCTAACATCACAGCAGATTAAAATAATGTCCCCGGGTGATGAATGACAATGTTTCTGTACAAGCTGTCTTTATCGCCGTGTCCTCGTTCCACCCTCCCTCTGTCTCTCTCACTCTCTCAGTGAGGACAATCTGACATGAAGAAGTTGCTTTTGTTTTCAGATGCCATCCAGCTCTATCACCCCCATGGTCTCTCTCGCCCCTCTCCCTTCCCCCCCCACACACACACACACACACACACACATGCACACACACCTCCGCCTCCATTATCACTGAGTCAGGGCGACACCCTTGTGGCTCCTATCTCCTCCGGGGGCTGAGCATGAAGCCGGGGGCCCATGGGAGAGGTTCCCGGGGCGGGGGAGGTGCTGTCCTTGCCCTGCCCCTCCGCCCCCCTGTCTTCTGGATGTCTCTCCAGCAGCAGCAGCCATGACTTCATCCCAAATGATTTGCTGCTGTTTCTGAGGAGGTGTGTGTGTGCGTGTGTGTGTGGGTGTGTGTGTGTGTAAGAGAGAGAGAGGATGAGAGGAGAGGCCAGTCATTTTGTGTAATTACATACACAAGATCTCTCTCAGCCTCCCAGCCATGTTGTTATTGTTTGAGTGTGTGTGTTGTGTGTGTGTGTTGTGTATGTGTGTGTGTGTGTGTGAGTGTTTGTGTGTGTGTGTGCGCGTGCATGTGTGTGTGTGTGTGTGTGTGCGTGTGTCTGATCTTTGTGTGTCTGATCTTTGAATGCCTATCTTGGTGTTCTTTGTGTTTATGTGTGTGTGTGTGTGTTTGTGTGTGTTTATGTAACACAAGTAAAACTAGTGGTGACATTACCTCATTGTTTATTCCTCAGAAAACATGCTTCACTTTCTTTGTCTTTCTTTCTCCAGATATGAGGCCATTTCTCCCTGTCTCACTCACTGCTGCTCCATCCCATAGTCAGATGTGTGTCCACGTGATGTTGACCTGTTTCAGTAAGCTGTTTCAGGCCTCATAAAGACTCTCCACATGGGGCTGCTAGCTGTGTTGTTTGGTTGACTTCACTGGAAATAGAGTTCATTAATTAGACTGTTGTAATTACCTCCATCACCTTAGTGTTCCACGTAAATAAGAAATGGTCCACTCATGTTTAGGTGCTCTGAGTGGCTGTATATCTCATATGGTAAACAAAACATTATCATTATGATGATAATATTTATGTTAGATATCACACATACTGTGATATCTAACAATCTGGTTTTATGTCTATTATAATAGTAAGGTTTTTAACTATAAGAGTGTCATGGAATGTGGATACATTGGAGGCCCCACACTGTCACCAAGCTCATGTGACTGGTCATAGTGCCCAACAGTTAATACCAAGCCAAGATCAGTTAAGACAGTAATTTGTTGAATCATTCAAAAACATCCTTATCTTCCCCTTTCACACAGTATACATCTGTTTGTGCTTTTGGGCTGAAGTGAGCTGATGCCATAGCCACTCCAAATTGGGCTAGGGCAGGCTTGATGTTCATTATGATTAGTCACATGTTCCATTTTAAAAAGGTCCAGTTTTTTTTTTTTGCCGTCTTCTGTTGAGAACATCATACCCACAGTTTCCTACACAAAAGTAGTGGTGGCATCTGCCAAACATCACAACTGCGAAATAACACCAGGAATGGTTCACGAGCAAAATAGCATGTTTTGCTTGTTTTGTGTTTGTTTGTGTTTGTTTGTGTTTGTGTAGAGAGAAAGAGAGAGAGAGAGAGAGAGAGAGAGAGAGAGAGATGTTCTGTGGAGTTTTATCCATCTGAACATCTCAAACCTCACCCACATCTAGCCGATCTTTCTTTTTCTGTCCACTTCATTTGAACCCCCTCTCCCCTCTCCAATGGCCCTGTTTTGGCATTGTTTATGAGTTAAACTGTTTTCATTGGTTGCTCTACATGTTTTGATATAAAGATTAGATGTGATATATGTGAGATTCTGAAATAAAACTTAAGGTAAACTGTGTATGTTTAAGAGTTTACAAAAAGCTTACAGTAATTCTGGACAGTTGAACTCTGTACATAGCACCCAGGCTAATTTTACTCGTCCTCATGTCCAATCATAACAATTATGGCTCCAGCGAGGGGACGCGTATTAATGGTGTGTGTGTTCTCAAAGTGATTTTCGGAACCAGATTTTCATACCAGTGTTCCAACTTCACATCAGTCTATTCCTTTCCTTCTCCTTTAATTTCCTTTCATGTCATACGTTTATTTGTCTCTTCTTCTACATATCAGTGTCCCTTCATCTCTAGTTGCCCATGCGGTGCTTTTCAGAGGGAAAGACAGCAATACGATTAATGATGCTGTTGATGAACGACAGTAATACATGATAAGTTCTCCCAAGATTTAAAACATGTTGAAATGTTGCATAGCCATGTGCGAGAGCTGGTGAAGTGTTTCTCCAGCAGTCAGACGCTTACGGTAAATGTGGCGTTAAAGCAAACAGTGCCCCTTATAGCATAGCCGATGATGTCAGCGCTGCCGGAATTCCACGCTGCGGTCTCAGGGAGCGTGTCGGGGGACAGCCTCTCCGTTTGAGAAGGGAAGTGGCTCTCGCTATATGTAACCACATGAGGGAGGGAGAAAGAGAGAGAGAGAGGGAGGGAGAAGGAGAGAGAAGGAAAGAGAAGGAGAGGAGAGGGGAGAGAGTGAGACACCCCTTCTTCCGCTGTGGCCTGGGCAAGTCTGCCCTGCTGAGACATCTTGACCAGAGTGGATTCTGTCATGGCAAACTGACACTTATATGGAAACACACACACACACACACACACACACACACACACACACACACACACACACACATACAAATACAAGCACAGACATGCACGGTAACCCAGCAGCAGATGGAAAGTGTTGGTTCCACTGGAGGGCCTCCAGTACAGCCTAACGATTGGGTTTCAGACTGTGTGCACTGCATCCATGAATGAAGTTACATAAGGCCCCACTTCCTCCATAGACAACAAAGCCTTACGGGGCCTCCAGGCCCGAGGGTGGGTGATATAGGCAGACACCAGGGGGACTGCTTGAGATTAAAGTAGCCTAATACCATCTCTTAAATTCAGAGTAAATGGAAAGTCATCCAGACACATGTATGACTTTTCTTTTCTTTATCACTAGTAACCTACAGCTAGCCTGGTAAACCAAACACATTCACTAAGTGAATAGAGTCTGGTCACTCACGATTGGGATTCTTTTCCAACACTCGCATTGCGACAGGCGTAGAGTCATTAGTACAGCCTAACCAATCACATTGATCAGGGATTCACAATGTTACTTCCTACTTCGCCTAAACTTTATAAACTGACAATAAGCAGTAGGCTACTGGCAGTCAGAAAACAATGTATGAGGGCCTACCTTTGCTGTAAATAAATGTACATATTCTGCAATCTATGATGTTTGCAGGCATTGCTACCATTTACCACAGCCACTATCGACTTTGAAACTACACCGTTATCCCCTCTCGTCGCTGGGCAGGTAATCTGGAAACATCAGTGAACTATGGTGTTCCAGACTAGTATCTCCCTGAAAGGCGACCTAAGTGGGCATGGCCAGGCCTAACGGTCGCCCCTTCCTCTGAATCCCAATGCTGATGCAGGCCCTATGACATTAGACTCATTCATTTTTCTTTCCAAACTTGTACACGCCAATAGAATTTAGGTACTGTCCAGCAAATCATGATGTCAACACTCCACACTTCTCGTTTTGGACCATAAACACTTCTCCTTGACCTCACCCTTGACCTTTGCATATCCAAAGGCCTGCGTAAGAGTTCCTTTGCTGATCCTGTGCAATCAGCCGGTTACCCCGGCGACACGGGGCAGTAAACACAGACAGGTCGTACATTTCTGCGTAACCGCAGAAACCACGCCTAGCTGTTGCCCCTGCACTCCACAGTTGAGTTCCCCTTCAGTCCAGCTTCGGCTCTCTCCATCTGTTTTCCTGGAAGCTTTATGATACTCTCTTATGCAATATTGCAGATGTGCAGACCCTTCACAAAGCTACCTGCCAGCCTAGCTTCTTTGCCTTAAGGGGTGAACTTGTAAATTATGTCATTAAAACCCAAGGAAGTGATTCTCCCCCACGCCTCCCCTCTCTCTCTTTCTCTCTTCTCTCGCCTGATTTTCCATGCAGAGTCATCTAAGTGTGCCTCTATGGCCTTGCCTGTAGCTTTTGATCTCAACCACCTGATGTGAGAACCTTCTAGCATGGACCGGTACAATCACTCAAATGTAATGGAGCCGCAACAAAGTGCACAGTCTGTGACTCATGATCTGGGTTTTTTCTAGAAGGTACTGTGTCTCTCCTCCCTCCTGTGAACAACACACACACACACACACACACACACACACACAAAATACATTTTCCAGGGTAATGCTATTACCAAGGGTATATTCCCTGGGTCTTAAGGGTAAAAGACCAAGCCAGTCCAAGTCCATGCCTCTGGCTAGCCGAGTGGTTTTCCCCTATTGTCTGTTTAAATGGAATTAACCTGCAGAAACAGGCCATAGTATTGAGCTGTGGGACGTTGCTGACATCCACTCATTATGAGGAGAGACTGACTGACTGACTGAGTGACTGACTGAGTGACTGACTGACTGAGTGACTGAGCCACAGGAACAAGTCTCTACAGTTCTCTACCTGAACAATTCTCCATGTGAGGAAGTCTGTGCTGCTGCTGCTTTTTCGAATGCTGCCTCTGCTCCTGCTTTTGCTGGGAAGAGGCTCTAACTGGGCGATGACGCGAGCTCATCCACAGACGCTGACTCACCCAAAGGGGCTAGAGCACAGTGTGCCGTCGCCTCTCAGGCATGCTCCAGCTGATCGCACATCAACAAGCCTCAACTCTCAACTCTCAACTCTCTCTCTCTCCCTCTTTCTCTCTCTCTCTCCCTCTTTCTCCCCATCACACTCATACTCTTTCTCTCTCTCTATCTCCCATCCTCTCTCCTCTTTCATGTTCGAGGCAGGGCTCATGTTTGATGCTCATATTTTCTTCTTTGCTTTGTTTTTACTGTAAATAATGATCGGAAAGAAAAAGGTCAAGACAAACTAAGACTACTCCAGTGCTTCGGCCCTCCTCCTTTACTTGTTTGGGTATAGTGCATTTGAATGGGATTTTATCGGTACATCAACATCTGAAGTTCTGAATTTTGGAACAGTGAAACTTTAATAACACTGGGATGTGTGCCTAAGTTTTCACCAAAGTTGATCAGCAGAGCCTTTCCTTTTACAATGAATACACCTCACTTTATAAAGCATCTCCCTTATCCTCTGTTGAGCTTGAACTAATGACCTTCCCAGACCCTGTGCTACGCACCATAATGCACAAGGACATATTCTCAGGGTGCTAGATCCGACAACACCCCAATTGCTCATAGGTTAGTGGACAACTGAAAGGTGCCCCCCACCCAACCCCCCAGCCTGTGACTGTGAGTCTCCTCTTGGAGTTCCTGTGTCAAGATCTGGGCAATCACAAGCAGGAAATACCATATGCAAGCTCATGAGAAGATATTTTGGGGAAATATAACTGCCGGCGCAGTTTCTGTTCCCCAATTAGCATCTAGCCTCGAATGAGCGTGGCTTGTTCCCAGGCGGTGGGGATGGCTGTGTGAAAAGGTGTGGTGAGAGATTGATCATCCTCATGTTACTCTTTATATTGCTATGGTTCCCAAATGTGCAACAAATGCCATTTGGATGCAAGCTAAACTTTTTTGGTTTTGGACGGTGCATGTTCTCTACACACTTATATCAATCTGTAGGTGTGTTTGTGGGGAAGATGTGTGTGTGTGTGTGTGTGTGTGTGGGGGGCATTGGTGGTCAAAACAGTGGCATCAGATTCAGATTGACTGACTCAAGTAGCACTTCATTTTCCTACATACTTCATCAAAACATGGAGAACTTGGAGAGACCAGCCACTAATGAAGACGTGGAATTTGAGTGGAAAAATAACACAATCACTAAAAGCAGCCTGAGAAATACTGAGAGTGAGTCTCATTTCTTCTCATGGCCTGCCAATGGGCAATTTTATTATGGAGAAAGAGAGAGAGAGAGAGAGAGAGAGAGAGAGAGAGGGGGGAGAGAGGGGGAGAGAGAGAGATGAAAATATTAAATGTGCAACTGCAAGAGAGGAAGAGATGATTGGTGTGAAGTAGGAAAACTCCATTCCAACCTCTTGCCAGTAGACTATGAGGAGCTCCAGCTTGTTTCTGGCATTTGTTTACTATGATTCCAGAGAAATGGAGCCATTTTTACTTTTTAATGGAAGTGTTATGCCATAGTCTGGTGTTTACAGTACAGTTGTATATGCCTTTCATGGCTTTGCTGTAAAGTAATGTGAAGCTCAAGTGAGTTGAGTATTTATACTGTTCCAGATTAACATCCTCATGTGCCATTCCAGTCACCTACTTGTATCCTGAAGGTCACATTGTGGAATAATGTGAGGATAAAAACACTAAATGAGAACTTGCACAACAAGTCACACCTCTACACTCTACACTTTTTTTTGGACAGCTACTAGTTTATTTTCTATCGCCTCCTCATCCAACTGCACATGCACTACCGGGAACTGCATGAGTCACCTTTGATGATTGTGCAAATTCACTCTTTTCATGCTCAATCCGTTTAAATCATGTCAGCATGGGCACTAATAGACAGATTTGTTCAGACTGGATACCACTGTTTCCAGTAGTCTTCACTTACAACTGGACTGCCTTGATCCCAAAGGATTGTTACCAGACAACTCATGCATGACACTGTCCTGGATGGTCCAACCATCATTTCTTGAATTTCCCCTTGGGGATCAATAAAGTATAGCAGCTTTCCATTTTAATTGTAGTTTTCAAGTCTAATTGAGTTATTGTCTTGTTGATCAAATGGACAACTTTATTTAATAGCTCTGTCTTCCTTTGCTCCCCCTTTCTACCAAACACTCAGAACCTTTTTATGAGAAAGCACCAGTGGAACTGGTGTAACAGTACTGTCTGTTCTAAGTTTGGTTTGTTCCATTATTTCACTCTTTTAGAGTCTTTCTAAGTTGGATTCTTATCACCTACAAATGAGCAGAAAGTGATACAAGTTTTCCATTGGGTATCTATGCTCTAAGCAGGTCTCATAAGGTTCAGGCTCATCCTGAAGTAAAGTTGAATGAGGAACCCTTTCTGTGCTTTAGCAATATTTAGTTTTCTCACATTTCCCCAAATCTTTGTTGACTTAATCACCCATCGCCATAACAACATATCCAGGGCAAATCCACTCTCATTTTACTTTAGCAATAATTGTCAGAAATCAAACATAAAAACTGCTCACAGATCAGTGAAGTTTTTTTTCATCAATTAGAAAGACTAGCTCACCTAGAGCCTGACATGTTGAACTGGAAAGAAATGCTGTAGCAACATTGTGGTTGTAACACGTAATAAGTCTGGTAGTTGAATACAAGAGGTTGACCTGAGGGGTATTTGGTGACTATAACTGTTTAAAGACATTTATAGAGAAAAGTAGCGATTCTTCTCTCTCTCTTTCAAGTGGTGCCATGACAGCTGGGCACAGATGTGGCTATCTGTCTCTGATAGTTCCTTCCAGCCTCCACCTCCTCCCCTCTCTGTGTGTGCCCTCACCCACAAAGTCAACTCTGTCCAGGCATGCAGCATTAGGCTGGCCTGCCCTGGTCTGGGGCTGGAGCTGGGGTTAGCTTGGCATGGCACGGCTGTGAGTTGACGTCTGGAGGTAGCCAAACAGACGGCCGACCACAAGCGTCTGCACAGCGAGGGCACAGGACATGGCGGCCCCGGGACGCCAAACAGCAGCAGGAGCTGAGAGACGGAGGCGAAGCTGCAGAGCAAGCAGCTTTGGCCTCGAACATGGGGCCCTTTGTCAAACAGCGCTCACGGTGCAACACTTTTATACAAGAAGATTGGAGGGTTCCCAGGGGAAAGGGTCTCGAAAGATTATGACTGTATTTAATTGCAAAGAGGTCGGACAGTATATTGGTTCATTAAAATCCAGCACTTTCAGGTCCAAAGTGGGAACATGACTGGGAACACCCTCGACTTTAGGGTTGATTGATTCAAAATTCAGAATTCAGAAAGGCCATCTGGATTTCATTGTATAGTCATTACCGTAACTGTGTCAGAAACAGTTGGATGGAGTCAAAATGAAAGAAAAAAAATCTTGTGAAAAAAGGCTTTGAAAAAAGGCTTTTATTTGCCTCTCTGGAGTTAGGAGAAATGTTGTCAAAAGGAGAGAACATACCAGAAACTCCAGCCAGTGTGAAGGCTTGAGGAGAACCCATGTGCCTCAGTGCAGACTTGTAAGATTTCTTTTATAAATAGGCCAGCACTCAAAATGGCTGTTCAGGTGTGTTGGTGAGCAACACAGTCTCCGGTCCTTTCTGAAAACCTCCCAGACACCTCAGCAAACACAGCCTTCATCGTAGCTACCTTGAATGTGTGTGCACACCCCTTCCCTGAACTCCTTTTGGCCATGAGCGTGTGTGTGAGAGTGTGTGCCTGTCACGGTGGGTTGACGGCATCCAGACACTGTTTAGACTCTTTGAAATGCATTAAGTAAAGGTTTGTGAATGAAGCAGCCACAGTAGTTTCGGTCTTGCTTACTTTTTCAAAAACCATGCCAAGTGTATATGACCCTTTCTCTCTCTCTCTCTCTCTCTCTCTCTCTCTCTCTCTCTCTCTCTCTCTCTCTCTCTCTCTATCTCTCTCTCTCTCTCTCTCTCTCTGCCCCTACTCATTTCACATACCCACTCTTTCTACTTCACATTCCTCCTTCGCTCTCTCTTTCTCCACACACACACACACACACACACACACACACACACACACACACACAAAGTGGCATGATTTATGCTCAACTCAACCCAAACCCTACCCCACTTCCAGGATGTGCACAAAAGTACGAGACCTCGCCCGTAACCCAACCCAACCCAACCTTTCCCTGCCCCCATCTCATTCCCCCTGTACTCCACCTCTCTGCTCACCTTCCCCCAGCTACTCCACTACTCCACAGGCAAGAGTGGGGCTGGCGGGGTTTCCCCAGACAGCTTCCAGGGGCTCTCCCCTGATTCTACTTCTGTTCCTTCCCTGGTCGGGCTCTTGGCCCGCTGGGCTCCCGTCCACAGTCTAGACAGGAACGGCTGAGTAATGCGCCAGTCCAGCCGGATGGCCGTTCGCTCTGAACCGGCGGAGGTCCGGAAAATTCCCCAACCAACCCCAATTTAGTTCTTTTTGTTCTTTTTAAATGTTTTTTTTAATGTGCTGTTCTCACTGTCTTGATATAAGTAGGCTGTGTTTTGTAACGTCTGTAAATTGTGTGTGAACATTATCATTGAGAATGTTTGTCTTTGTCTTGTTTTAAGTGCATGTGCAGGTCAATATCCATATTAGTACTTCAGGCTGTCTGTGAATATTCCATATTTTTGTTCCTATCTTTGTGTTACTGTGTGTATGTGTATGTCTATGGTCTATGTGTCTGTGATTGTGTGTGTGTGTGTGTGTGTGTGTGTGTGTGTGTGTGTGTGTGTGTGTGTGTGTGTGTGTATGTGTGTGTGTGTGTGTGTGTGTGTGTGTGTGTGTGTGTGTGTGTGTGTGTGTGTGTGTGTGTGTGTGTGTGTGTGTGTGTGTGTGTTTGTATGTGAGAGAGACTGAGTGCCTGATCCACCACGTGCAGGCACATGTGAGTCTAAAGTGTGTGTGGGTAATGACTCGACCTGAAAGATTTCCCTCTGAACCCAAAAGCTCCCTCCCCATTAGTCCAGCTTTCTTCCTGAAAGCCCATGGGGTGAGAGATGTGAAAGAGAACAGCCTATTCTGACTTCAGTGGCTTTAGACTCTCCAACCAGCATGCCAATGTGACCAACAGAGCAGCCCCTTTACTGCTGCATTGTCTTATATGGATAAGAGATTGCTTTAGGTCATTATGTCATCCTTCGGCAGAGGTGGGCAATGTTGACAGTGAAATTATGACTCAGGGAGTTCTGCATCAGGGAGCCAAGAGAAGTCATGAATTAAGATGCCTGTGTGATTCTGAAAAAGTCCAGCTAGGGAAGAAATAGACCCTCGTCTCCTTTTCTGGAATCTTCTTTTATGAGGGAGCTCTTTTCACCACTTACTAAACTTGAGCCCTGTTTTACTGGGCTGTTCGGCAATGATTGTGAAATCTCCTCTTTGCACGCTCTCTTTGTTTTCGGTTCTATGTCTATTTGTCTGTACACAAACATATGTTCTTAATAATAGGCATTTTATATAATCACTATTTCCTCTTATTATACACTTTGTTCATTTGTCACTGCAATCCCCACAGTGTACACATGATCATTTTCTATTTATTTGATTTATAATTTTATCAGGTGAGTCCTACTGAGATCTTAAATCTCTCAGTCAGATAGTTTCTAGCTAATGATTAAACGTATGGGATACACAGTAAAATGGTTGTTAAGTGGGAAAGATAAAATATGCTCACATCATTCATGTGGTTTTAAATTTCTGCTCTTATTTGAAACATGTGTGTAGATATTTATTCATGAAGAAAGACCTGAAATCACATTTCAAGTGCTTTATAAACCAATGTCTATGGGCTATTGCAACCTAAATAAAAGTTGTTGACTGACTGGAAAATGAGTGAATGACCTTGTTGTATGTGTGTGTGTATGTGTGTGCCCGTGTGCCCAAACACTCATATGGGTGAGTTTGTATGTGTGCTGACTGTGTGTTGGCAACTTAGCGTGCAATGTGTATATGTGCAGTTTTGGCTGATCTGAGTCATCGCTGAATACCTGCATGTCTCCTCATCAGGTGAGGAAGCGGTTGCCATGACAACGGCAGGTGAGGGCGGTTGACGTGACAGTGGGTCTTTGTGGCGTTGTGGCATCAGGTAGGGCTGGACGACCAGGATGAGACCGCCGGCTGTGGTCAGCAGGGAAAACGGTGATGATGACACAGTGACGCTTGGGGTGGGGTGAGTGAGTGTGTGTGTGTGTGTGTGTGTGTGTGTGTGTGAGTGCAGCAAAGATGCACGTACGTCCCAAACTCGACTACGTGAGTAAGAAAGCTGTGTCACCAGCACCACAGGTACTCAAATACAGACATGGGCGCATACACACACAAAACACACACACACATACACATACAGACATATTTTTCATATGAATACACTGTTTATATGCACAGTTGCTGACTAGAATTATGCACTCTCAGTCCAGAACAATTTTGCATAGAGGTGTTTATGTCTGTGTGTGTTTGTGTGTGTATGAATTCATCTGTGGTTTGATGTACTTACTCATGATTAATTAATGATGGTAATAAACAAGCTTTAAATTATTTTAATGTTTGTTCACTTGAATCATAGGCAGATGCCAGAAAAAAAAAGACACAATACCCCAATATCTTACATGCAATGTCATGAAAAGAAATACTCTCTCCAAACAAACAACCACACACACACACACACACACACACACACACACACACACACACACACACACACACACACACACACACACACACACACACACACACACACACACACACACACACACACACACACACACACACACACGCATACACACACACTCATCAACTTCATGATGTGCCTTCACACTGACAGCTGCCCCATCATGAGTGTCTGAGCGAGTAGGATGTCCTCCAGGAGACTGGCACGTCCATGGCAAATACGGCACCTCCGTGCTGGCTCGTCCTCAGCACCCCAACATGGAGGATTAGGCCTGATGGCTTCCTATCGGCCGATCACCAGCATGAATCAGGAGAGGGCTGCAGTTTCACATGGATCGCAGATTCTAACCATGCGTGTGAAACACAGTAACTGTGAGTCTATTTGGTGCAGGTGGATGTATAAATAAATATATGTGAGATGGTGAGGCAGTGATGATAGATCTGATGACAAGTAAACCCTGAAGTGTGCTGTCCATGATGTCATTTCTTTTTTGTTCTCATTGTGTGCATTAAACATGAGGAAAGAGAAACACTGTATATCCTTTCCTGCCGATATACAGAATCTATTAGAGGGGGTATTATGTGTTTGTGGGTGTGTTGTGCGTGTATTTTTTGTGTATGTGTGAGTGCATCTGTCCAAAAAAAGACAAAATGGAAAACACAACTCCTCTTCACACTCTGAGAACACACACACACACACACACACACACACACACACACACACACACACACACACACACACACACACACACACACACACACACACACACACACTTACACTCACTCACACTACCCACATGGTCTTACACTTGACTAGTCTTTGATCAAGACTGCAACCTTGCAGGGAAAAGCAAACAGTTGGTGTCACACCTCCGTGCACAATGAGATCCTTTGGGGCCAGTCGCTTCGTCACGGCGGCCCGAGTTCACACCCTCCGCGTCGGTCAACACTGGCTTAGGTCAGTGTGGTCATCGCTCGTTCATGGCTAATGTAAAGTCTAGGGGAAGGCCAGAGAGCAAACATGAGAAGGCCGCACGGGACAGACGAGAAAGATGCAACGATGACAGAAGGGGCAGGAGAGGATGGAGAGAATAGAGAAAACGGAGAGGATAGAGAGAGAATTACAAGAAGAAAAGAGAAGACAGTTGGATAAGGAGACAGAAAGAGAAAGGGAAAAGAGTATACAGGAAAAAAAGAGAGCTGGAAAGAGAAAGACAGATAGAGTGAAAAGTGAGATGGAGAAAGATAAGAGTTGAGAGAGGGAAAGAAAGAGGAGCAGAAAGACTAGGAGATGAGGTAGGGAGAAATAGAAGGGAGAGACAAAGAGAAGAAAGAGGGGGAAGAGAGAGGGGCAGAGTACAGAGGAAAAGAGGGGAAGATCAATGAACGAGAGAAGGCAAGGTGTCATTAAGTGTTAATTGCTTTCTTTTGATTCTCGAGGCCTTTCATGAAAGCCCTGTGAAAACAAAGCTGTCAAGTCAAGAGGCCATCATCCCATTTGCACCGCTGCCTTTGGATGTTTATTCAATTACACAGCCAAAACGAAAACATCATCTGTCACTCCAGCTTTTTCACCGATTGATTACAGTAACATCACACTATGGAACAAGTAAATAGCCATTCTAAAGAGTTTATCATTCAAACAGACAGGACTCATATAGATGCTGAGCAAACATGGTTCTTCATGGCTGTTTTTGCACCCAAGCTTCCATAGAAATTTAGAGAAAGTTTGAACAAAGCAGAAACATGATTGCAAAAAAAGGCAAATGAACATCGCCAGGGATGTATGGCTAAACGCAAGTAAACGCAGTTTATCCACCTCTGAAATGTCAGAAATAGAGTTTATCCACCTCTCAAAAGAGTTTACTCACCAATTGTAACTTTTGACATTCAAAAATCACACTGTATTATCCACATGCACGATATGTACACTCTAGGAACCATTAACAGTAATACCACTGATATTGTTATAAACATTGGACAATAACCTCCACCATCATCAAACATGTTCTGAAAGATCCGATACTGCACGTCACAGTCCACCTCACAGAATTCATAGTTTACCCACCTCTTATTTTACCACTACATCCCTGAACATTGCCATATATGGTTATTGCCAAATCCCAGAAGTATACTAAACAAAACTACAGTGAAAGCTCTTCAGAGTGTCCCTGGATGATCAGCTTTAATCATCACTGAAGGAGAAAACAACATGGAAGAGGAAGAAAGTGGACTCCAATGGAATCTTATTATCATCCTTGTTCTCTCTGTGCTGTCTCGCCCCCTGCCTTGTGAGCACACACAGATCTGAAGAGCACGGCTCGTTTTATGACTAAACACTCTCAGGGAAGTGCTCTTGCAGCCAGCTGTCTTACTCTCCGGGGCTGTGTATGTGTTTTTCCCCACTGTCGTTGCTGTTACCATGCCAATGCGGTCCGACTGCACTCACATGAACAGCCGTGCGAGAAGACTCACATGTCTGAAGGCTCAAATGAGTTGAGCAAAGTAAACTCTGACCCTCTGATTGCGAAGGGACCACTCAGTGTTCGTTCAGTAGATGAACTTGGCTTGATGACAACATCACGATAACTGCTTAGATCTGTTTGCTGCAGGTTTTCTTTTCTTGCAAGATTGGTATGATGCTGAAAGCAGCTACTGCAGGAAATGTAATAATGATACATTTTGTGTACTTGCATAGCCAAATAGCCATTGCATTCATTTGCATGCAAATGAATGCAATTTTTTTTTTCTCCTCGGATTTCGAAGAATGAAATGTTTTGGTCCAGTTCGCCTGAGAAATGGACTCCAACCAAAAGTCCACTCCAACTAAAAGTGCATCACAAAAGTGATTTGGGGTTAAGTTTAGACTTGCTACGTTTTACAGCTGTGAAACAACAGGCAGCCAATGTCAAAGTGCATGACCAATCAGTCTGCTGCTTGTCTTCCAAGGGTTTACTATAAATGTTTGTGAAGTACCAGTATTCCGGTATTAAAGTACCAGTATTCCAGTATTAAAGTTGTTCTGGTGTCTGGCAAACATCAGTTTGTATCATCTACCAGGAATGCTTTGTTCAATAGATCACAGACTCCCAATTTGAACAAAGTCAAAATCCCCACCACAGATATTACTGTATAACCAAATCGATTCATCTGATGATCTTCTAACTCAGAGTTAAAGTGAGCCTGCATGTGAGTCTTCTGGAGGATCCTGGGTCAGGGGAGTGTGTGTGAAGTTATCACAGGTATAAAGTGTATTATGTAAGGTTACATCACATAACGTTTTGAACTGAAAAAGGTGAGTTGCATTCTGTTCTGTCAAGAGCTAGTAATTATGAGTTGAGTTATGATGGAAAGCGATGCACTTGCTCAATTAATTAGATTGTGAGTGGAATAAGATTAAATGAGAGAGAGAGAAAGAGAGAGAGAGAGAGAGAGAAAACATCTCTGTGCAAGTTACAGTAGTAAAAATTATACTGATGGTGGACATCCTCAAGACTGATATACCAATAGGACAAAAAAAAGATTTTGTCATGATTTTTCATCATCATCTCCCTTAAGCATCAGCCAAAAGTAGAGACAGTGTCCACCAGCCCTCCCCCTTGGAGTCACTAGATGAACCAACCCACAATCCACTCTCCCAACCAGGAACAAAGAAGAACATGCTAAGATGCATGATGCTGCAAGAGCATGTAGACCCTGTTTAACCTTGCTGGTCTTTTGGCACAACAGGAGATTCGTCCCTCCTGTTGCTGATGGTCATGGGTGTGGATGTGTGAGAACATCTCCTCTATCTTCCTCCTCCTCCTTCTCTCCTCCTCCAGGATGTCAGAGGGATGTGCCAGCTGGCACGATGAGGCAAGTCGGGGAAGTGAGGGCCAGGGAACATGGAGCAGATGGACCTGAGGCGCTGGGTCCAACCCCCTCCTCCAGCCCCCGTAGAGGTCAGAACCACCTCCACCACCCACGGCGCCAAGCACCCAGGAGAACTACGCCAACTCTCTGGACCAGACAACGTCAGACACATGCCCTAGAACACGACCCGAGGGGGGGGTGAGAAAGAAACATAAAAAGAGTTGCCAGAGAGAGAAAACAACAGTGAAGGAAGGAAAGATGAAAAAAAGAGATGGTGAGATAGTGGGTATAGGGGAAGAGAAGTGCTGTTTTGTCATGACAGGCCGCTCGTTATCTCAAGGGGATTTGTTGCTGTTGGCTTTTTATCCCTAGCTATACAGGCTGTCACCAGGAAGCTATCAATTTCCAAGAATGAAAATAAAATGCAAAAATAGTCAAATTAAGTGACCACTCACAGACAGAGCCTGTGGCTTGGCCAGATTGCGTTGTTATTATAGCACTGCCTGTTATGACAGATTCAGCAATAGACCGAAAAGTACAGGGTCTATATTTTATCTGAAATGGGTCTCTGCTACAGAGATTAAACCTTCTTCAACAATAAAAAAAATTCTGGCTTTAAATACTGTATACAAACTCAAAAGTAAAATACGTAAAAAACATGTATTTCATATATCTGATTTTATTGCATGCTGCTTGATTCAATTGTATTCACTGCATTATTGATATGCAGAAGTAACTGCGCAAGTGTTTACTGAAATAAACTGTCAATGCAATGTGTGACACACCACACCCATGGATAGAAAATCTCTGCATTTCTGTTATGTTTGAAATACTGCCCCTTGTGGCTATTATGTGAAATGCAACACTGTATGAGACAAAGGAGAAAAGGAGACGGAGGCAGATGGAGGAGGATGTATGCAGCAGATGACTGACAGGACGTGGACGGTCTGGCCTCTTACTTCACTGTAACAAAAGTATTGGATATCATTTATCCCACAGTTACAGGAAATATGGCAAATTACACTACTGCGTGGAAAGTGCTGTTTTCTGGCCTAGATGATTAATAGAAAATTGCATAATACCTGATCGTTGATATTGCTTGCCCTCTACCTTAGTAACTGTATCGATTTTAGATCATGATTGTATCATATAATATAATCTCACTTAAAAAATAAACAAATTACCACCACAATACACCAATAGACAGATAACTCTGTCTATTGGTAAATAAGTCTGATTTTTCCGTTTTTAAAAATAGAAAGTAGAAATCAGTTCTATCTATCTATCAATCTATCTATCTATCTATCTATCTATAACACTCATCTGACTGTGATTGTATGCACACATTTCACTGATGCTGGATGTGTGTGTGTGTGTGTGTGTGTGTGTGTGTGTGTGTGGTGTGTGTGTGTGTGTGTGTGTGTGTGTGTGTGTGTGTGTGTGTGTGTGTGTGTGTGTGTGTTTCACCACTGGCTGTATATCCGAGGCCCATAGACTGATCCCATTTCACCAGTCCCGGTTTGACCATAAGACGGAGGCTGAGGTCATGTCTGAGCCCTGGCTCTTTTCACTCACCCTGCCGGGCTGCTTAAAGATAGGCACAGTACATGTGCTACAAATACAGATTAACCAAGGTCTTATCAGCCAGTTGAACTTGGGTCACAGACCTAGAACGTTTTCAGTGAAATTTCGAGCTGAGTCACCGTTAGCCTCAACATAGAAGCTGCCTCCTTAAATAAAACATACTGCAAGTCGACATGTTGGCAGACATGAAACATGACTTAGATATGGGCCTGCAAGAGTATGGTTAGTTTAACATTAAGGAGTAATCTTAGTGACAGCAACAATCTGCACATTTTTTCTGTGGGAAAGTTAGTCCAGGAGAGTACATGCTTACTGTATTTCCCCTTTTTTTCAGCACTAGGCTGAGTTACAGGAACTGTACTGTGCCCACTAAGTGCCAACCACCGTGGCCCTCTAAAGACATGAGTGTACATCTATATCTACATAGAAGCGCACATGGTTCTAGGACGATTGTTGTACTATTTTCATCATACTGTATGTGTGGCCTCTTTAATGTACATATCTGTCAACATGCTAACATCGATGAAACATGATTTAGATAAGACACTGCATGTTCAATTTAGTGATAAGAAGTAGTGTAATGACAACGTGATAAGATCCAGCCCAATCCCAGCAGACATCTGAATGTCTGTTTCCACATCTGGATCATTTTTTGGCTAGTGGAAATTTTTATATTGTTGACGGGAAGCTGCTCCTGGAGAAAGCCATATATTCTTTGATTCATCTCTCATCTATCAAGCTTAAGGAAGTGATTCCTCACCCTCCAGAATCGGTTATTGGCCCAGTACCAGGCGGAGTTACAGGAACCAGTGCTGCCTTGTTGCCCACTAAGTGCCAACCACCGTGCCCCTCTAAAGACCCATGAGTCAATGGGGTTATGGTCTGACATGAGGCTTGGGGTTTTATCTTTTTTATGTAATCTCTTTCAGTAAAGCTCCTGGCCACCACAATTACGTCTCAAGCTGTCATATGTGCGTGGCCTCCGCACAGCTGTGAAATTCATCAGTGGCCTGGAATATTTGGAAAGAAAATATCGGTACAACCGGAGCCTCCATGGACAAATATGAGTCATGAAAGACCCATGTTTTTTGTCTCTATGACTTACACTAATTTAATTGTCTGGCCGGGTGTTATGCTAGAGAGTGGAAAGCTTGTAAAGTGTTTTAGTTTGCAGAGCCTTGTACTTGTCAGACATAAACAAAATGCGGGGACTATATAGAGTCTGCATGCACACACACAGACATAAACACACACAAACAAAAACACACACACCTTCACACACAAACAAACTCTCTCCCTCTCTCACTGGCTTAGAAATAGGCCTATCTCTTCAGACAGAGCCATCCTGCCGCACACAAACACTCTCAGTCGCCCCATCACTTCAATGCTCCTCACGTCTGTCTTTTCCATTGAAATCACTCTTCCCCTCTCTCTCTCTCTTTCCCTCTCTCTCTCTCTGTCTCCCCAAGCTCTCTCCACCTCCTCTCTCTGTGCATTGGCCCCCTTTTCACACCCACACTAAAAACGTACCCACTCATTCACAAAATCCCTCACTCGCTTACTTACTCAGGTGAGTGGTGGTGGTGGTGTGTGTGTGTTGTTGTTGTCTGAGAGACAAAGTCCTCCATGAGTCAGCTGCAAAAAAAAAAAAAAACGTCTGCATTACCACGACTGATCCTGACTCAGAGCGACAGTAAGCCAGTGAGGTCACTGCACTGGGCACAGACTCCTGTCCGGACGACAGAGGAGGAGGAGGAGGAGGAGGAAGAGGATGTGGAGGAGGAAGACCAGTGGGCAGAGGAGTGACACTAAAGACTCCCTGGTGGTAGTTTTCTCCCAGTGATGCAGCTTTCATAACATCCCAGATGTATGCATGGACAGAATAAACGGTCAGTTCAGCAACCATCACCCCTGCAAGCCTCCCAGAGGACCTCTCTGCTGGCCAGAGCTTATGTAACAATACAAATATGCTCCTTCATGACATGGCGGCTGGTAGACATATAAATTAAATACGATTAAGTGGAGAGCTACTCCCTTGAGCCGGTCCCTGAAAGCCTGGGGAGTGAACTTTTCCCCTTGGCGTATGATAGAACACAGATGCCCCCTGACATGACAGGGCCGGTGGTGGACGACTCTGTTGGGGAAAAAACAGCACTACTGTTTACAATCTTGTTTTGGCAAATGTCTTTAAGAGGATCACAATTTAGCATGCATCCTACACTAAGGGCTGTTATTACCCATGTATTATTATTGTATACTGTCAATACAGGCCATGTGTGGTACTTACTGTATTTGATTTACGAATGAAGCGTACTTATTGTGCCAGTTTATGTTATTACTTGGAGTTACGTCTGGATTTGGTGTTAATAATATGCAATAATTGTTGATTATACAAGAAGCACATATTATAAGATAGTTAAGTACACTGTAATTAAGATACTTTAAGGGAACCCAGAAAGAGTACCCAGGGTATTTCAGAAACCCACAAAAAAAAACATTACACTGAAAATAGTTACGAATGAAAAATATAACACAGTTGTGATAGCTGGATAGTATGTAATTGAAAGACATGCAAATTGGACGTTTTAAAAGTCAGATGTTTTTCTTTAAGTATTTCCTGGGTAAACCCAGCCCGATCTGTCGTGCATTTCATAAAAGATTGAGCTTGGTCTGGTGATAGCCAGACTAGAAATTTCCCCCTCCTGTTATGACCTTGTGTGTTTCATTTGTTTGGATAAGTTTAAAAGCTCTGCATTTTAAGATAGAGTATTTGACATCCTATGTAAAAATTAGCCTCCAGAAATGAGATAACATACGTTGTTGGATTTGAGCCTTTGGTCAGGAATGCCTCTTCTGTTTCTGACTGGAAAAAGTTTTGCAACCTTCTCCAGACAGCAAGTCACTGTCTGCCCATGGTATAGACATGGTTGCCTCCATGGTAACATCCTTGTAAATGCACATGCCCAAAGCACATTTGCAGATGCTTAAAAGCCCACTGTAATGAGTATTGATGTGCAGATGTCATCTAAAATAAGAATGGAAAGTTGCACAACTAGCAGAAAGGAAACTCATATGTCATCCAAAGATATTCACTCAAATGGAAATGGAGATAATGCACAATTAGCTTCTTCTCTTTAATCAGCTCATCTCTCAGATTTATGTATCAGACAGGAAAATCGTTTTTAGTTCTAGTTTTTAAATTTTATGCGTGCCCTAAATCTACATTCACGTCTCTACCTTGAAACACCTAATTGTACATTTTACTTCATTCTTAAGCCCTCTTTTTTATCATAAGAGGAAGATTGTCTGCCACAAGACAATTGTACTGGATACCATTTAAAGTGCAATATTTATAACATCTGTTATTAGTGTTGGTCAATAATACTTCTACTGATGTCTTACATGATTCATAAACACAAATGTAATTTCTTCATTACAACTGTTAAACTGTTAAAAGTATCGCTGCTTCCAATTCACTTACAGTAATGATCAGTATCCTATGCACATCCAGTAAGAGGTGTTCCTCGACCCCCTGCGAGGAAGAGTCAGGTTAGTGAGACTGACGCACACCAAAGCGTGGGTTGTGGGACGGCCCCTCTCCATCCGCGCGTCCAGAGAGCCAAATAAAAGCGCCTTCCAGCTATTCACTCGACCTAATACGGCTGCAGTCTGGTGGAGGTTGAGGAGCCAAGAGAAGGCAGCAGGGGGATAAACCGGGGCCACCATTTGACAAAGCCTCCATTACATTCTTTCCTCCGGTCCAGCACATTTGAACAGAAATAGTGGAGAGTAAATTCAAGTAAACGAAGTCACTTATAAATTGAAGAAAATGACGAGGGGTCCTGTGACAGGACTATTGGTGGCGCTGTGCATAGGCACAGCGGTCCATTGTCTGCCCAAGACTTCGGAACGAGCAAAAAGAACGACCCAGCAACAAGTTATCCCCGAGATGGATGACCCGTCGACCGTTCCCTACTCCTCATGTAAGTTGGTCTGTGTTATGTGAGAATCCGTGAAAGACATAATAACCATTGGCATCCGAGTGTAATTTAGGCAGATTCAGGATTCTTAAAATTAGCATAGCCTACATTTAATATGTAGATTGTTGTATATTATGCAGTTGTAGATCTTAATGTAACACAATTGTCTATAGTAATTCGAATTTAATTAGCCTTTTTGTGTCGTACGTAGGCTATCCAAATGAGCATTGGTTATGAAGCTAATCGCTGTACTATTCAAGCTCGTCCGAATAAACGGTGAAGACGTTTATTGTGTGCATTCACCTTTTCCCTATAGCCCAATGCACGGATAGCGGTCGTGTTTATAGATTAAACGACCAATGGGAGCGGACATATCTGGGCAGCACACTGCTCTGCACTTGTGAGGGTGCTGCAGGAATTAAATGCGTATCCAAGCCCGCAGGTGAGGCAACCTGTATGTCCTGCTGTAGCCCGTCCGTGTTCATCTCACATTTCAGAAACCCACAAAAAAAAAACATTACACTGAAAATAGTTACGAATGAAAAATATAACACAGTTGTGATAGCTGGATAGTATGTAATTGAAAGACATGCAAATTGGACGTTTTAAAAGTCAGATGTTTTTTCTTTTAAGTAATTCCTGGGTAAACCCAGCCCGATCTGCCGGCGATTTCATAAAAGATTGAGCTTGGTCTGGTGATAGCCAGACTAGAAATGTCCCCCTCCTGTTATAAATACTCTCATTTGGATGACTAACCATGACCTTGTGTGTTTCATTTGTTTGGATAAGTTTAAAAGCTCTGCATAGATTGTTGTATATTATGCAGTTGTAGATCTTAATGTAACACAATTGTCTATAGTAATTCGAATTTAATTAGCCTTTTTGTGTCGTACGTAGGCTATTCAAATGAGCATTGGTTATGAAGCTAATCGCTGTACTATTCAAGCTCGTCCGAATAAACGGTGAAGAAGTTTATTGTGTGCATTCACCTTTTCCCTATAGCCCAATGCACGGATAGCGGTCGTGTTTATAGATTAAACGACCAATGGGAGCGGACATATCTGGGCAGCACACTGCTCTGCACTTGTGAGGGTGCTGCAGGAATTAAATGCGTATCCAAGCCCGCAGGTGAGGCAACCTATATGTCCTGCTGTAGCCCGTCCGTGTTCATCTCACCTCCGCTAATTATTTGTGGTCATCGTCTCGCCTTCTAACTCACACTCACTACATACATTGATGAAATGACTTACTTTACCGTGGTGAAACATGATTGGGGGGCTAATTTCTCATTTCAGTCATTGATATTAATTTAGAGGTCTTCACACTGGAGCACGAACTAATTGGGGGAATGAGTGTATTTGTGCGCTCCACTGCGGTGGGTGCGCGCTACAATTCCGTATGGGATCCGTACGTAATATACGTACGTAACGTACGTTAAATGTGCGTATGCCGTCTGATCTATCTTCCTATGCCCCCTGCAGCTGAAGAGACTTGTTATGACAAAATTAACATGCGGACTTACCAAGTCGGAGAGACGTACGAGCGTCCCAAGGATGGCATGATCTGGGACTGCACATGTATCGGTTCCGGAAGGGGCAAAATCAGCTGCACAATAGCCAGTGAGTTCTACAACCATTTTGGTTACTTGTTGCATACAGTGGGGTTGAAGGATATGCTATTAACGAGTATTGACGCTTCTCAGACCGTTGCCATGAAGGAGGGAACTCGTATAAGATTGGTGACACTTGGAGAAGGCCACACGACACTGGAAACTACATGCTGGAGTGCGTTTGCCTCGGCAATGGAAAGGGAGAATGGACCTGCAAACCAGTGGGTGAGCCATACTTTCAAACAATTCTGCTTTGAGTGAATAACTGCACCCAAATTGTGAAGCAAACTCAACAGAAGGACTAAAGTTCACCAGGTTTTTCTCCGAGGTAAGCAATTCGCCATTGCCGAACAAATATTAGGCTACAGGACAGTGATTCACAGCAAACCAAGTTCAAGTTGTCAAACAAATGTGTTGGTCCAGTTGTCTTTTTAGTCTCTGGTTGAACATTGATTTGACTGCAGTAACGGTAATGTACAGTATGTGACACTACCCCTGTGTCAACAAACCTGTAGCCCACAAGTGATAAATTGAAATGCTAACAGATTTTCAATATTTGGTCATCCTGTTCTGGGACCGTTTTCAGTGTGAGTTTGTTACTGGAACTCTAAACCTCTGGTTATTCTACAGCGGAACGTTGCTATGACAATGCTGCGGGATCCTCCTATGTGGTTGGTGAGACTTGGGAAAAACCTTACCAGGGCTGGATGGTAGTGGACTGCACTTGCCTCGGAGAGGGCAACGGCCGCATCACCTGCACTTCCAGAAGTAAGACTCAGATCCAGTGATTTTCCATCTGATTGGTTGATCCACAGCTGCCATCATTTTTGCATGTAGAATTTTCAATTCCAGTCCAGTGACATCTGATCTCAGAGCAGTCAGAGAGAAAATATGAATGAGGTCAGGTCTCCCCCCACTCTCTCCCCAAAACCACAGGCTCTTAAATGTGAGGTGGTGCTGTGCTGTGCTCAAGCAGCAGGGCGATCCTGTTTCTCATCAAGTTGTTATATGCTATTACAGCCTAACCCCAGTGGGCAAATGCAGCTCTCCACCTGGGCTGGGGGAACAGACCCCCTTTCATAGAGCAAAACCACTGGGTCAGAATGGCCTTTTAAGGCCTGGAGTCTGTCTCCTTGGCTTGACAATACATAGACATAAAATAGTATAATAGTCAGTCAGTCTATTTATAGAGTATAGATAGTGGTGTGCCTTCTAAGCCTCTGTTTCAGAAGCGTTTGAAAAACAGTGGTTGTTAGTTGAAGTTAAATGGGTCAAATTCTTGACGAGAACAGCAATCAAATGCATTGTGTTGACACAATACTATAGCCAGGTCCCTTGCATTATCCTGCAAGCATGCAGGTGTTACGCCCTTGTGACATCATCAGCACAGCTGTATGAGGCTGGAGCGTGAAGTGGAAAATGACAGCATGGACGCTGAACGATTATCATTATCGGAGGAGAGGAGAGGGAGAGGAGACGCCATTAAGTGCATGGCAAGCTTCCTAAAACCGTTCCTGTTTGCAGCTGTAAACGTCATGTTCTGATAGTTAAATCTGGAAAGACTGGAGGCAGAAAAGAAAAGGGAAAAAGGCTTTCAATGGGGCCTTGAACATGAGTTAAAATGAGTGAAAATATGTTTATTTGAAATAGTTTTGCAATTTTAATAATACATTTGTATTTGCTGTAACTACAGCTTCAACATCTCATCACATTTTGGAAATTCTAGAGACATTTCATCTTCTTGACATCATGAAATGTAACCGTGATGCAATTATTAGTGTTGTGTCCTGATTAAGATTGGCAACGTCCTCTCTGTTTGCTCAGACCGTTGCAATGACCAGGACACAAAAACCTCCTACCGCATCGGAGACACCTGGACCAAGACAGATGCCCGTGGACACACCCTGCAGTGTCTGTGCACTGGAAATGGCCGCGGCGAGTGGAAGTGTGAGAGGCACACCACTGGTCAAGCTACCGGTGAGTTCCAGACACTTTGGGAACGCAATCTAATCAGACAAACCCTCCACAATGGCTGTCAGAGCTGTTTAGTCGGGTCCGTTATCCCAACAGTAGGTTTCAAACAGTGTGGTTTCTGACACTGTATACTGTTATGCTAACTGTAACCTTACTTAGCTTACTGACCTTACTTACTCTAACTGATAATGCTTCTTTCCTCCTCGTGTCTGTCGCTCATCTGGCTCAGCTGGCACAGTGACCCGAGTGGGCCCAGTCGTGTACCAGCCCAACGCCCTGCCTGAAGTTCCCATCGAGGGCACATGCACATCCCAGTCGGGGGTCACCTACTCCGTGGGCATGCGCTGGATCAGGACCCAGGGCAGCAAGCAGATGCTGTGCACGTGCCTGGGCAACGGAGTCAGCTGTGAGGAGTGGGGTAGGTGCTGCATAGGAGAGAGACAAGGAAGCCTGGGAAATGTAGTATTAAGCAGTCAAAATGTCCTTGGCAGTTTAGGGAAAATATGGGAAACATAAGTGTGTTGTAGTCAAGGAGGATTCTTCCTCATAAAGTAATGTAGTTAAGTAGTATAGTAGTAATTTACTATAGTAGCATGATATACATATCACTTTTGGTGTCTGAAGTGAAGATTTTCACCAAGGGAGACAAGAAGCGGTGAGTTTCTTTTCTAGGACGCCATTTTGAAAGTGTCTCCCTCTTGTGTGCCTTGTTATTTCACAGAGGGCCAGTCTCAAGTGTACGGCGGGAACTCGGACGGTAAGCCCTGCGCCTTCCCCTTCGTGTTCAATGGAAGGACCTACTACTCGTGCACCTCTGAGGGCCGCTCTGACGGTCAGCTGTGGTGCAGCACCTCCTCCGACTACGACACCGATGCCCAGTACTCCTTCTGCACTGAGAAGACAGGTGAGGACCTCTACTGAATTACCTACAGAAACCAGACTGCCTTCGTACAGTAATGGTGTTGACTTCAAGCAACGGATATAAAAATAAAGAATGATCTCATGACATGTTATCAGGTTCTAACTTCACTTCTATGGCACTGTTCTTCAATTCAATAACACAGAAATGGATTCTTTGTCTTACACCGTCGTGATCAGACATGATCGGTTCATCTGCTGTATTAAGCATGGATAGAAAGGTTTGTTATGCTGATAAGCTATATGTTGCCATCTTGTCTTCCAGCTGTGGTGGCCACCCGTCGGGGGTAACTCCAACGGCGCTCTCTGCCAGTTCCCCTTCATCTACAACGGCCGAAACTACACCGACTGCACTGCGGACGGCCGCCGCGACGGCATGAAGTGGTGCGGCACCACCACCAATTACGACGGCGAGCAGAAGTTTGGGTTCTGTCCCATGGCTGGTGAGTCATGCCTTCCATCTGTGGCTGAGTATGAGTGACTGTGACCTTTCTGCTGTGTGATTTAGAGGTGATGCCAGTAGCCTAAATGCTAAGAACTAGTTGGTTGATTTCCTATGAAATGAACTGCCAAAAGGTATGTTTTTGTAGCTAAAATGCTAATTATGGATTGGACAGGAATTTCCTTTAAGAATAACCTCAGGACTTGTTAAATGATGCCATTTGCCATTTTTAAAATGGTGCTATTCATTCATTTCTAGTCACTAAGCAGCCAGTGCATAAAAATGGTTGGTGAGTCAAATCCCATTGAAAGACATATCCAAAAGCAATTCACAAACCAATTGCTGTTGTATTTTTATTGCTGTTTACAGTTCTGTAACAGTTCTGTAGCTCTGATGAATGCTTAAAGGCTGTGGAGTAGACCCTACCAGTGCAGTGGATGGCCAGTCTGCGCAGTTTGCATGCTTTTTAATGGGGTTTTCAGTGACAGGGCGGCCCTGACCGTAAAGGCAGCTGAGTGTCACGGCCAGGGATATGAGCTCAGACCCACGCAGCCATTAAAGCCAGTGGGCCTGTTTAAGAGCCTGTAATGATTCACCTTAACGAGCGTTTGATTTGTGGTAGCGCTGGAGTCCTGAGGGATGCCAACTCTTTAGGACGCTGCACACACACATACACACACACACACACACACACACACACACACACACACACACACGCACACACACACACACACACACACACACACACACACACACACACTCTGGCTCTGTTCCAGATAGACAAGGCTCCTAGTTCACATGTTATATACACAGGAGTAACATTGGTAATAAGGTAGTTTGACACTCACACTTTCACAATGTCAATGTCATGCAAATGCATACAACCAAATCATCATGTATTTAATAACTATATTTAACTTTGACATTGGCTCAGTGGACATACATACTCAGAATATCAGAGCCTTTGCACATTATTACAGCTTAATGTGACTAGCAACAAAGTTTAGCACATGAACTCAGACATTGATTTCCCCTCACATTTTTGCACTTCTGGTTAGACGCAAACTGCATTTTGTTGTCTTTGTACTTGCACTCTGCACAATGACAATAAAGTTGAATCTAATCTAATCTAATCCGAATCTAATCTTGAATTTCCCCTTGACTTGAATTTCCCCTTGAGGATCAATAAAGTATCCATCTATGGTAACACTTTATTTTAATGTGTCGTTGTTACAGTGTACCTACCTAATTAGGTACAGTGGTACAACCTGTGTAACAACATGTACTATCAGATACTATCATTGTACTTTCATTACGTATTTGTGGGTACCTACATATAGTTGTTACATTGTAATACTGAGTGCTTTTACAAAACTTTGCCAATTTGCCTAAATTTTCATCAGAGGCAAAGAGCTGACCTGAGACCTGCTGGATGGGGTAAATCTGGTCATGATAGATTTGATATACAAAGCATGCTTAGCTCCAGTCAAGGCCTCATTGTCTTCAGTGTACATGTAACAGCTGTGCTGCTACAATCTTGTTACTCTGGTACAGTGGAATAAACCTATTAATTGTACCAGTTAATTACTTACATGTACATATGACATGTATGTTATGTCTTCAATGTCTTGGAACAGGTCTACTAATTCACTACATCAAAGACACAACATACATGTCATATGTACAAGGTTGTTGGCAGCACAGCTGTTACATGTACACTGAAGACAATGAGGCCTTTACTGGAGCTAAGAATGGTTTGTCTATCAAATCTATCATGACCAGATTTACCCCATCCAGCAGGTCTCAGGTCAGCTCTTTGCCTCTGATGAAAATTTAGGCAAATTGGCAAAGTTTTGTAAAAGCACTCAGTATTACAATGTAACAACTATATGTAGGTACCCACAAATACATAATGAAAGTACAATGATAGTACCTGATAGTACATGTTGTTACACATGTTGTACCACTGTACCTAATTAGGTAGGTACACTGTAACAGTGACACATTAAAATAAAGTGTTACCCTATCTATCTATCTATCTATCTATCTATCTATCTATCTATCTATCTATCTATCTAATCTAATCTAATGTGAAGGGTAGCTAGCTACTTTTGTATCTTCCAGTTTAACCTTTGACAGCTTGTCAGTCATTTCACTGGTATTACCCCTATTGGTCCAAACTTCTGAAATGTTGCCACTTGTGCGATGGTTTTATGGCCTGCAACAAGCATACCAAGAATACAAACTTGCACATTTTTATGAAGAATTCCATCTTTTGCTAAATTTATACATTTACCCTTTTACACTTTATCGCACACTTTTGAAATCTAATGTGGCATCTAATAAAGGCTAAATTGGAGACTGTGTGCAGCATGTCTTTCTTATTGACATTGTTGAACACTCTGAAGCTGAATTGAGTGGTGTCGCTCCACAGCCCACGAGGAGGTGTGCACCACCAGCGATGGCATCATGTACCGCATGGGCGACGAGTGGGACAAGCGCCACGACGTCCTGGGTCACATGATGCGCTGCACGTGTCTGGGCAATGGCCGCGGTGAATGGAGCTGCACGGCCTACTCTCAGCTCAGAGGTACTTTCACCCATACTCCTATATTTATGTATATGTAAATATAAAATCAGGTTTATAGGCCAAGTATACTTACGTATACAAGGAATTTGGTCTCTGCAGTTTTCCCACCCGTGAATTAGTGAACACACAGAGCACACAGCGAACACACAGTGAGGTCAAGCACACAATGAGCACACAGTGAGGTGAAGCACACACTAACTAACTAAGTTTAACTTATAGCACCAATACTTTCTTATACAGTAACTGTATGTTGACTTGTTGTGCACTTGTTCACTTACTATGGGGAAATATTCAGACTTATTCATTTAATTGCAATTGTTCTTGCGCTCTTCAGTTGTTGCCTTTCAACTTCTGTGATTGGAAGTGTGGAATGCTATGCATCTCATTTATATAATCTATTACTGATAATTCTACTGTAAGCTGGCCAGTAATGCTGTTTTCTGTTGATCGTCTCCCATCCAGATCAGTGCATTGTTGACAGCAACACTTATGACGTGAACCAGCAGTTCAGCAAGCGCCACAATGAAGGTTACATGATGAACTGCACCTGCTTTGGCCAGGGGAGGGGCCGTTGGAAGTGCGATGCCATCGGTACGTAGATCACCTAACACACACACACACACACACACACACACACACACACACACAGACTTAAAATATGTGTTTTCTAGCGGCTAGGCTGCTTGTTATTCTTCTGCATTTCTTGGCTAGGCTGAGTCTGAGTACACAGCAGCCGTGAGGTTTGTTGTACTTGATTTTGAGACCACAATTTCCTCCAATTCACTGGCTCAGTGAAGGAGAATGAGAGGAAATCGGCCTGTTCTGCCTGTTCTGTCTGGTTGCATTTGCGTTTGGGAAACTGCATGGGGAATGGGGAAGGATGTAGCCTGGCGAGCCAGACCCACATTAAAATGTAGGGTCTGGGCACTCACCGTTCGCAGTGATCAGTCCGAGGGGCAGGATAATCAGTTGTCTTTCAAATTCCCTCTGCACGCAATAGGACGCAATAGGATATTTGTTTTCAAGTAGCAGGGAATTCAAGCCAAACGTTGCAACTCTGCCATCAATCATTATGTTAAGCCCACCAAACGACTCTATACACGATTTCAATGTCCTGATTAAGTTTCGATTTCTGGAGCTCACAAGCCATCGGAGAGTTGCTAGACTAGCCCTGTTTTTACATTTGCTGCCGCTAGGGGCGCGTCTAGATTTCTAGGCTAGGAAGGATGTGGTGGCTCTAGGCCAAAGAAAAAACACCTTATCCCCTTGGCCACACCCATAGACATGCAAAAGCGTAAAGATAAACACACACACACACACACACACACACACACACACACACACAAACAAACACCAAGATGCTATGGAACACATATATAAACATTAAGTCATAATACCATGACATAACCTTGTACCCTCTGTAATTACATCCAGAACCACATCTAGAACAAAATGTTCTAGATTCTTATTCACTTGGCTATTTCTCTCTTCAAACCCAGACCAGTGTCAGGAGCCTGAGACCAAAGTCTACTACCAGATCGGAGACTCCTGGGACAAAGTCATGCATGGAGCTCGTTACAGGTGCTCCTGCCATGGCAACGGCCTCGGAGAGCACGCCTGTGAACCTCTGCAGTCAGGTGAGAACATCGCTTTGCTTTTTCAGGATTTGCTTGTCTGATAGCCCCGCAAACATACAAATATGTTTGAAAGCTACTGACTGGGGGACAAAGCTTGTTGTGGCTAGGCTGAGAGACAGTAATGGAAGGCAAAAAAAGGATTTTCTGTGAGTCATGCAATGTTTATTTTTCTCCAGGACGTTCTCCTTTCACACTAGCTAAACCCCAGCCCCTTCATTACATGCTATTCAGGGGTGTTTTGAATTGAAATGGGGGTTACCATCAACCCTGTGTGTGTGTGTGTGTGTGTGTCAGGGTGCCGTACTTTGATGTTAACCAGATGGAGTTGGGTGTGCGTCGATAGCAGCTCCCACATCTCTAGCTCCAGTGCAAGCATATTAGCAAAGTAAAAATAAACTAAAATAAAATTCATATGACTGGCCTGGACACTTTTTGAGGAATTTTACTGGTTTAGGATTAATTTAGGCCATACCTTAGAGAAGGTCTATCCTCTCTAACTCTAACAGGAAGTCTCTGTAATATAATTGTAATGAATCCCCCATCCAGCACTAGTGTGGAAGGTGTGAGATATCTCTCAGACCAGGGGCTTGTGTCAAAGAAGCCTTGTGGCTTGAGCAAATTGCCAACAGCTGCTCCCCGGGCCAGTCTGGGACAAAAGGAGATTTAAGGACAGCAAAACATCAAGTCCTGGTGTGAGATTTAACACAGGGATCAGACCGGGATGGTCTCCTCTCTTGGGTTGCGAATTGAGCCGAATCAAAAAAAGCTCCTCCGCGGCGCTGACTCAAGCTCATTCCCTTCCTGGGCTCGTCTTGCCGGGTCAAAATGTTCTTCCAACTGGAATTTTTTCCCCCTCCTGTTATTTATTTATTTTTCATTTGAAGGGTAATTTTATTCTGCACACCTTAGTGTGCTAGTGCACATTCCATCATCCCAGCATTTAGACTAGAGCTCTGCACATTCATACTTTCAAGTGGCCTGAACTACAATACACTTGAAAATGACTAACATGATATACACAATTTTTATATGGCATATGTGATTACCAGAGTAGTTGGTGCTTAAGGTTGGTTCAGTATTAGGATCAGCCATCAGTGTAATTTTACAGCAGGCTATTAGTTTAAGGACACTTCATATAAATCGGAGCTCAAGCACTGTATACAAGCCTCTTGCATTTCCAAATCCTGCAGAGTGTAGTACATACGTGTGAAATGTAAACAAACCTCCTGTGTACTACAAGGCTAATCTCCTGTTCCATCAGGTGGCCAGGGGCCAGTGAGGGTGATCATCACAGAGGCCGGCACGCAGCCCGACTCCCACCCCATCCAGTGGAACCCACCCCCCTCAGCACACATCATCCAGTACATCCTCAAGTGGAGAGTGGTGAGTGCCTCTCCCTCCACTACTGTTGGTCACGTGTGTATACAAATGATTAATTTGTTATTTGCATTATAGGCCTAGATAATAAGATAGATCTATCTAACCCTAAGATTGATATTTGGAGAAAGAATGTTGAGTTTTACAACTTTTACACATTTCAGTGTGTTTGTATTTCCAGTATACACGCCACTTTCTGTTAATTAAAAAACTTAGTAGGCAAAGACATGATCTTTTACATAGACTCTCCAAACATTAACTGGAAAGTTTGCGCAAGGCAAGGGAACAGGACAGAATTGGCTCCAGCCAAGCACACACAAACAGGCTGAAGTCCTTGAACTTGAGGGTGGCATGCACGGTAAACATGCTTTATGGTCATGACAGAGTGTCCATTTGAGGTCAGCCGTCCCCAACAGTTCCAACACACTTTCCTGTATTAATTGAATGTTTCGTGTTTGCACGTTAAAATTGGAAATCGTGCAGTAAAGATGTGAATGGTCCTTTGAGCTCTCTCGCTCTGAAGGGCTGTTTAAGTTAAGTCAAAATGTAGGAAATGCTTCGGGTAATTGCGCTCAAGCACACGGACTCTGAAGTGGTCGGTGTGTGATTTCACGGGCAGGTTTTCCCTCAGTAACACCTCTGGTTGTTTATTTGCATAGTCCAAGGGGAATGGCCATAGGTCTCCTGCACTCGTTTTTTCTGTCTGACTCTTTCATCCTCTCTTTTCTCACTCTGTAACATCTGCTGTAGTCTGTCTCCCACTCTCTCTCTCTCTCTCTCTCTTTCTTTTCCTCCTCCCCATGGTTATGAAAGGTGTGTTTTTTTCTCCTCTTGAATGCCAGCATGAAAGTTTCCACCTCTGCGATGCCAAGAGGACCATTAAAGCTCTCCTTGCAAAAAAAAGCATAATTTTATATGACCTCACCCCATTGGCATGTAAACATAATAAAGTTGTGTGTTGTTTCACCATCTTTACCAGTTTTACCAATGAGCATCTGTAATTGTATGTCAAGGCAGCCAATTTCGCCCATAGCACAGAGCAGACTGTTTTATTAGTCATTTGATTTATAATACTATTATATATTTTTGTAATGATTTGGCCCTTTATTGAGAGGACAGGGAATAATAGACTTGCAATGAGTAGGAGAGAGATTTGGAATGTGGAGGGGGCACATGAGTCCTGATCAGATCTGACCATGGGTCTTCGTGGGCACTCCAGTTGTGTTGTATGGAACGCCGATTCTGCTCCCCTACACTGTGTGCTCTCTAGAGTTGTTGATACCTGGACCACTATGTTGTTGTCTACAGAAAAACACCCACAGGCCATGGAGGGAGGCTAAGATCCCCGGACACCTGAACTCGTACACCATCTCTGGCCTGAAGCCCGGCCTCACCTACGAGGGTCAGCTCCTCAGCATCCTGCGGCAGGGAGGCCGCGAGGTCACCCGCTTCGACTTCACCACCACCTACGGCACCTGTGAGTAGTCCATTTCACTCCTGTCCATCACTCCCCCTCCTGTCCACAGCTCTCTTCTCCTCCCCTCTATACTGATGATGGGTGTTGTCCTGCTCCAGTTGCCTCTCCTCACACTAAACCCACTCATCTTCGTCCTTCTCAACATTGCTCTCATCGCAACATAGCCTTTTCTCTCCTCTTCTGTCCTCACCTTTCTTGTCTTCTTATTTCATCTTTCACTTCTTCTCTTTCCTCACTCTCCTCTTTCCTCTCTTCTTCTTGCCTATCTATCCTTTCCTTCCTTTTCTGTGGTCGGGTCTTGTCTCTTCATCATTGCACCTCCCCCCCTCACCACTTCTTCTCTCCTTCTCCAGTGAACACGGCTGAGGGAGAGACCAGACAACCAACCTCTCCAGATGTGGTGGACATCTCGGAGTCCGTGACTGAGATCACCTCCAACAGCTTCGTCATCTCCTGGGTCTCTGCCTCCGACACCATCTCTGGCTTCAGGGTGGAGTATGAGCTCACGGAGGACGGCTCCACACCCATGACTCTCGGTAGGTGGTGCTTCCTAATGCTAAGTTGTTTTCAACAAACAGCAACAACAACAACAATATACCTCAGCTGTGTCTGTTTGTAAATGTTAACTCGTACATTTAGTTAGCTTAAAGTTGAATATGACAATCTCTTATATATACAATATATTATATATACAATCTCTTGCCTCATAGTATGCCTCATGGACTGCATGTGACCTTAAAGTTAGACAGGCAAGTGTACGGTGAGGAACAGTCTGAGATGCATTGCCACTGAGTGAAAAAGTCGTTAATAACGATATAACTGATATCGTTCCATCTGCAGACCTCCCCAACACACAGAACTCAGTGACCATCAACGACCTTCTGCCTGGTCGCCGTTACAACGTGCGTGTGCATGAGATCTCGCCCGGGGGTGAACCCACTCTCATCCTCACCACCACCCAGACCACCGGTGAGTCTACGCCCAGCCATATGACGTCGACATCTGGCAAACATCAAAACACATCTTTGTTCCAGTCATGTTGCAGAACTCTTACTAGAAACCGGTGTTTTGAGCTAGGATGAATTATCCGAGAGATTTGTTGGAGAGCTTGTGCTGGCTATGTCTTCGGGGGGAGAGCTGCTGGATCATAGTGAACTGCTCAGATTATGAGGTTGCATTACTGACTGTTGGCTCTCACACCTGTACAGCTCCTGATGCCCCAGCTGAGCACTCTATCAATGACGTTGGAGAGACGGCCATTGTCATCAGCTGGACCAAGCCCCAAGCTCCTATCACTGGTATGTAGCCTACAACTTTCGCCCTTGCCGGATGCAGTTAGATAAACAGAAAGGCTCTTTGTTGTCTCAGTCTGTGCAGCTGTACACCGTCTCTTTGAATTCTTTGTTTGCACATTAGACACAAATTGTTATTGAAACTGATGAGTGAGAAAAATAATTTAACTAGTAGTTTTATTGTTTTCACATTAAGGCTCTTAGAAAACATGTTTGGATGAGGGGAATGCAAAGCAAGTGTGAAAATAATGAATCATTCTGTGTTTTTGTTTGTGTGTGTGTGTTAAAGGTTACCGTGTGGTCTACAAACCATCCATTGAGGGATTCACACCATCCACTGAGCTAACCCTTCCCGACGACGCTACCAGGGTGACCCTGGGTGACCTTTTGCCCGGTGTCCTGTACAACATCAGCATCTATGCTGTCGAGGACGACATGGAGAGCGAGCCTGTGTTCGTTCAGGTGACCACTGCTGGAGAGCCCACTTCTGGTAAGCCACCATTTTCACAGACTTTACACTTAACTGCTACAAACTAGATATTCTGTAACAATGACTCATTCAATTCAATGGAGAGCGAGGTTTGTAGTTTATCTTACTTACTGAATTACATGCACATATTTACCTACTTAGTTACACCCATACAAACTTATACACTCAATGAATTAGACTTATTTACTTTAACATTTTACTTTTTAGAGGCACATTGCGGATGCCATAGCAGTGACTAAAAGACTTTGACCTTCTGTTTTGGAAACGGTCTGGAAAGGCCATCAGCATGGTGGCCCTAAAGTGAAAAAAACACTTACAAATTATGAAAACATCTACGTCAATTCCAACTTTAGGAAATGCTGCGAATGCATTAAACACAACCAAATATGCAAACGCACTGCAAATACAGAAACACTGCAATATCACTGCATTCAGGAGCCACCGTACTTAGGGATTAGGGCTGCACTTGAAGTGTACACATTGTAACAAATTAGTGAATGAAGCCCAGTTCTGAATACTTTACTTGGAGGAACCTTTTGGATGGAAGGCGCCTAGCTTTCTCCCTGTAGCAGATTAGCTCTGGAAAGGTTTATGTAAGAGCTCTGTGACATTATGAAAGTGCGGCTTGCAGTGGGAGATTTAGTGCGAGTCCAGGGCCAGGACATCCTTATAGGGACAGGTTGGAGAGTTGAGCTCTTACTTTCTACTGAATCCTGCCAGCTGGCTTCTTCTTGCTGTATCAATGTTTATATGAACTTCCTCTTTCTTTCTCTCATTCTTCCTCACCATTTGTCTATTTCTTTTCCTCTTTGCTCTATGTTGACATGTTTTCTTTCTTTCTTTCATTTTCTGTCTATATTCTGCCTTATTCTCTTTCTTCCTTTCTTTCTTTCTTTTTTTCTCTCAATCACCAATATTCTCCTATGCTGTTTCCTTTTCATTTATTTTGTGTTTTCTTCTTATCCCTTATTTCTGTTAGCCTCACAACTGCTCTGTGGTGTTCTACACAGACATTTGCTTTCACCCATTATTCTCTCATCACTCATTACTACTTCCTGTCTACAGAGGAAGTGCAGGCTCCCACAGACCTCCAGTTCTTTGACGTGTCTGACATGAAGATCTCCATCACATGGACGGGTCCCCCGACCGAGGTGTCCGGATACCGCGTGGCCTTTACCCCTGTTAGCCCTGACGGCACTACCCAGAGGCCTCTGCAGTTGCCCGTTACCCACAATGCTTATGCCGAGATCACTCACCTGCAGCCCGGCACGATCTATCGCTTCTTCATCTACACCATCAATGGAGGAGTGGAGAGCCAGCCACTGGTTGGAGAGCAGGCCACAAGTGAGCAGTCACACACACACACACACACACACACACACACTCTATTTTTATCAGACAGTTACTCACACATTAAACACAAGTATACTCTTTTGACACACACACGCACCTATACCCACACAAAACAAACACGCACACACACACACACACACACACACACACACACACACACACACACACACACACACACACAGACTTAAAATATGTGTTTTCTAGCGGCTAGGCTGCTTGTTATTCTTCTGCATTTCTTGGCTAGGCTGAGTCTGAGTACACAGCAGCCGTGAGGTTTGTTGTACTTGATTTCGAGACCACAATTTCCTCCAATTCACTGGCTCAGTGAAGGAGAATGAGAGGAAATCGGCCTGTTCTGCCTGTTCTGTCTGGTCGCATTTGCGTTTGCATCACACACACACACACATTACACACACACACACACACATTATAGCACTATATACTCTTCAGTGCCCTCCTCTAAGCCCCTTGACTGTCTGCCTGCCCCTCCAGAGCCTGATTCCCCCACCAGCCTGCGCTTCGACGACATCACCGAGAAGAGTGCCCTGCTCATCTGGTCCGCCCCACGTGCCACCGTCACGGGCTACCGGCTCTTCCTGACCATCGAGGGCTCCAGCCCCAAGCAGCAGCGCATCCCCAGCGACGTGACCCAGTACCGGCTGTCCAACCTGAAGCCCGACACCGACTACACGGTGCGCCTGCACTCGGAGCAGGGCAACACTCTCAGCGAGGGCGTGGAGAGCATCTTCAGCACCAGTGAGTAGCACCATTCAGATCTTACGACGTTTCAGACTATCTGAAATCTTGAATCATCTTCAGATTGTGTTCAAGCATTGCTTTCCCATCTACCATATCAGTATTTCTCTTTTGAGATTACTCTTAGACATTATTGCAATTTGGCTAAGACACCCCTTTTCTCTCTTTTTAGTCCATTTTCTCCTATACATTTCTTGTTTTTAGCAATTATTCTATTCATACATAAAACATAAATAGAGTTGTAATATTTGTGTATTTGTGTATCAGTGCACCCCCCCCCCACACACACCACACACACACACACACACACACACTCTCTCTTTCTGCCATCTCCCTAAAACCTCCCTTTTTCTGTAGCCAGCCTGCTCGTCTCAGAGAATGTGTTATGGGGGTGCAATGTGTGGAAAGTGGAGATGCTTGTGGGTTCACACCCCTCTCTTTTTAGACTTCAGACGCGACCACAAGTCCTCTCACCCCTCCCCTCTCCACACCCCTCTCTCTCCTCATTGGAATGAGAGATGAAGCCACTGCATAGATGTCATTTGTTCACTCATTTTCCTTTCATTTGTTTTTCATGCATCCCTCCATCATTCCTTTACTCCTCGCCTAACTCTACCTGCTCTCTCTATCTCTCTCACTTAGTATCAGTAATTCGGCAGTAAGATACTGATCTGAGACCTGTAGAATTAATGAGTCATGAAACAATGTTTAGATTATCTCTGGGAGTTGGACACTGTGCTGATTAGTTGAAGATCATATTTTGTTAATGGCCTCTTTCTTCACCTCTCCCTCAGCCCAAGCCATGGGTAACGCCCCCCGCTTCAACACTGATGTCACCGACACCTCCATCATCATCACTTGGACTCCCAAGCCCCGGTTCAGTTACAGGGTAAGAATTAATAAATCACCTTTCACATCAAAACACACTTCAGTTACAGGGTAAGAACTCAGACTTCACATCTAATCCATATGCTCCTCATTACCATGGAATATCTTGATTTTTGTGTGATGATGTGATATAAAATGTTACAAAATAATGTATATATAATTAATACATCATACTACCATACATCTTAATTAAAAGAAAAACACTCACAGCTCTCACTCACTCTGCACTCAAACACTCACAGCTCTGCAAAAAAAAATACATAGACACCATTTTGCATATGGAAAAACCTGTGCATAAAATTGTGCTATGCAAAAACATCACCACACAACTATATTGTCAATAACACTATAGCACTGCCCTACTCAACAGTATTTGATACTTCATGGATCAATTAGCCAGGAAACCTTGTATCCTAGTGTTGTGGGTTACAGAAAGTCCCTATAGGGTGTGTTTTGAGATCCTGTTGAAAGGGACTTTTTTGAAAGAATCCTCAAAAGCCTGCTTGTCCTAACCTTTGAAATACCACATGTCAGATGTGAGGGCTCGTTCCCTGCCACAAACACCCATCTTCTTGATAAAAACCCCTGCCCTCCCCTGACCTGTGAACTCTCCCCCTCTCTCAGCTGTCAGTGAGGCCGAGCCTGGGCGGAGAGGCTCCCAGAGATGTGACCTCTGACATTGGCAGCATCATCATCTCTGGCCTGACCCCAGGGACTGAGTACATCACCAGTGTCCAGCCCATTGTCAACGGCCGCAACCACGGCAACCCAATCACCAGCAAAGTGACCACCCGTAAGTGGGCCACTGAGCCCAGCCAATCAGACCACTCTCGCCTTTTTGGTCATTTTTTTTCTCCATTTGTTAACTCTCCTGTCAATGATTTATTTTTAGATTCATTTTGTTATGCACAGCAAAGACAAGACAACTACTACTTACTAGATGGATCTTTTTTTATAAACCCAAAGAAAGTGAAGAGTCAAATTAGACTTTCAAATTCTAGATACAGTTGTATCACTATTTGAGGTGCATGTTAGTGAGCAGATGACTTCAGGTATTTCTCAAGCCCTTGACTCCTTTCTCCTATGTCTCTCTCCCCAGCTCTATCGCCACCAACTGACCTCAACCTGGTTTCAAACCCAGACAATGGCGACCTCACTGTGAAGTGGGTTGCCTCCAAAACACCTGGTAAATATTTACCCTCCTGTCCCTTGGCCTTTAGGCCACTGTGTTTGAGATCAACAGGACTATGGCCCCTTGAATGTGTGTGTGCGTGTTTGTGTGTGTGTGTGTGTGTGTACAAATGCATGTAAGAAATGTAGGGAGTGTGTTATTTGTGAGTTTGTGTGTGTGTGTGTTTGTGTGTGTGTGTGTGTGTGTGTGTGTGTGTGTGTGTGTATGAGTGATATGGAGTGTAAGTGTATACGTTTGTGTATCTATGTGTGTCTCAGTGGATCAGTGGCCAAAGCCACATCGCTCACACATGGATGACTTTTCTCGTGTCATGATAAAAAGATGCATTCATATTTGCAGGCCAAACCAGAGCAAACATGTCCATTTTGAAGTGTTTGCTAAGAACCTAAATTGTAAATGTAAATACTGGGTGTGTTTCATGGTTTTGGCCCTCACCTAGAACACTTTCACACTCTTGTCATTTTTCTCTTCTTCTTCTTCTTCTTCTTCTTCTTCTTCTTTCCCTCTCTTCTCTTTTCTTCCCCTCTCCTCTCCTTTCTTCTCCTCTCCCTCCTTCCCCACCCACAGACCTCACCGGCTACCGAGTGACGTGCAACCCGACCAACGGGCAGCGTGGGAACACTCTGGAGGAGAACGTGAGGCCTGATCAGAACTCCTGCGTCCTGGAGAACCTGAGCCCAGGGGTGGAGTACAACGTGAGCGTCTTCGCCATCAAAGACCAGATGGAGAGCGAGCCTGTCTCCACCACCGTCACCCAAGGTAGGCCTGACCTGGGATCAGCTTATTTTCTGGATCACGATGCCTTTCTCTGTCATGGTCACATAAGGTAGGCCTGATTGGGGAACAGTCTTTCAGAGGTGGCCTGTGTTCGCCACTGTTACCCACGCTAGGTTGTCCTGAATGGGACATTCAGCCATATAGAGTCAAGTTATGTTTTTCAACTACAGAGATGAAGCTGATTAGTGTGGCTGGCAGACTCGTGGAGTCGTCATGGAACCATATCAAATATTTTGGCTCTGTCGTCGCCTCCGCCCCTTGCCCTGATTTCACCGTTCCCCCGCCAGGTTCGCCATTTCTTCAACATCGCCCCCGGGAAACATGTCATAAAAGCAGAGCCATAAAGCCAAGGCGGTCTATAAAGAGTCACACTCTCTCTCTCTCTCTCTCTCTCTCTCTCTCTCTCTCTCACTCAAACACAAACAGAAACCCCCCACACACACACACACACACACACACACACAGGGTAACTGCCTGTGTGTCTGGAACATGTCGAAAACCCGTTAGCCAGGAAACCTCGCATCATAGCTCTACACTAAAAACAGGCTCTCTGTTTCCTCTCAGCCCTACCCTGCGATAAACCCATCTCAGTAGAACACCACTAACACCAAACTGCACACTTGACCTTCCTCCCAAAACCCAAACGTGACTGAAGACCGAACTTGGTTCACCATCTCTGGGTCTCCCTCTATTTAATTCCGCCTGCTCTTTTTCACTTGGGATCTGTGTGGAATGGGTTTGTCATAATTCGCACAATAGCACCCCACATGAATTAAAATGGAACTAACCCACTTGTGATGGTTGAGTCTGGTCCTGCTAACCAATGGAAAGCATACGTGTTGTCACTGGTCCTTGGCCTCATCAGCAGCATGCTGTTTTTTACTCAGAGAAATTGACATGATTGCTGAAATTGAATCCGACCCCCAATAGACTTTTAGTCGTGGGCTTGAAAGCACATTGAAAACAATGGTCATATTTTGCAGAATAATCTTAGCATGTTGACCATTGGTGCTCTTTAAGCTGTGGGCATTGCTTTTTGGTATCACTACATGTTCAGCATGGCTTCTTAAAATCACTGGATGGTTACTTGTCCTACTTGCTTTTAATGCAATGACAATTCAAATGGCGCCAAACATTCAAAGCTTTGGCTGATGTAATGTCTTGAATCTGTATGTTCTTACTGTTGTGATTTAATTCCACTTGAATATAATATCATCAATGTTTCTGCATGTGTTATGTTACTTCATAATTAATATCACATAATTCTCACCCAACATCTAATTTGCTTGATGGGTTCTGTAATTGCTAATTTGACGTCATCATGGCTTGTCTGTTTGTCTTGTTCCCCCCCCCCCCCCACCCCACCTCTCCCTCACGTTTCCAAACTGCTTCCACGTTAACCCCTCGGTCTAGATGTACCCCAGCTAAGTGATGTGAACTTCGTCAATGTCACTGACACCACTATCGGACTGAGGTGGACCCCTCTTAACCTGCCGACCGTAACGGGCTATCACATTAAGGTGACGGCGTCCGGCGAGAGCGTGCCCCTTCTTGAGGACATGCTCGAGCCGACCGCCGACTATTACACGGTGCACGGCCTGGAACCGGGCATTGACTATGACATCAGCATTACCGCGGTAACGGAGGGAGGAGAGGGCGAACCGTCAACCATCACCCAGCAAACAAGGCCCAGAACTGGTGAATGAGTTCTCCCAGTTTAAAACAGTAACTTAGAACTGATAGAGATAATGTCATTTAGCCATTTAGCTGATAGTGGCAGTCTATGATATTCATTGTATTACAGTTGCATTCAACCTTTGATACTTTACATCCAGTAACTGCTGTTTAGTCTCAGCGTAGTGTCCTCTAGCTTTGCAAACTGGTTTCCTCTCATTACCCCCTTCACTAGACATGAGAAGTCTGAATCCTCTCAAATGTACTATGCCAGACACAAGAAGGCTATGCTAGGTAGGTTTGTTGATGCTGGGAAGTTTGCACAAATGCTTTTATCCCCAGATTGTTTCAGACACGGGAGTCTCATCCCTTGTTATATCAGATGAAATCTAATCCCACTTTGCTTTGGTTTGGGACACCTACACTGGAGACCTATACACTAACGCTCATAAAACCGCTCTTCCTGATGTAGCTGTCCCTGCACCCACAAACCTGCATTTCGACGAGGTCGGAGCAGACACAATGCGAGTGTCCTGGAACATCCCCAGATCCACTGATATCTCTCGCTCGGTCATCCGCTACCAGCCCATCGAGGACAGCAACGTCCAGGAGGTCAACGTTGGGAGGACCACGGAATCCTTTGTCCTGCAGAGTAAGATCGAGATCAGACCTCAACCCACAATCCCAGAGATTGACATTTCAAAATGCACTCCACATATTTCGACTATATGTTATAATGTGTTGTTGCTGTAATGCACATGTAGGAAAAAAACAGGACACTTGCTTTTCAGTGAATAATTTGTTGACATTTTTGCTAATCACTCAGACCTGCAGCCAAACACCGAGTACATGGTGAGCGTGGTGTGTGTGTATGACGACCATGAGAGCCAACCCGTCAGGGGCACCCAGAGAACAAGTGAGTGTTACTTGCATATATGTTTTATTGAAAGAGTGATTGGAAAAGCTTATATTTGTGTCAGTGCATCAATTAAATTCATTCTTCCATGTGGTGGTAAAAAAAACCCCATAACAAACCCATAGAAACCCATAGCTTTTTCATTTATCTCATTTATTTTTCTGTCAAGCATGTAGGATTAACTTGTGACTTGATGTGTATTCCTTTTTTGACTGTTATAAATTCATTCTTACACCCTATCTCTTCTCCTCTCCTCCTCTTCCTCCTCCTCCTCCTCCTCCTCCTCTCTTCTCTCCTTCATCAGTCCTGGACTCTCCCACTAACCTGGACTTCTCCGAGATCGCCTCCAACGCTTTCACCGTCCACTGGACCGCTCCCCTGGCTCGCATCAATGGCTACCGCCTGCGCTACCAGCCCACCAACGGCGGCCGTGCAAAGGATGAGCGCCTGCCCCCCACCAGGACCCAGTTCACCCTCACCAACCTCCAGCCAGAGACCGAGTACGACATACACATCTACGCCATCAGCGGCCGCGATGAGAGCCGACCCCTGCAAGGACGCCAAGCCACCGGTACACCTGTCTCTCTTAGTCTGTGACCAATCCATAGCATTTCCATAAAAGGAAAATTACGCAAACCCCCCAAAGAGCTTGACTTGTACAGATCCAAATGTCCAAATAAAGTAGATCAATGTGTGGCCACAAATGCAAAGGACAAGGTTTGGGTTGAAAGTGCTATATCACCACATCTCTCTAAAACCTCTTAATTTATATGAGATTGGATTGGATTGGATTACAACAAAAACTAAAACAACACTTTACATGATAAAGCTCTTTTGTAGGTTCTCAAAGTGTTTTACAGTGAAGGGGGAACCTCACTACCACCACCACCAATGTGGAACAGCCACCCTTAGATTAGATTAGATTTTATTTTAACCTCCAAATCATGTAATCATGTAACATGCAATTGTATTCGCCTCTCCAGTCACCGAGGCCCCCACCAATCTTGAGGTGACCGGCTCCACCCCCAACAGCATCACCATCAGCTGGGACCACCCCCCAGTGACCGTGCGCTACTACAGAATCACACATGGAGAGTCAGGTACTGTTACTCACGTCACTCCCCACATCTGACCAGTGCTCTTATGAAGCTCAGACGATCATCTCAGAGCTCAGAGCATAAATCAGCAAATCTTTCAGTAGCCACAAGACTATGTTTGCTCATGATTAATTCTCAAGGTCATGGGTAGCCTTGGAACCAGATAAATCTGAGTACATTAAATTTGTTTGGTTATAGTGATCTGATAAAAATGTATTTGCTTGATTGTACTGTATCGGGTTTGTCCACTGGCATCTGTGATTGATTTCCTTATCAACAGAGACTTCTCTGAGATGTTAACATGTGAAACAAATGTGAAATCCAAATATGTAATGTCATGCATATGGTTGACAGGCGAGAGCCCTGCAAAGGAATTCACTGTCCCCGGAACTGAGTCCACGGCCACCATTGAGAACCTGCGTCCCAACACCGAGTACACCATCACTGTGTATGCGGTCACTGGCCGAGGGGACAGCCCTGCCTCCAGCACCCCCATCTACGTCACCCATAGGACTGACACCCCTGGTGGACGCCCCTGTGAGTCTCCTCATACTTACCTTTTAAAGTGATAATGTTAGTAGGTATTTTACTTCAGTACTTTATGATACTTAATGCTTTTGCACACAATTTATCATATTCTGTTTAAAATTATATTATACAATTGTAATCTTGCTTTGAATTGTTTTTTCCCCTCTCTGTGTTTTTGCAAGTCTCTGAGTTACATGGCAGTTTTTGCAAGTCTCTGAGTTACATGGAAGTACTGTCATCTCTTAAAACCATCTTTGCTTTCTCAGACGTCCCATCTCCCTCCTCCATGGACGTGACTGACGTGCAGGACAATGCCATCACTGTGCGCTGGAGCCCCGCCAAGGGCCCCATCACCGGCTACCGAGTCACTGGCGCTCCCAAGAACGGAGACGGACCCTCCTTCTCTGAGGTTGTTGGGCCTGGTAAGTGCAACAGCTTCATTGAGTTGTAATTTAAAGAAATAGAGGAGATCAAAGAAAAGGATAGAACTATGAAATCAAAGAAAAGGATAGAACTATGATCTATAAACTGTGGACTATTAAAGGACTGTGACAACAAACAAAACTTTTCCTTTTGCCTGACATTAGCCAATGTGCAGCGTATCCATTGTGGTATCACTATTCTCTTCTGAGTCATTCATGTTCTAAGGACACTGCTGATATGTTTGTGTGTTTGTCTCCTTTGTAGAGAGGACTGAGCTGACTCTTACAGGCCTGTCACCCACTGTAGAGTATGTGGTTAGTGTGTATGCCATTGGCAAGGGTGGAGAGAGCCCCCCAGTGGTGGAAAACGCTGTTACAGGTAAGATGTACATGTATGTCTTGGGTGTATAAATGTAAATACTGGTAGATACATATTGTATTCAATATGAATGCATAAACACACAAGAGATCATCTGTTGTTAAAGTAGTGATAAGAGAGTATTTGAAGTACTGAGGTACTTGTTGGGAGTGTATGGGTTTACATGTACTCACCTTCTCAATATTACTTCTGCAGGAGGCAGTGGTGACCACCCTACCGACCTTTCCTTCACCGACGTGCAGACGACCGCTCTGCGCGTGACATGGGACGCTCCCTCAGAGCGTGTGACCTCTTACAGGGTTCTGTACACCAATCCAGAGGAGGGCGAACGTGAGCTGTACCCAGCACCTCGTGGTACCGACACCAGCGCCGTGATCCCCAACCTCCGGCCCAACACTGAGTACACCATCCAGGTCATCCCCGTGCAGGGACGCACACCTCTGACCACACTGCTGGGCAAGCAGGCCACCAAAGGCCTAACAGGTTAGTATTAGGCAATAACTCGGCAAAAATAGCAATGGCAAGCCCTTTTAACATTTAATTTTGGGGATAAGAGGAATTGTTGATATCATATTTTAGGGAGCGCAATAAACTTTATGTGGGGATTCTTGAGTCTGCTCTCCCACAACATGGAAGGGAGGCTCAACTAGGTCTTAATTTCACATTTCATGATCAGTTTTTAAGACATGGCCTACTTCAGTCTATCTTTTTAAAATGCTTTCCCTGTTTCATTTTCAGACAAAATTCTAATGTTTATGTATATAGTGTATAACCAATAACTAATTGTAGTTTATGAATTATAATTAGTTATCCATCTTCAAACATAACTTAGTTGCCTGATATTTCCTTCCACAGCCAGCAGCGGTGACCGCCCTACTGACCTCTCTTTCACCGACGTGGACACGACCTCTCTGCGCGTGACATGGGACGCTCCCTCAGAGCGTGTGACTTACTACAGGGTTCTGTACACGAGCCCAGAGGAGGGCGAACGTGAGCTGTACCCAGCACCTCGTGGCACCGACACCAACGCCGTGATCCCCAACCTCCGGCCCAACACTGAGTACACCATCCAGGTCATCCCCGTGCAGGGACGCACACCTCTGCCCAAACTGGTTGGTCAGCAGGCAACAAGAGGCCCCACAGGTCGGTATCAGGGAATAATCTTTGCTCCATCCAGATTATGCATACAACTGATGTCATGTCGTTTTGTTTCATCATGATGAGCTGTTGGTTATTAGATTGCAGTGTCATGAAATGTTTGTCTTGACCTTGATGATAAGGCTTATTGACACAATTGTATCCCTCAATTACTGCATTCACTAGCTGAACTTGCCTGATATTTCCTTCCACAGCTGGCAGCGGTGACCGCCCTACTGACCTCTCTTTCACCGATGTGGACACGACCTCTCTCCGCGTGACATGGGACACTCCCTCAGAGCGTGTGACCTCTTACAGGGTTCTGTACACCAATCCAGAGGAGGGCGAACGTGAGCTGTACCCAGCACCTCGTGGCACCGACACCAGCGCCGTGATCCCCAACCTCCGGCCCAACACTGAGTACACCATCCAGGTCATCCCCGTGCAGGGACGCACACCTCTGCCCAAACTGGTTGGTCAGCAGGCAACAAGAGGCCCCACAGGTCGGTATCAGGGAATAATCTTTGCTCCATCCAGATTATGCATACAACTGATGTTTTGTCATTTTGTTTCGTCATGGTGAGCAGTTCGATATTAGATTGCAGTGTCATGAAATGTTTGTCTTGACCTTGATGACAAGACTTATTGACACAATTGTAACCCTCTATGGGCTCTTTGCACGAAAGGCTCTCAATGTGGCCACTTTGTTTCCGGTGGAGCGTTAAAGTGTAAGTTCAGTGTAAATTGACCCATAGTCCTGTTGTTGAAGCTTACCACATGCAGCCCATAGGTAAAAGAATGAGACAATTTGGGACAATATAGGCCAAGTTATGGACAGGGAGCTTAAAGCAGACACATGGGGGCAGTGGGGAGTTACTTTCAGTTTCAGTTTTGATGCCCCCATGGGTCTGCTTTAAGCTGCCTGTCCATAACTTGGCCTACGTTGTCCCAAATTGTCTCATTCTTTTTCCGATGGGCTGCATGTGGTGAGCTTATACAACAGGGCTATGGGTCAATTTACACTGAACTTACACTTTAACTGTGTTGTAACGGCATTTTCTGTTATATTCTGCTCCTAACATCTTCACTCTGACACTGATTATCTTATTTGCCCAGTAATAACAATTTTAACTCGCATAACTCCTTCTTCATCGTAACGTGTTGATTTACTAGTTACAACATCCAACCGGGTCAGTGTAGTCACTAATTACATTAGCAATAGCGGCAGGTTCAAACACACCTGGCTCCACCGGAAATAAAGTGGCCGCATTGAGAGCCTTTGCAAAGAGCCCATTACTGCATTCTCTAGCTGAACTTCCCTGATGTTTCCATCCACAGCTGGCAGCGGTGACCGCCCTACCGACCTCTCTTTCACCGACGTAGACACAAACTCCCTCCATGTGACATGGGACGCTCCCTCAGAGCGTGTGACTTACTACAGGGTTCTGTACACGAGCCCAGAGGAGGGCGAACGTGAGCTGTACCCAGCACCTCGTGGCACCGACACCAGCAGCCGTGATCCCCAACCTCCGCCCAACACTGAGTACACACCATCCAGGTCATCCCCGTGCAGGGACGCACACCTCTGACCAAACTGGTTGGTCAGCAGGCAACAAGAGGCCCCACAGGTCGGTATCAGGGAATAATCTTTGTTCCATCCAGATTATACATACAACTGATGTCATGTCATTTTGTTTCATGATGAGCAGTTGGTTATTAGATTGCAATGTCATGAAATGTTTGTCTTGACCCTGATGACAAGACTTATTAACTGCTTTCAGACATAGGTGTAAGTCTGCATATTCTGCGCATATCAAGCGGTTAGGCCGTATATCTGAACAACATATCCCGACATTTGGAACTCCGAACTTAGGCGGCTCTTACACTACTCCCCTCCTAGTATTTCGGATGGACATTATGTAAATATCTCATATCTGAACGAAGTGAAGAACATGCAGAGATTCTGGTCATGTGCGTGTTTAACCACATTCAACCTGTTCAACCATGCAGAGATTCTGTTCATGTGTGTTGGTGTCATTCACACATAATGTCTGCATGTAAGCATCATATCTGAATTACCAAAGGGTCGGACATTTGTTTGACAAAGATTTGCATATAGTGCAGAGGACATGTCTGAAAACAGTTATAGACACAATTGTATCCCTCAATTACTGCGTTCTCTACCTGAACTTGCCTGATATTTCCTTCCACAGCTGGCAGCGGTGACCGCCCTACTGACCTCTCTTTCACTGACGTGGACACAAACTCCCTCCATGTGACATGGGACGCTCCCTCAGAGCGTGTGACTTACTACAGGGTTCTGTACACGAGCCCAGAGGAGGGCGAACGTGAGCTGTACCCAGCACCTCGTGGCACCGACACCAGCGCCGTGATCCCCAACCTCCGGCCCAACACTGAGTACACCATCCAGGTCATCCCCGTGCAGGGACGCACACCTCTGCCCAAACTGGTTGGTCAGCAGGCAACAAGAGGCCCCACAGGTCGGTATCAGGGAATAATTCATAGCTCCTACAAGCTTCTACAAGCAGAGAAGCTTTTAAGTAAATCAGCATAGGGGTGTGTGATGACGGCCCTGAAGAATTTTTTTTTTAGATTCTATTAGATTCTGAGAAAAAATAAACAAATAAACTCAATTAGATTTTGTTTGGATTCTGTATTCTGTGAAACATATGTAAAAATGGCCATTGAATTGAGTGTAGTATATAGTAAAGTCACCCTCCACTATTCCTCCTTCTCAGCCACACAGCCTGGGACAGTCCCTGCACCCACAAACATCCAGTTCACTGAGGTGGGCCCTACCTACTTCACCATCACCTGGATCTCCCCCAACTTCAGGCTAACCGGCTACCGCGTGGTGGTCAGCCCCAAGAACAACCAGGCCCCGTCCAAGGAGCTCAATGTGGCCCCTGACTCCAGTCGCGTCACCGTGCCAGGACTCATGGTATGGCGCACATTCCTGATGACCCTCCCTCACAGACAGCCAATAAATAATCATCTCTTCCCATACATTTTTCAGTTTCCTTCAGAAATGTATCAGAAAACCTGTCTCTCTTTTATGTAATTGATTGCATAATTTCTCAAACTACAACGAATGGCTTATTACAAAAGTGTTGCTGGCAGTCCATTGTGCCAACTACAAACAATGTTTTTTAATGGCTAAATTACGTGTACAGTAGATCATTTTTAACATCCTCTTGTCTCTCACAGCTTGCCACCCCCTACATCGTGTACGTGTACGCCCTGAGAGACTCATCGGCCAGTCCACCCCTGACTGGAGAGATCACCACCACTGACAGTAAGAGGATTTCCATGAAGCACATAACAAATACGAATGACGTGGGCTTAGCTACAAACTGGCTGAAGAGCTTCATTGGCCTCTTCTGTATTGAAACACTCCTGTTCTCTTACTGGCTCCTCAGACCTTAGCCCACCCCGCCGCGTGAGGCTGTCCGATTTGATGGAGTCCTCCGTCACACTCACCTGGAGGACCAAGGTTGAGCCTATCACCGGCTTCCTCATTGAGGCCATCCCTGATGACCGCAGATACCCCACCATCAGCAAGACCATCCCCGAGGAGGCCAGAACGTTCATCCTCACAGGTAAAGCTCAGGCACCTTCTCATCTTTAGATATAGCAGTCTAAAGCGGTCTCATGAGGAAACTGATCCATTTCCTAATGCAATCACAAATATATTTACCTTCATTCCGACTGTTCCATTACGTGAATCGTATATTAACATTTCTGTTCAATGAAAAAAAAAAATATTGACCTTCATTTGAATGTGAACCTTTGACCCTTGACCCGTCTTGTTTATCCCACAGGGCTTCAGCCTGGCACCTTCTACACCATCAACATGTACACCCTGAACGGAAACTCCCGGAGCCCTGCCTTCACCCTCACTGTGACCACACGTAAGGCACAGCCTACTCCATCACCAGGACAAAGCACTCGGCTTAGTTAGTGTCAGATATACAAAGCCAATGTGTCATTTTACAATCCAGTATAGAGCTAATATGTTGTATAAGAAACCAATACAGTTCATGTGTCATTGATTCAGGATATTAAGTTTTATAAATGATACACTGCATTAACTTTACTGGCAGAAGTTCCGACTGATAAAAACTGGCTGTTTTCATATGCTGAGACATGGCTGATGGCCCATGCAGTTCTTTCTTTGGCTTCAGCAGATATAGAGACTAGTGCACACAAAGACTCTTCAGATGAGCTCATGTGTGGTACTGTGTGTGTGTGTGTTCATCTGTGCAGCTGCTCCAGCAGTTAATGCTCCAACGGACCTCCAGTTCACCTCCATCACCCCCTCCTCCATCTCCTTCTCCTGGCGCCCCCCGACCACACGCATCACAGGATACTATGTCACCTATGAGGAGTCTGGAGGCAGGCCCCGTGAGCTCACCCCCAGACCACATGCTGGCCAGAACTATGCCACCATCACTGGTAATATATGCACACTTCGCCACTAGTCAACACCCCAGCATTATCATTTGCATGGGCATGTGAGACAGTCAAAACTTGGATTCTTGAATGTTCTGCTGTATAACCTTTGGTGCTAACTGCCCTTGGGATCAATTACAGGGTTGAAACCACGCACTGAGTACATCATCAAGATAATCGCCCTCTCGAATGGACAGAGAAGCACACCGCTGATAGGCACGGCCACAACTCGTAAGTAGACTTCCAGTTTCCTCTCATTGCCACAGAGACACAAAAACAGTCCACAGGCACACACACAAACACACAAAACACAGAAAAGTGGGTGTACCTCTCAAACGGTCTTTTTGTTACTGAATGGTAAAAGTAAACAAAAAGAGATTTGGAATTGCAACATGCTGCTGAAGAGCTCACTGCTAGCTGGGCAGCTGAATTAGCTTGTTAGAAAGCTAGTTTTTTTTATATACAAATAGGCATATGCTTCCAGTTCTGTCTTCTTCTAAAAAAGCAATTAAACATTCTTCATGAGCCCAGAATAGTTGCTTTTTAATACAAGCAAGGCTCATACTTTTGAATTGTTGTATGATTCAAAAGAAAAATGGCGGCCATGCAGCTAGCTTTTTAGCTAGTAGTAGTCATTGTAAAGATCCAGTGCAAAGCTTGGATCTATTACAGTGCTCCTTGCTGGCTGTAACGCAATACAGCAACTCCCATACCTGTCCCATCACCCCCTCCCCTTTTCCCCCAACCACCTTCCCCTCTGGCTTTGCTGCTTCAATGCTAACCCCTTTCTTCCGCTCAGAATTTGGCTCGCTTCCGCTGCCACCGCCACCCTCGCGCCCTGGCTCCGAAGACCGACTGGACGTGCCACACATCATCGACGACAACACCGTTAGTGTACCAGCGGTAGTGGGGACAGGCGGCCAGGACACCCTAGGGGGCCAGGGCCAGAATGTCGAGTACACTGAGTACAACAACCGGCCCAACCAGCCCAACCAGCCAAACCTGCCCCACCGGCCCCAGGTGCCCCAGAGGCCCCATTACCCACTGGTCTACATCCCAAAACCGGGGCCCGACGGGAACAGGGTGCCGGTGGTGCAGGTGAGTGAAGACCTTCCCGGGCACGGGCTTCCTTATGGTTTTCCAGAGAACGACACGGGAAGTCCTCAGGAGGCACAGACGCAGACTGTCATCACCTGGCAGCCACTGCCACAGAGCACCGCCTACGAGGTCCACTGCGAGCCACTCACCCACCGCAACGAGAGGACCTTCCAGGTGAGGGTGCTGTCCGACACCCACACATACACGCAAACACGCCATGCAGACATAAGCAACAACTCAGATAATGAGTTGAACTCAGTTAATACCATCAAATTAATTATGTTAGTGATGAGAGGTGTTTGTGTGTAAACTATTCATTCTTGCCTCCCAGATGCGTCTTCCAGGCACGTCCACTAGCGCTACCCTGATTGGCCTGACCTCTGGGGCTTCCTACAACGTCATCGTTGAGGCTCTGAAGGATGCTCTTAAGCACAAGGTGTTTGAAGAGGTCGTCACCGCAGGCAACACTGGTAAAATAAAACTGCATTTACACTTCCTTAGCCTCCCACCCTTTTTCATATACCAAAATTGAAATAAACATATAACATTATTATATTGTCTTGAACGTAGACATCTTGCTGAATCCTCACAATACTGAACAAAACAACTGCTAGACTTATGAATCCCATGAGATTCTGTTATCACTTTATTGTTTGTTGAGCTGAAGGAGTGAACCGAATTCCCTTATTTTTTCCCTCATGACAGTCTCCGAAGGACAGCCTGAAGGACTCCCGGCCAATGGGGATTCCTGCTACGACACCTTCACAGCCACCTACCACAACGTGGGTGAGGAGTGGGAGCGCATGTCTGAGACCGGCTTCAAGCTGTGGTGCAGATGCCTAGGACTGGGCAGTGGCCACTTCAGATGTGACTCTTCCAGTGAGTGTCCTGCCAGTTCTCCCATTTAGTGGAGCCATGTGCCGCCATCTCTTACTAACTAGCACATCTCATTTGAGTGCTGAGAGACAAAGGGAATTAAGTCACTATGTAGGGCTCAAAGCTTATTCTTCAAAGTTACTTGTTGGAAATGCCACTCCACTGAATATTAATAGTCAAGCAATTGTCCATCCAATCTCTTAATTTTTAGCTGTAATGAAGGTATTTCTTATTGTAATAGAGAATAGTATCAGGCAGTTTTATGCTAATACCCCTTTGCTTTTTTGTCCTTTTTTGTTCAAAACAGAATGGTGCCATGACAACGGCAACAACTACCGAATTGGCGAGAGGTGGGATAGGCAGGCTGAGAATGGTCACATGATGAGCTGCACCTGTTTGGGCAATGGCAAGGGAGAGTTCAAGTGTGAACCACGTACGTCCCACTTTAACAATACAATAAAGCCACATCTTATCAGTAAATCAAGTACCTGTAGGCCCTAAAAGAATCAAAAAGCTACCAATCATTCCCAATATATGTAATTCACTATACAGACATTTATAAGAATGTATAATAGAAAATAAGAGTTTTCTTAACTTATTTGGCTCAATATTGACCTGAATTGGCTATTGATTATACAGATGAGTCTACCTGCTATGATGATGGGAAAATGTACCATGTGGGCAACCAGTGGCAGAAAGAATATCTTGGAGCCATCTGCACTTGCACATGCTATGGTGGGCAGCAGGTAAGATATGTTTTATATCACATGTTAATGTTTCAAACAGGCCACCATAATGTATATACAGGCGCTGAAAATGTGTTTGTGCTTTTGTTAGGGATGGCGCTGTGAGAACTGCAGAAGGCCAGGAGGTGATGGCGGTCCCCAAGTCCACCCTGTTCGCGTAAACACCTACACCAACCAAGGAGACACAACCTTCCGCAGAGTGGTAAGCCGACCTCATCTTGTATCCATCCCAGTTCCAATACCTGCCACTTCAAATCTCTTATAAATCTAAAAATAACTGTATGTTTTGTATAGTAATTCTACACGTTGAAAACATTTTTCCTCTTGTAATGTCACTTAGATGAAAGCGCTGCTACCTACAGGTTCAAGGTGGGTCTTTGGTAGAGTGTTTCAGGCAACAGCAACGCGATTTATTTTTTATTTTTTTGCGCTGTTATAAGAACTAGAGTGCTTCCCAGGCTTAAAGCTCGCAATGCCATCTGAGATGGAGACAACGACAACAGCAGCTATACAGCAGGTCTACTTGACAAACCCTCCATATAAATGTTGAGTGGTTGTATGATAGTCAGACTTTGATGTTTTATGTTTTTGGCATTTTTATCCTGTCATGCATTTGCTAACTGTTGCACAGTTAACAAAAGGTTAACATAAGCAGTCATGGTACTTTGTGCATGGCTGTGTCATGACAGAGAAGGTTTTAAGGCTGACATTATTTATGAATCACGACTCATGTAATGTCAAGGGTCCAGAGACCATCAGAGTGTGGATGTACATAATAAACTAATCACTTAACTGGTTGCATTGCTTGATGCTAACAGCAAGTTTGCGGCGTGTTCCTATTATAGCCTCTAATTCTAATGTGTGGTCTAACTCTAATTATTTGAGAAAAATAAGTTAGTTAGTTTATACTACTAGTTTTGAAAAGTTGCCAAATCAGAACCTTTCTGATAGTGTTCTGGCGTCAATAATCAGCTATATAGAATATCATAGGAGTTAGATTTGATCTCCATGTTTTAAATATTTAGTGCATGCAATAACCCTATATCCCTGTAGATGTCCTGTCCCTAGGAGTTGTTAACACTATGTACCTTCTGTGTCATACTAAACATCTAGCATATGTCATACATCTATTGTCACAGATCTGTTAGGACGGCCTGAAACAACATTTTAGCTCCAACGAAACCTCTTGATTTATTATGTTCTGTTTACAAACACTGTTCTCCGTTTTTGCCCTTCCAGAACATTCAGTGCCCCATTGAGTGCCTCCGGCCTGACCTCCTCGCTGACGCGATCTCTCCAACCAACCCCAACGAGTGAGCGCCCGTGCCTGAAGCGATGCATCGCCATCCCTCTGCGGCCAAAGACCCGCCGTTTTCAGCGGGCCACCCGGCGGACATCTTCCACCGAATCCAGACGTGACGAATGAGATTGTATTAACACACATTAGTGCCTTAACACCCTACCCTCCCAAATAGTTTTGTTCCCCCACTGCATTGCTTTTTCGGCTTTATCACACCGACAGTTAACGTCACGCTAACGCTAGCCCATCCTCCCCACCCCACTCACTCCTATACTGCCCTCTTCATGATTAGGTCGGCAGTTGGGATTCTTTTTTGTCTTCAGTGTGTTAAATGTTTGGATATCTGTTGTTGCGATTCTCTCAGAAATGTATTGAGACACTTTATAAGAGAAAACAAAGAATAACACATTCCTGTTCCATGTTGAAGCCCTGGCGACCATTACTGGTGTGGGCATCTTGTCACGTCAAAAGGGATATTCAAATGTCCAAGCCAATTTGCATCTCTACTGATTATATTTTATCAGTAATAACTTCCCAGTATTAGTGCCATACATTGGTAACAAAGTATTTTTGTACTTTTTTTTTTAAAAGAAATTACTGAAAAGTTACTCATCAGAAATGGAGCACTGTTTGAGAATGTGTTGGAGTACCAGTCATGGTACATTGAGGTTCGGTCCATATCGCAGTTTGTGTTATGTTTGATGTTTTTTTTCTTTTTCTTTTGTGGCCCTCCATTGTAAAAGATGTGGCCAGCACTGTTTTCGAATGACAATGACACTTACTGATAATGATTGATTTGTTTGTAATTTTTCTAACTTTTTGTTTATCACTTTAATTTATCCCTAAATTCTTCTAAAGTGTTGAAAGGTTAGAACTGGGATGTAAAGATAGATTTTTGTACTGTAAGTGCCAAAGGTCTTCACTACTGTCTAATTTCCCTTTTTGGATAAAAATGTACAAAGAACCTCAAACATAATGTCTCCGAGTTTTGTTGTCTTAAAAAAATAGAATACCATTTGTTATAGTGTTGGTCAATTCCGATTCCTCCCCTGAAAGTTGTCAAAACCCTCTATTCAAAAAGCAAGAATCCAAACAAACAGATGTCCAGATGTTTACTCAAGAAATCAACTATTTATTATTTCTGGGAGGAGACTCGTGAGGTTAGACTTGGCAGTGATACTGGAAACTTTTTTAAGAATAACGAGTCAAAGTGGAATGAATAGGAGTGTGTTTTCTATTTGCACTGGGAGTTGTAACAATGATGTAGTGCCAATGGGGAACCACTATGTAATGCATTAGACATTTTCTGGCTTTTAGTCAGAAGCACAATCAATCAGTAACTTAAGGAGGCTTGATATGAGATATTAAGGGGTATTAGAAATGGTCTGCAAGGAGTTAGTGTCAGGAGCTAATGGTGGAACAGGCGGAGCTTGGTGTGCACCAGGGTGATGCCAAGCTCATTGCACGCGTTGATCACCACCTCATCAGCTGTGGAACCTGAGGGGGCTGCGATGTACTCGACACCACTCTGGAAGAACGAGGAAGAACAGGGGAGAGAGGATTTTAGACATAATAAAAGGATCATGTATGAACACAAAATGTCTGCAAAACCTTACTGAAAACCTCCACTGGCCAACCATCATGCCAACTATAGGCTACGATCTTGCGAGTTATTTTACATCGTTAGACAGGTTAAAAACCCATCATTTGACAGATGGAAGAAGAATAATGGCAGCTAGGGAGATAATGTGATGAGAAGGAAATAAATGAAAAAGATGGCATTAGTGGGATAAAAAAGAACTATGTGGTTATTGGTACCCGTTTGGCCCGGTCCACGTTGTCCCTGAAGGGGAAGAAAGCATCAGAGCTCAGAGCGACCGCCTGCAGGGAGCTGAGCCAGTTCTTGCGCTCAGTCTCAGACAGCTGCTCAGGAACCTCCTCAAACATGGCCTTCCATGCGTCCAGGTCTGGGCCCTAACAAACACGCACACACACACACACACACACACTTTTACTCACCATCAACAGGTCACAACTGGAAGGCCACAGTAAAGAAGAGAAAATATCACAACATCTTAATAAATAGTATTTGACTATAATGGATGACTAATACTATTATAAGTGATTATTTTAACATTTCAGACATCAAACTAAATAAAATAATCACAATTTTAATGGTCATCCATCACAGTCAAATACTATTTACTAAGATGTATATAACCTATAGCTCCTTAGAACCAGCGTTGGTCTTGATTGATGCTCACCTCTCCGATGGTCCCACTGACGTACTGATCGATAGCGTTGGCCATCTCTGCACGCTTGACACCGCTGCGGAACTTCATGTTGAGAACACGAGGGTGGCGTCTCAGCCACCAGTTGTCAGCCTTGTCCCCTGCCAGACGTGTGCAGTGGATACGAGACTGTTGACCAGCGCCTATGCCAATCACCTGAAACACAGGTACCACACACACAGGAAATCAAGAACATCAACCAACTCTTACTCTATTCTCAGATTTTCCTAGAATGTACACACAACATAAAAAACAACTACTGCTTCAAAGAGAAAATAATTTAGACCCATTATAAATATTTTTTTTTATTTATTCTCAAGGGAAGTCAGCTGAGAGACACGTGGCATCTGGCCATGTCTGCATAATGCAGATGGTCCATTATGATTATGCCCTCACCTGTCCATCCTTGGCATAGCATACAGAGTTGGACTGGGTGTACTTCACAGCAATGCTCGCCACGATGAGGTCACGTAGAGCCCTCTCGGACAACTACACATGATAAAGGGTTAAAAGTGAACACTCCTGCATAAAGGGACAGGGATCTCAGTATCTATGTACCTTTTATGAATATAAACAATCAATCATATGATCCTCTATACCTTGCCCTTGGAGACAACGTTGCTGAAGAGCTCCTTGTCGATGTTGGCTCCGTTTCTCTTCTGCTTCAGGTGGAGGCCAAAGAGAACCCTGACCTCAGCCTCATCTGGCTCATAGGACGGGTCCATCTAAAAAAGACCGCGAGAGAAAGGCTAGAAAAATCAGTGCACCAATTCAGTCTCATTTTAGTTCCAAACTGAGTAAGACAGGTCCTGTTAGTTTTGCCTTTGGCCCACTCATCTTCACCTGGAGTACACAGTAGTTGCCGCTCTTCTTCTTGGAGAGAATCCGGAGGGCCTCCTCTTCGTAGCCAGGAGCGATGATCCCATCGGACACCTGAGACCAAGACAGGCCAGCAAACACATAGGTCAACAACATATTCTTGTCAACAAGGAACGTTTCACTGTGTTCCCTTCAATTACTCAACACGTAGAAACCACAACAACACGAAACACACACCTCTCGGGAGATGATTTTGGCAGTCGGGACATCGCAGGTGTCAGAGAGGGCAATAAAATCTCCAAAAGATGACATTCTGTCAGACCCTGTGCAGGGTAGGACAGACAAACACACAGATGTGTTTTCAAACTTTATTTCACCCCCACCCCCAATGACCAACACAACAAACTGTGTGTTAATTCAGAGCTGTAACAGAAATAGTATCTGGTTACACTGTTAATATCATAGCCTGTTAACATAATACACAAACTGAGAAATTAAGTAAACCACAGAAGAAAGTTCTAGCTTTAACTCTACATAAACCATAACCCCTAGAATAGATAATGGTTTTAACTGAGCGAAAAGATGAATAAACCTTTGCTTTACGTCAGTGCACTTAGATGACACAACATAACAGATGTGGGTTAAGTAGCTGAGGTTGTTTATGAGAGTGCGGTGATGTTACCTCTGGCACGGGCGTAAGCGGTGGCCAGTGGCGTGAGGTCCTGCAGCATATCGTTCACCATGCACACCTTTGCCTCTTCCTCCGTCAGAGCCACTCCCACTGCAGCACCTGCACCAGGAGACAGATGACCGTCACAAAGGCTGTGTGTGTGTGAGTGTATTTACGGTAATTAACGTAAAGGACATTTGAGTTCCTCCTCAGTCCACACTGCAGCACCCTTGAGTGTGTATACTAGTACACGAGTCGGAAGCCAACAACATTACTTATCGTCACAGTGTATTTAACGGTCAAGCATACATGCTTGTGTACCTGCATGACTTTTGCCTGCTGGGTTAATGTTAGTGTGTGTTGGGGGGTGTGTGTGTGTGTGTGTGTGTGTGTGTGTTACCTGCAGGACTGACGTGCTTGAAGGATGTAGCAGCTGGCATGCCCAGAGCATTCTTCAGCTCCTTCACCAACTGCCAGGCGTTGAGGGCATCGCACAGATTAATAAAGCCTGGAGATCCATTCACCACTACAGAGGGAGGGAGAGAGGGGGAAGTGACTATTGTGCAGATGAAAGGCAGGTCCCATTCTTATGGGTAATGGGACAAACAAAATGGCTCACTTCCCAGGCGCAGACGGTGCCAGTAGAGCTCCATACTTTCGGTCCAAATCAACAATTATCAAATGTGGGAAGAGCTGTTGACATGCAGACAAGGGCGCATGCCCATTATGCACAGTCAAGGGGGCAGCCGTACCTGTTATGGGCAGAGACGGGCGCAACGTGTACAGCTGGGCAGGGGCCTGGTGGGGGTTCATGCCGTAGCGCAGGGGCAGCTGGGATACGCCCCGACTGTACTCCCTGCGGAAGTAGTCAGCGATGGCGTCGTCATACTGCGCTGTGTGTGTGAAGGCCTGTGTGAGAGGAGGTGAGAGGTGGACGGGGGAAGGAGAGTGGTGAGCCTGATGCATTTGGGAACATCCTCTCTGCAGCACTGAAGACTGAATTCATGTGAACTACACTTTACTTAATTCAATTATTTTACTTCTTTAAACAGGTATGTCTTCTGTGAGTTGAGTGAATGAATGAATAAATAAATGATAATAGTGAAAAAAATACCACAGACATAATTTCTTATGAAATGAGTAGAAGATGCAAACTCAAGCTCAGTGAAATGGGCAAACAGACCCCACCTGTGACATTTATAAGCAGGTAACAGTAACACTTGATATTTCCTTCTCTCTCCAAGCGTTGTGGTGTGGACTGATATATTTATCTGTTGCATTTGGGTGCAAAACCACTGCAGAGCTTGAATAGCCTGTGATGGCCAGACCTGTCTTATACTATGAATCCTCAGGAGTCAGTGTGGCACACTTGTCCAGCTCACAAAGGGCTTTATTGTGGGGCTGTTTCAGCATGTAAATACAAAGTAGCCATTTAAACTTGTGCCTTGTGTCCCTCGCCCACTCGTGACCCTCAAAGGACATTTCATCACGAGGTAAAGACATTGGGCTGGGATGAACTGGAGGCCAAGGGGAAGGCAAACCCAATGAACCAGACAAAGATTGATGAACACGGACGGGGGTGCGCACACACACACACACACACACACACACACAGGACTTTGATTCTCACAGCACAGGAATGATCCCAATTTCAGAAACACAAATAGTGTTATCTAACAGCAAATTGCTAACCTAGAAATACTATGGTCCCTCTATAGCAGGCCTCTCTTAGCAGAGAAATCCCACTATTTCAACACTACTGTTAGCATTGTGACAAGGATGATTAGCTGTGTTTTCTGACAATTTAATCTCTACACCACCGACCTGATCAATTCTGAAGCCAATACAGATGGACTAAGATGTAGACTAAGATGGACAGACGGGACTTTTTGCGACAAGAGAGGGGAACATAAGTCACTGTCTGAGGGAGCCTGATTATTACGGTACTTGGATCTGACTAATGAACAATTTGACAAGTCAGTACTAGAGAACCTGTGAAGCTATTGCATAATCAGTTGGCTGTTTCACTGACCGACATGTTTAAACACAGCCCATCCCTAGTAGAAATACCTTTGAAATCCAAAATGGTTGGATTTCTGGGCATTAAAGGCGTCATGTAGCGTTAGCATCTGCACATTGGGCATAGCCCTAGAGGGAGTCTGTAGCAGCTCAAACGCTAAGGGCTAGTCCACACGTACGAAACCGATCTTTTTTTCCTCCGTCTTCCCTGAAACCGCATCAAGAATATTTGCGTCCAAACGGATCCATCTCAACACGACTTACTTCATACCCCAGGCCTATACTGTAGGTGGCACTGTTTCTTTACAGAAATTGACCAAAGTTTGTGCTTTACAAACAGACAGAATAAGCTATGACAAAATGGCTAGTGCAAGGAAACCAGAATTGTTTGTGTGGACTGATGGTGAACTGTCAACTGTAGTCAACTGTAAAACTAATAAACTTTATTTTACGGTTTGTGAAGGGTGCAGTCCCGTCCTTTATTTGGCTAACGCAGGTAGGCCTACTATCTCCTTTACTTTCTTTGGTTGTAGGATAGTCCGTGATTCACATTAGTTTTGGCTATCACCGCAATTAGGCTACTAAACGCAAGGCTTACCCAAGTTCTAGGCTATTCTGTCGCCACATTTATAATATTGCTATAAAACCTTCGGTAGTAACAATACGTTTGCCTGCATCAAATCGCGCATTTGCATTCAGTGTGCTACCATCGGCTTAACGCGGGAGTTCTAAAGCGCCTTTGTATGCTTATATCTGATTTCACTTTCGACTGTGAATCCATGTATATATGTTGTAAGACATGTAAAATAAATGAATGACACTGGCACTACGCACAAATTAATGTAGCCTAAACTTACACCGCGACTTTCCTAATAACTTAAGTTCTCTGCGTCACTGACAGTAGAATGCATTAAAAAACACGGAAAAAAAACAGTGTTCAGTCCACCAAGTCATAAGCTATCGGTAGCATCGCGCAGCACCAGTTGTGATATTTATCTTAATGGAGTGTAATCGTGAGGTAATGTCATATATGAAAACTAGTATTGTTAGGCAATACTAGAAGTGCAAGTCCAGGGCAGCTGAGGTGTGGCGATGACATCATCGATACGCAAGCAGGATGTGCGGTTTCACTGTCTAAACGAATTCAAACGGGCTACGGTTTCAGATTTCTCCACTCTGGGACCAGGTTTCAGAAAAGTGCGGTTTCGGGCAGTGCGTTTACAGGATTCGTTTGGACGCTCGACCAAGACGAAGCAAAACCTCTGCGTTTAACCTAAAAAGCGTCTCCGTGTGGACGGGCCCTAAAAAAACACTAAAAAACGCTGTTTGGCATAGTTCAAACTTCAAAGGACACAGTCTTACAAGGACAGGCCAATGTGGTCATGGTTACCTTCAAAGCCAGGGTTTTGCGAGTCTCCAAGCTTGTATCTTTGGCATCTGAGCCCTCCATCTCCATAGCCACCAGGTCATAGTCGGCTGGGTCACAGACAATAGTGACTCTGGCATGGTTCTTGGCTGCTGCTCGGAGAAGTGTCACTCCACCTTTGGTGAGAAGAATAGCAACAAAAAGCAATTATAACCACCTATTCAAACCCTAAATAAAAGTCTCCAGAGCACTTTATGAGGTAAGACAGACAGACACTCACCGATGTCAATTTGTTCTACAGCAGCTTCTACAGTTACATCAGGCACTGAGACGGTCTTCACAAAGGGGTACAGATTGCACACCACCACTCTGACCGAAAATAAAGAAGAAAGGTCAACACAGGTCAATCAGTAGTTTCTGGTGTGAGGCACCATACATACACACTTAATCTCCATAGCATTAGTGGACACTGTGTGTGTCACATTTTCCTCAGGTGGCCTGAATTACTGAACAAAACTGTGGCATCCACAAGTAAACACTTAAATACTACAAGTCCCATGATCAGAGCAACTGTGTATGGGTCACACGACCACAGCAGCAGTATCTGAATTACACAGTGATTGGATTAGACTCAGTAGAAAATTCAACTCAGACAGTCACATTAACAACCACTCACGCTCATCCAAGAGGTAGCAATACAATTTGGACCCTGCCACAAGATAACATGGAATTAGAGCAGCTAGGAACAAAGAGAGAATAATGTATGAAAGGGGAAATGTTGACACTGTTGCAGTTTGGCCCTCACCTCACAAGGCTAAAGCCCAGTTTGTCCATGTCAGCTTTATCAGAGGGGTGTGTCTGGCTAAAATGCCTCCGTGAACAGCAGGGTGAAGGGTCTTCACCCTGCCACCCAGCATCTCGGGGAAGCCCGTCAGTTCCGAGACATCCCTTTGAGAAAATCAGTTCAAGACATTACTTTACAAATTCAGTCCTTAGTTGAGATTTACAACGAAAACCCATTTGTTGATGCATCCCATCAATCACCTAAAAAATACGAAACTCACGAGAAATCATTAGCCTAGCAGAGCAGACAAATGAAACTTGCCTGACATGTAGTCCAGCATCACGCAAGGCTTTGGCCGTGCCACCCGATGCCACCAAGGACAGACCCACGGACACAAGACGTTTGGCGAAGTCCAACAAACCAGTTTTATCTGACACACTGAGCAGCGCTGTGAGAATAGATGTTGGAATAGACTTATGACTTGGACTGCATATTTTGTATGCATGCTAATTGCTATGTCATACATAAATGAATCAGCAGCACAAGTGGCATATCGCCACTATTGTTCTCACTGTCGGCAATACCACCGTTAGAGCAAAAAGTTGCAGTACAAAACAGCAACAACATGCACTGATTTCCACTTAATGCAAAACTGCAAGTAAGAAAGAAACTTAAATTGTTGACGTCATATAAGATCATGTAACCTTACGTTAGCTAGCTGTGCTAAACATGTGTCGGTCTTTGCAATTCTTCATTAACTTGAACTACTAGGCTAGCTAACAAGCTATAGTATGCCAAATAGTTTTATAAACAAGTCGGATCACGACTGAAACATGCATCCAGCAGTAACATTCCAGCATCAATACCAAAAATATTTGAACATATTTACCAAGTTCTGAGCAAGCCATGGCGACTGTTGGCACTGGGTGATGTTTCCCTGGTGGTGGTGTCTTTGATTGTGTGGAAAACCTACTGTCTATGGTGGGAACACGTGGATGAAATGCGAAAGATTTATCAGAGGGATAACTTCATTACGCTGCATGCTGGGAAGTTTGCTATTCATTGATTCCCGCCTCCTTCAACCTGGTTGGTTAAGATGAGTTTAATACAAGTGTGCAGTTGCATCATCATCATGTCCATTTGGTTAACTTGTTGATGAGAAGATTTTCAACTCTTTCTGCTGTATAGTTGTAAATCACAGGCCCTCGACAAGAGAAACTAAGTGATGTGTCGGTCGAGACGGTTATAAAGTCGGTTCTTCTACGTTAAGCGCCTCCTGCCCGAGCTGATTTTTTTTTGTTATTTTTTACAAGACGGAATGATCATGGCATCACACCACACCACTGCTCCTCCACATGATCTGAAAGTGTTGCAATGCAACCAATCACTTGTGATCATGACAGACAAGCCTGCTTATAAAGGAGATGGAGTGAGAGTCTGAGACAACAGATGAAACCAAGTGAGTGAGGGTTGTATGTTGCCAGACCCTAGTCAGAATCAGCTGCTGTCTACCTAATGCCCCTGTCCTAGATTTGAACACGCTGCTATTTACACATGCCCTCTCCAGTATGGTAGCCTACTACAACATGGACCGAACTGGAGCCACCCACACACCAAGTACACCTCGCTGCAGCCTGCGGGAAGGCGAGGCTTGACATCAAGCCCCGCCCACATCCAACTCAGCCATGTTTTCTTTGCCTACGTCGCTTTGGCTTTACTACCTATGTTTACTACCGACAGCCCGGTAGCGAATTATATAGTATATTGTTTCATATTAGATGATATAAACTGATGATGTAGGCTAAACACAAATGACATTTCATGCAACCACAGTGAATTTTTCATGTAGGCCTAGGCTAGCTATTGTAATTGGGTTCGTGTACTTGTTCGTTCATTTGATTTCCGGTTTTGAAACAATAACATGCACATTAAAAAAAATGGTAATTTTAAATATTGATGACAATGTGTTCAAACGGAAAACGAGCCATATTTCATTTAATTTAGCACTCAAAAGTAGAATGGTGTGTTGTTCCATTATCATGGACTATCAGTTTAACAGCAATGCATTGTGTAACGTTAACCGGTTAGATCAAGCTATCGGACCACCGGTAGATAGGCTACTTGTCAGCAACCCGCGATGGTAACGTTAGGCCACCGGCAGTCCGCCGTATAAATTAATAAAGAAAAGGTGGTCAAAGCTGCGGCTCGTTAGCCCAGCGGACCGCGGTAGAACCGATGTGCAAAAACTCAGCGGTCCGCCGGTGACAGCGAAACCGGTGGGCCGCCGCCAGCCTCTTGCCATCTGGGTGGTTAACTTTGCTGGCTATCTAGTTCCTATCTGACGAACGAGTAGTGTGACAACGGCGTTCTTATGGAAACGTTGGTGCTGTTGCGAGTTGTTGCACTGGTTTGAATCCACAGTTTACGTGTTGAATTACACAATAAAACGTGTTTTGCAGTAAGTTGCTGGTTTGTAGAATGTAGCACTAGCAGCTCGCTCAGTCTCGTTGCGAGTCCTGGCTCTCTCTGCTGACTGCCTCCCTCTCGCCGCCAGCGAGACGTAAGACAAAAAAAACATGGCTGACGTGGATGTGGGCTGGGCTTGATGTCAAGCCCCGCCTTCCCGCAGGCTGCAGCGAGTGTCCCTCAACTGGAGGGCTGCTTGTAGGCTACTTTGTCAGCTCGACACCAGATGGCGCCGTTGCCTTGGGTTGACATTGTGTGCTGAGAAAATGGCATTTTCTCAGTTTATGTTATCTCTAAGTGAAAATATAGATCTATAGATTTAACGTATAGTGACGACAGTCACGCAACCTTACTGCCTAAATTAGCCTACAGTAAGATGAATCCTTGTTTCATCTTACTGCAAAAGTGCCTTAACCTGTTTTTTGACGGTTTATGCTGGAAGATATGCGATTTTGACCAGTGTTGTAGTGAAATAATAATTGTCCTTGATGTGCAAAGCAATCACATGAAATATGTAGCCTATAATCTCTCTCTTCTTCTACCCTGCATGATCTTTTGGTGAAGGTGGTTTTCCAGCATCAATGACCAAGGTAACAGGTAGGCTGAAAGCCTTAATCTAATGTTGATTTCTGTTGTGTGTGTGTGTGTGTGTGTGTGCCATGGGGTGGGGTTCACTGAATCATTGTTACGTCATGTGATGTTATTTAGTTGACCCAAAGAGGAGATGAGTGTGACACAAGCCCAATTAAATAAGCTACTGCCAAGGACAGCTTGTAAACATACCCTACAATTACCTGTACAAACTCTGTGGAATAGTTGAACTCTTTCCATCTGAGTAGCCTGCTCTGGCCCTATGCTCAGAGCAAAAGCCAGCTTTCTGTTGATGAACTGAGCTATTGCTCTGTTTGGGATTTCGGAACAGGAACATAATTTATTACTGCAGGAAAAACAAACAGAATTATGCTGACACTTAGCCAGTCATAATTACTCCTCCACCTGCAGGTGGTGGCGGTGAGATTATGAGGTCCGTCAAGGCGTTTCTGAGTGATAGATCTCGTGCTTATATGCCTACTGCATGCCTGTTCAAACACAGACATATTTTAAGTGGAAGGCCCTCTCGGCTCAATAAACTTTATAGCCAAAACTTGGCTTTTTTTCCAGCATTTGAACAGCGGTTAAAGTCGGACAGATGTGAATTTATGGAACCTGTCCCTCATTCTCTTACCTAGCCATTAGCTTAAGTGACACGACAAGGCCCAGGGAAATCCAAACCAATAAGGGTGATTACTTTAAAAGATCACACAATCTGTTCATATTCCCGTAATGAGTCCGACATTTCGCTGATTGATTAAACTACAGGGCGTAAATATTTTACAGGGTTGTGTCACTCAAGTTATTGTTCCTGATTTATACACCAGCGAAATGAAATAAACATGTTTATTAAGCTGGGCCTAACTTTCAAACAAGCTTTTGTGTTATTTTCTTGTGAAAGACTTCCTCCTTGAATGGGTTGACGCCATAGCTCTTCAGGGGTAGTTCACTATGGAGTCACACACCAGCCGTCTCTCTAATGGACAACTGAACATTACAATGTTTTAAATACTTAGGTTATATGATGTATGCCTGCAGCATTAGGCCACTGGCGGGATAAGTGGAGTGGACAGTCAGCAGTTCTGTCAAATCAGGTAAGTACCCATTTCATCAAATTTTCCCCAAAAGATTCAATCAAACTTATATGGTGTTAAACCAATATTGACGTTTATAGAGGGTAAATCTGATACTTTCTCCTCATTTTCATGCATTGGTCTGCTGGAGTCTTTTATAAGCCAGGCCTCCTATAGGTAGAATGCTCTTGACTTATTTACTTCCAAGGAATAATGTCTTGTACATCAGCTATATAGGTGTTTAAAATGAGATCTGTCTCTTAAAGCAACATAAAGTACAAGTTGTTATTTATTTCAATGTTCATTTTTTAACTAAATGGATACACCTTTAGGGTCATTCTTTCAGTAAGGTTCCAATCAGGGTTCCTTGAGGGTCTATTGGACTGTCATTGGAATAACATTGGACATTGGAAAATAACAATAAAATGGTACCAATTTTGTCCAAAAGTGGTGAAAAGGGTTCCATGATACACCAAGGTTACATAGAGCAATATTGGGTGTTCCAGGTAAACTGTGGTATTGAGAGAGACACTATTCTACCTTCTAAGTAGTGTACCATCAAAATGTGTATTGATGTTATTTTAAGATTTAAAAAAATCTCAACAAAAATCTCACAGTCCTCCTTCTTCCTCTTCCCTTGTCCTCTACTTCACCTTCCACTGGACAGAAAGGCAGCAGTGATTGTCAGCGGTTGGCCTACTTATGCAAACGCATGATGTAGCAGGTAGCTGAACACATGCATGCAAATCGCACTCAGTAAGGTTCATCTTAGACTGATGACTGTCCGCCAGAGGGACTAGACAATTTGTCATTCAAACAGATTTGTATCATTTTTTTTGTACATTAGCTAAATTAGCAGCAGCCGCACGAGAGTGTGAATGAATAAATATTCAACAGCCTGTTATGGTCATAAGCCATCTGACTGAACAGATGCTAAATGGGCGTACCTCTCCATATAGCAAGTCTTGTTCACTATAGAATCCCCAATGGACCACTCAGCCATTCAGACTTAATCAATGCCACCTGTGTTAGGAGATTGCCATATAACTTAGGCCTTTTCTCCAATAATAGTTAAGGCACATTTGAACAAATTCTGCATGGTTTTGGTCTTTTTGTTCTCATATCATATCCCCTCACCACCACATAAATGTGAAATCACCAGTTATTGACCTTTATTTACATTAATCCACATACTAGTGAGACTAGTGAGATTGATTCTACCCTAAGTAGCCACAGGTCAAGGAGAAGCCATTAAGAATAATGCAACAACACTCAAAGCAACCTAACACATGTCAGCACAAGTGCAACCAAACAGAAAGTGCAATAGAAGTAGTTATCATGCAGTGAATAGTTTTCTTTTTTTGTTGTCAATTTAAAAATGAGTTTTATGTAATAAGTAAGTATAAGTAAGTATGCATAGGGACAGGCACAATGGGATGCAGAAATATTTAACTGCCTAGAAATGCTGTGGGTGAACCCACCTGCTAGCAAATTTGAATTTGCTTGTCTGGGTTCACCCAGGTTATTGAAACTTGTCACCATTTTTACATTTCATTATTATTAATATCAACATTTATTTCTAAAGACTTCAAAGATTTGTTCTGATATTGTTTCAGCTAACATTACAAATAACTTGCTACTTATACATGTAGCAATTCAAGTATTAAATTCCCAGTACTTATGTGTTCCAGGTGATAGATTATACACTTATTTGGCATAACTGAATAATTAGGGAAACAATTAGAAGAAATCCCTTTTTGGATAAAAAGAATCACTCAACCATCAGGTTGTGATTTGAATAAAAGCTGTAATGAAGGTTTTAAGTGACAGTGATTCAAATTATAATAAGTGATTTCCTATTCAGTAGAGTAGCATTGGACTCACTCTGCTTTATAAAAAGGTTGATCCTCAAACCAAAGATCCTTGATTACTAACACTCTGTTTCAACCATCTCTGCTCAAATCATGTGTCAGAGAAAGAAATTAACAAGGAAGGGATGCCACCACAGTCCAACCATTGATCCCCAAAATCTGCAGAGCTCAGTTGCTGCAACTGAGGTGTTGGGATTTATCGTCATAAGAGCTATCCAGAGAATTGCACTATAAAGTAATTTAATACCTATTTAAAAAGGATATTTATTTTTCATTTTAGCAGACCAGCAACTTATTTAGCCTTCAGAAATGTACTAGTAGATGGTGATGTTCTACAGGGCCGTTGAACTTTGGCCGTTAAATCCCTCTGTCCTGCTTCTGAAGTGGTGGGCCACTGGCCACTGGAGCTACTCTGAGCCCAGTAATCGGAATGCAACTGGCCAGTAGTCTCTGTATAGGCACTTTTCCCCGTCCACACCATCCCTCCAGTGACAAGGGTGCCGGCTTGGCGTTCACAAGGCCCCGGCCGCCTTCCCTCGGCCAGTTAAAAATGCATTTAATCACTATATAAACACGTTGTTGTGCCGAGCTGTGCCGTGCTCCCCAGACCACCGCGTGCTTAATCACTGCCCTTACACGCACTGCTAATAAAAACACCCTGTTTTGGTCAGACACTCATCATTTCTGTGTCTTTTATTATTTTAATTATATATCTATTTTTTCCTTTCCCCCTCCCTGTAACACAAATGAAATGGACTTGGGTGACATCACCATCAGCGCCTGATTGCTTTACTTTCCCTTCATTAGCTTAATTATTTGACTATCAGTAAACCTGCCTTAGTAATTCATATTTGAAAGCTGCAGGACATAAATAAGGATCCTCCTCGCCTGTTTTAACACAACGCCTCACGTGGTCCTCCTCCACTCTTCGCATGTTAATCAGCGCTGCTTTATCAGCCGGCAGGAGAGAACAAGGAGAGGAGGAGGGAGGAGGGGATTAAAAAACAGAATAAGAAGGGAGGGATGCAGTGAAAAAGGACGAGCCAAAAGTGTAGTTGAGAAATCTTCCATTAACCCTTTGCAGACGGCCCATTCTAATTTCGGTACCCCAGTACCGATGACGTTCAGTCTAATAACTCCGCCATACCCCAACCAATTTTATCACTGAAAACTTCCTCAAAAACGTCACATCATAGGCTTTCTGGCGATATGATTGGTTAAAGGGATTTGTGGAATTTAATTTCTTTACTACTCGTGAAGGAAAAATCAAGAGTTGGCGTCTCCCTCCACTAGAGGAATAACAGAAGGAAGCACTATGCATCGTTGATCTTGACGTCGTCTAAAGGAGAAACTACTGGATCATCTGAGGTAAAAACAAGTCTTTTTATGTTATTATTACTTGTTATCCATGTTATTACTTCAAAATCGTTTTTAAAAGTTATTTTTGCTGGCAATTACACCTTGTATGCATGGCCGTAACATAATGCGTGTGTGTGTTCACTTCAGCTGATGACAGCTGGTATTTTAGCACACCGTAATCTTTAGTAAACTCATCATTTTCAGTCATTTTTGGGGGGCTACTATATGTCAACCAAGATTACAGACCTACTAAGACTGAAACTTTAACGATTTGTTCTATTTTGAACGATGTTGCTTGCTTGTCATCTGATAGAAAACTAGCTAAGTTAGGTAACGTTAGCATCAGGAGAGGCTGCAACATGTCCTTGACGCGTAGTCGCGATAAAGTTCACTCCCGTGCTTCATGACTGCCAACTTTATGTCAAGTACACCTAATCGGTATTTTATTGTCAAATAAACCTTTCATTCCTTCGTAATATGTATAGCACAATTTACAGTTGTTTGTAGCCAAGTTGCTTAGCTTACTTAGATAGAAACATCTGACATGAATGACAACGTTAATATTATGTTACCGACGTGAAGACTGTGTTGATCACCGATGGTGTAACGTAAGGATTTTATTCATTGACTGCTGTTTTCAGGAATACATGACTGAAGATTTGTTATAAATGTGTCTTAGTATTGTTTAGCTTTTAGGCTGTAAGGTTGGCTGCTACGATTATGAGGTTTTTGGGTGGCTAACTATGATGGGAGCTCATACACCCAAACCTGCTCGTCGACACATTATTTTCTAAGGGGGTGTTTTGTCTTAACGCAACTGCAGTAGCCTATGCACGGTGTGTATGTGTATGCAAACGCTGTTTAGATGTTTTCTGTCATCTCCTGACTCATGTTCATGAATCAATTTTTGCTTGTAAGCTGGTATGCTATGTATGGTTTAGCCAAGGCAATAACACTTACTGTAGTGAGCTCTGAGACTAATGTTACCTCTCCAAGCAATATTGGAGTCCTCCAGTGACTAATACTTTTAGTGAAAAGAGTCATGGTTGGTGGTGATTAAGATTATGTGGAAGTAATGTAAAATAAAACTAAACAACCTATTTACTATCAGACCTGTGTTTTGTTATTTTAGATGGAGGGAGAGAAGTACGTGCAACTGGGGTGAAAGCAGCCGACTGCTGATGGCAAATATGACTCCAAGGACCACGATGGCATGGACATGGGACATGGATGGGTAGCTTCTGGATGAAGAAGAAGACAATGATGTGCTACAGGAGGAGATAATCTTCCATCATCCTCAGCTGGGTAAGCATGTTTGTGTGTGTGTGTGTGCGTCCATCTGGGCGCAAGCACATTTCTGGTTGTGATAAGAGTGTTGCTTATAACAATAATGAGAGGGATTATAGTGATAATAGTTTGGTTAGATTTGTAATTCAATTTCTATATTTCTTATCTGACAATTTCTTTATTTTGAGTTTGGTCAAGTCCCATGTCAGGTAGAAAGCATACACTTTGCCTATCCTTCCAACACAGACAGAGACACCAACTCCAATAGCATTTACACCCCATCGTCTGCTAGGCTTAGATGGACACACACACACACACACACACACACACACACACACACACACACACATACACAACCATGCCACAGCTGGGACAATGCACACACCACGGATCTGGTGTGAATGTGGCGTTAGTGTATCACCTTATGTGTGGGGCAAATTATATGGATAATTATATATTGTATCGAATTATATGCTGTATGGTTGTTAAATGTATTGAATTTCTTCTAACGTTTTAATTGTTTATATATATGTGTGTGAATGTTAGTATGAATTGATGTTTTGTTCACCATGTAAGATTTGTTGATCTTTGTTGTCTTGTCATTCTTGTAGTTCTAATAGTTACTGCATGTTTGTAAACATATGTTTATGTTATTTACCTGAAGTTGTTGTTCCTGGTTATTTAATCACATTGTTTAGACACAGACTTTTCTAAATAAAATTATTTATTTCCCATGACATGTGCCAGTGTCTCTATATTCTTGTTTTCATAGTAGAATGAAGCACACGGAGAAGCAGTTACAATCAGCTAGTCTGTCTTTCAGCCTTTATCTGTCCTCCCCACAATTGATTTAGCCTCTTCAGAGTACAGTAAGACATCCCATATTGAGCTTGTTTTGATGGTAAAACAGCTTATTTTTTTACATGACCATTATATCTGTATTTTTAGGTCAGATGCCAAACCCGGGAAATGAAAACATTCTACTCTTTTAAAAATTCTACTTGTTACTTTTATGAGTAAATTAATCATAACTTCTGAACCAAAAGGTGATAAATTGATTCTGTTTTTTCACTGAGGAGAACACAACACTGGCTATCCTTTGCACACTATATCTACAACAGACATTAGGTGAAAAGAAAGATTCATCTTGACAAATTGATATTTTCACGTTTTTGATGTTGAATTTTGAAGGTTTTGTTTAAAAAAACAATGTGTGTTACCCTCAAACTTATTAACTATGATATGTACCATTTTAAAGGTCTAGTTCTCCTGATTACAATGGTGGGTATATCTTATCTCTGTCATGTAGCATGGCCACACAATAAGCCTTTTGTCTCACAAGGGCATCAAGTATGAAAAACGGAATGTTTCGTGTCGTCTGCAAAGGTCTAATAAATTTATCATAACTTTTGAACAAAAGGTGACACATTTATACTGTTTTTATCACTGAGTAGAGGACAAAAATTAGATTAATCTTGACAAACTGATATGTTTGTGTTTTTTGGGGTTGAATTTTAAAGATATTTTTTAAAAATTATGTATGTTCTCCTCAAACTTATTAATTATATTTTATACCATTTGAAAGGGCTATTTCTCCTGATTAGAGTGGTTGGTATATTGTATCTTTGTCATGTAGCATAATCATACAATAAGCCTTTTTGTGCCATAAGGCCATCGAGTATGAAAAAATGGAATGTTCGGCACAGTCTGCAAAGGGTTAAGCGTTATTGTGTGGTAAGTTTTGGCCAGGGCAGCCATTTTGCAGGATTTATAAACACCTGTTTTTATGCCCCAGTTGTCCTCATTTTCCACCTGATCTGAAGGTCTCGCTGCATTAAAGATCAGTGTTTGACAAGAACCTTGAAGAGGCACTATAAAACGTTATCTTTTTGACTCTTGGAAGTTTTCCGTCCACGCAAAATGATCAAATGAAGATCATTCATTTGCATTTTCCATCAACATCAAGTTGACTGCCAGAATTCCATACATTTAAACCAGATGTCAAAACAGGGACGTACCTTAGGATGCCCTCTACATCAGTGTTAAATGGCTATGTTAACGTCATTTCTGACAAATAAATGCCCATCTGGGCATCTGGTATAAATCTCTTGCTTTGATGCTGAAATATCAAAAAAGTTTACCTCTAGTTCTCTGTCTTTTTAGATAAAACCTTGGATCTAATAATATTTCAACACGGCCTCCTTTCAGTATTCTTGAGACACCATTGTTTGTATTTGCTCATCTGAGCCACTTTGTTTCTCATTTAGTGCCAAGACTGTATGAGCACCTGAGTTTTTTTGAGTGACACACAGAACAGCTATAGGGCCGTGTATAGAGCAGTGGTTCTCAAAGTGGGGTCCAGTGACCCCCTGGGGGTCCTTGACCCATAGGGCAGGGGTCCAAAAAATAATTTGCTTTAAATTATAAAGTTGTTTATCAAAATGGATATCTACAGATGGTGACCCTTTTCACCAATAAAACAAGCAAATTGTGTCTATTTGCTCCCACCCACATTAACATTTCACTTGAATCAGTTCACAAACACGCTACCTAGCTGATGAATGTGGGGAAATGCATGAGTCAGTCAACGTTGTGAAGTGATGCACAATCCAACATTTACATAATACCAATTTGCACACCACTGCACGCCATGAAAACCAAAACATTTGAGAACCCCTGGTATAGAGGATTGTGAAGAGAAACTTGCCTGAATTGATCAAAAGCATATTGAATTATAATCAATATTCATACCCCTTATCTTTACAAATGTAGATGTGGATTCCCTCATTTATTTCAACAATTCTCAATGAAATATTTAAACATGACTGGAACTCCTATAATCCATACTTGAAAAAAATCCTTAATTTGTAAAAACGTAAAATGTTTTAAACTAGGCAAATTTACACTCTGCTGGCTGTAAGGAAAAGTGTAATGTATCCAGTTGAGAAAGGCATCTTTGCGCCTTCAGTCCATGCAATACAGCAACTTTATATTCACCAATCAAACATGAGCATGTTGATTACTATGTGTGTACAGTGCACTCACACAGAAAACAGCCATTCCAATACAACATGGGCATGTATTTAGAGGAGGACTGTCCTCTATCTTTTTATTTTCCTTTTCTGTACATTGACATGGCATTTGCAGATAAATATACCTGGTTTTGTCCATTTAAATCATTTTCAATACAAATAAATTACAGTTACAGTGATAACAGTTACAGTGACAACAATGACTTGAAAAACACAAACTTCCATTGCACTTTTTGTGTCTCATGAATCCCACAGAATGGTAATTTTTGTCGTGTTATTCCAAATGCAACAGAGCAACACATTTTTCAACACGTTCAAGTCAAAGGACATTCACAGTCTTCACCTTTTTATATACAAATAAAATGTCTTGGTTTGGCATGCTGAAAAATACATAGTGTCTTGAGGATCTGTGTGGCATTTGTAAACTATGTTTATGAACATAGTTTAAATACAAAATACAACATACAAAAGAAATTAAGCTGAAGATGTCCCTAAGTTAAGATCCTTTTACAATTTGCATGCAAGTTTGTGTTTGTATGTGAATGTGAGAGACAGACATATAGATATATGGGGAGAGAGAATATGTTTGTCTGTGTGTCTGACCTACACAGAAAAGGAGAGGGACAGAGAAATCAGGTTTAGTGTAAATGTGTGGCCTTCTGTCATTCACTGTTCGAAAATTGTGTAAGAATTTTGTTTTCTTATATTGCTGACATCAATTTGAAAACAAAAACACGCACCATAATTCATAATGATACACTTGTTACTATTTTCAGCTGTTTACTGTTTGTGTGTGTTTGTATTTGAATATGTGTATGTGTGGGCAGTCTCATGTTTAGTCTGTTGAAAGGTCATGAACTGTGACCAATGGCTCTTCTGTAGACAGTGATCCGAAAGGCTTCTGGCTCCATCCATCAAACATGTAGGAGGCCACATCCCACATCCTCACCCATTGGCCTCGTTTTCTAATCACAACCCCGCTCCGATCTTTCGATCGGGCACTTCTACTGCGTCCATGTCATCGTCGGAGAACGAGCTGTGTGCGTGGTAGCCAACCTCCATGCCATTTTGCAGCAAGTCTGCAGGCCGTGCCATGGTTGCCATTTCGACCGTGTAGCCATGGTGATGACGTTCTTCATCCTCATCTTCTTCCTCTTCCTCATCCTCTTCCTCCTCCCCTTCTTCCTCATCCAAGTCATTGTGATCGATGACTCCCGCTCTCCGGCCCTCCCCTCTTGTCTTCTCATTGGCCGTCTTTGTCCCTTCTCCACGTTGGCGTTCTACTTCCAATTGGGCTGCTTGCTCTTTGGCCTTGCGGCTGCGCTTCCATTTCATCCGCCGGTTTTGGAACCAGATTTTTACCTGGCCAAACAAACACACACACAACACGCAAATACACACAGGCACAGTAATAATATATATATATATATATATATACCGGTATAAATATAGGAAAGTCAGAAGTCACTATTATGCACAGTGTATTGCTGTCCTTTTTCTCCCTCTTTATCTCTTTATTGCTCACACACACACACACACACACACACACACACACACACACACAGACATGCTCACCTGTGTCTCTGTCAGCATGAGCGAGGTGGCCACCTCGAAGCGTTTGGGCCGGGACAGGTACTTGTTCAGCTTGAACTGGTTCTCCAGCTCCAGGAGCTGCTGACTGGTGAAGGCCGTCCGTGGCCGGCGACATTTACCCATTAGCCCCGACTGTGGGGATGCTGGAAGCAGGAGAGGGGTGAAGGGCAAGTAAAGACGTCAGTGAGCAACATCAGAGCAAGTGCTAGACCTTTCAAAGTCAACTGATAGGTCTGTAGAGACCTTCTATATGTTATGACAAGTAAAGCAATAGAGAGAGAGAGAGAGAGTTCTAAACAATAGTCTCTCATGGCTGTAGCACAAGCTTTTGGGAAACGGCCAGTTTCATGATGTAAAAGTGTTCCATTTTTATATTCTCTGCCTGTGGACATTTATCTAACATAGTAATTTACAAAACGGTTATGATGCCTTTGATGAGCAGGAAAAAGAGCTGTTAATGCACTTGGGAATAAAAGTTTAAGACCATTCATAAGAGGACATGCTATTCATGTCTAAAATTTTATGAGATTTGTGTGTCTTTTATAAAATGCCAAGGACTTTAAGGCACCTACTTGATAAAGGATGAGTCTCTCTTTCTCTCCCTCTCTCTTACACACACACACACACACATGCCCAAATTTGCCCGCCATCATTAACGGTAATAGCTTTACTTGGCTTTATTGTTGATGTGAGGACACAAGAAGCAGAGCTGTAAGGCCATAAAACGCCAGAGCACACCATTAACTTAATGAAAATTCGATGAACGCTTTTGGGATTTTATTGATGAACTACAGAATGTTTAAGGTGTTTGTTCATATAGTTTCACCCCACACAAAGACAACTTTTACTCATTTGACATTTATGGGAAATAAACACGCCTAGACAAAAAAATATATATCTTTAACTATTCATTTTGATTTGAGAAGAACAATTTATTGTCTATCTGTTCAAACATAGGCCCTACAAGTATTATTATTATTATTATTATTATTATTATTATTATTATCTATTCAATCATTTCGCAGTGTTAAAAGCATAGGCCTATGTCCTTAGACCAGTGTTTCTCAAACTTTTTCTGACCAAGGACCACTTAACCATAAAAAAAAAAAACTGACGGACCACTTAGCTAAAAAAAAAAAAAAAGAGTAGACCTACTTCAACAGTATATTTACAAAATAGGCCTACTCAGTGAACCACCTTGCTTATTGTCTTTGCAAGTTGCTTATTGTGTCAGAGGATTTATATGATTTAAACTGGCGTACATAGGCAGTGTTACAGAACTGTTTGGATTTAGATACAGGTTGTTTCAATATTGCAAACAACTCATCTATATTATATTTTACCACGTACAGTATGCTCGCGGACCACTTGGGGTAGCTTGCGGACCACCAGTGGTCCCCGGACCACACTTTGAGAAACACTGCCTTAGACTAAAGAGACCGAAGTGGAACGCGAGAAGACGACCAACTTTATAGGATTGGGCTGAAATAAGTTAACACGTTGCACATACTATAGACCAGTCATGAAATATTGTGCGCTAGTTTAGTTAGTTATCAACAATTATATTGGTTAAGGACACCGCCACTTTACATTAGTCATTTAGTTTACGAGGATATAGGCCTAGTTAAATTGTGATTTGTTAGATTATAAACAGAGATGGGGAAGCATACAGTTTGCAATACATCATAAATTAAATCGAAAATAAACACTTAGCCTACATAGTCTTAATTCTCGTTCAACGTTGCTTCCTCTTTGTCGCTGCTGGGTAAACATGATTTCAGTTTAATAAATAATGAAAATGCAATTATAAATGTCAAGAATATTTGCTTAAATATTAACCATGTTATTACCCTCCTCCTTCCCGCTTTCTGTTCCCACCTATACCTCACCTTTGGATCAGGAACAAAAAGTGTTTTTACAGCATTTTGAAGCGGTTAGCTTCAATGCTTTGGTCGTGGTCGTAAAGTGATCAAATACACCTTTACTCTGAGATAAAATGTGAAACCTTTTTAGATAGATTAATTGATGTTTGGTCTTCCTGAACGCCAAAGCAGCTTTGACTGATTATTAAACAAGTATTGTGCATTCAGCCAATGGTGAGTGGACAGATTGTTTTTGAATTTCAGGTAATTAAGTTAAAATATTTTCCCTCTTCAGGTGAGGTTATCTCATTGCGTTTTATCAGTACAGTATCAGCTCTAGATGTCATTATGTTTGCGTAAAGTGCTGCTTCAAACTTCAAAGAGAAAGGGCATGGTGTGGCGTGTGTGTGTGTCTGCGTGCGTGCGTGCGTGTGTGTGTGTGTGTGTGTTTGTTTCCACCTGGCTATGAATACAGTAATGTTAAAGACGTTTTTCATTAAAGTAATTAAACATACTCGTCTGGAAGGCGCTGTATAAAGAGAATGCGGCCTGTCCGCGAGTGTGTGTGTGCGCCGGCAAATTAATAGTTTTACGGCATTTCGTTTTTCAGTGGAAGTAGTAGTTGAATTAAAGCAAACTTACTGCCGAACTCAGGAAGCCGCGGCACCATGATCCCCGCCCGAATCCAGTGCTCCAGTGGGAAAGAACTAGCCATAGTCGCTGCTTTTAGGTGATCCGGGTATGGCTGGGTTAGTTGCGTGAATCCAGAGTATGCAAAGGCAGGATGTTGTCCTCCCAGGGCTGATATAGGGTACATGGGTGTATGGTACATGCCTGGTATTGCCCCCTGGGACAGTGAAGTGAGTCCTGTATGCGGGATATTAAGTAAACCCGGTTTAGGAATGATGCCGGTCTGAAGCTGGATTACACCCGGTGTTCCCCTGGGAGATGGGGTGTCTGCGCGCCGGCAGGACACGGGGCTCCCCGCTGGACTGTCGTTACTCAGTCCCGGAGAGAGGTCCCGACTGGACCGGTGGGTTTCGTCTGCCAGCAAGGCATCAATACGAAAGTTCTTGGATCTTTCCATCTTGGCGCTATAGCACAGCCTGGAGATCTCAATCTGACGAATCTTGCGCGAATAAGACTGCAGTTCCAACTTCGCAGTAGCGAGATGCAGCTCAGAGAGGCCGAGAAGAATAACGTTTATCACTAATCATCTTTCATATAAGTTATGAACGGCAGAATGGCATGCTTATTTCCGAAGAAGACCTGTCGGTTCTAACCTCGTTACATCCTGATTTGAGAAGACCTGTAGACCTTTTCAATATGGTGTTTTGATGCCATATTTGAATATAAGAGCTATATTCCGATACACTCTCCAAATGGCACAGGTATTAAAATAGTTACTAGATAAGTGAACCAGTTCAATGTGAATAGCAAACGGCAAAAGAAAAAGTAAAAGTGTCCAAAACCTCAAAAAATGCCCTGCTTCTTAGTAGCTATATTGTTCTTATCTGCTTCTGGAGATTCTGCAGGTGTTGGATAATCTTCGGTTTCACTTGACACCCAGTGTAACTTGTGTTACTAACGCGGCTCTCCACACCCACGGTCTTGTCCTTGGAATCCCACCCCAAGGTTCATCTGGGCTCTGATTGGCTAATCCAGTTGCCCCACGGGAGTCAGATCACTTGACAGTTTTCTAATTAACTAATTATGCTGTCGTTTGTCCAGTGGGCTCATGATTTTCAGGGCGCACGCGAGAAGCGTTTCCCGCACAACCAAAGCGTTTCTGATTTCTTTTCGTGGACAACAGAACGACATGAGGTAGCCTATGCATCGGTCATAGACCAATTTAAGGTTTTATCACCGCAGCCCTGCTCATTTGAAACAATGATGGAGGCGGGAATGTTTTCACAATCACTTGTTTTGAGGGCATACCCATCTTTGACTGAATTTGCTAATTTCACTACTAATCAAATATTGTGGCAGTTCACATGGCTATATTCGGAGCATAACATCATGAAGAAAGTGAGGATGCACACTTGAGTATGCGCAATGTGCAAACTCTATGCATCCACTATGCATCCAAACAGACCAGAGCCTTTCTGTTCATTTTCATTTTCAAGTGGTTTCATTTTTACCAGCAATATATATATCTATATATATCTATATATATATATATATATATATATATATGCGCGTGTGTGTGTTCTATTTGTTTATTTTATGTTATTATTATTATTATTATTATTATTATTATTATTATGATATTAATAGCAATAATAACAATAATAAATAATATTTAACTTTTTGGTATTTGGTAAATTATTTATCTTTCAATATGTAGGCTATAATATTAACGACTTGCTTATTTTAAAAGCAGAATTATCAAGGTCATGAAATTTAACGATCCGGAATTATACACAGGCCGTAAAATTGTGCATTAGGTAGATGATTTAGAATCATGTTGTAGTCTATACATCTTGAAGGCTTTGTGCACAATTTGCACTTGTGAAATTTTGTACTCACTAGCCATATTATCTTTGCGTGTATTTTTTATTTAAAGACATGGATTGTGTGTGTGTGTGTGTGTGTGTGTGTGTGTGTGTGAGAGAGAGAGAGAGAGAGAGAGTTTATATTTGTGTGTGAGCGCGCGAGTTTGCATCACGAATTCGGGTGGAGGGTCCATAATGCTGAAGTCTAGTCAAGTCAAATCAAGTTTATTTATATAGCACATTTCATACACAGAGGTCATTCAATGTGATTTACATAAACAAAAGCAAACAGTAATAGCAGATAAAATGAATATGTTGACTATAAATTAATATTATGACTAGAATGTAACAATATGCTATGATAAAATACATTTTATCATTTTATTTTCTCTTCTATTATGTTACTTTCACATTCACTAAATTCACTTTATGCAAATGCATTCAGTGGTCTGTCAGTGCGGATTTTTTCTTTAGGAAGCTTTAGTCTGGGTGTATAGCCTTTAGCCTGGTGGTATTTGGTACTGTGCTTAGCCTACTATTGGGAAATTATGTCAACCTCAGGATATCTAGGGACAATGGGAATAGCGGATGCTCTTTATGGGTTGACAGGAGTAATTCCACCACTATCACGGGATATTGGTCCTGCAGTTTGGGCATATTTTATTGAATGACGCTAAATTTGTCCTAGGCCCTACACCCTACACACAAGATAAACATTTATTGATAGAAGTGGCTAACCATCATTTGAAATCGAGGCATAGCCTAATATTAATAGCCTAAACGTAGGCTACCACGAAGTCTTCAAATGCGGCCTACTTTACGTCATTGGCGTGAATGTGATAGGCCTACATTAAAAGTTTAACATGAGATTAAAAGTTTCACATGAAGTTCCCAGAGATATATAGATTTTACTTAGACTATTTTTACTTTAGCCTATTGCAAATATGGTCAAGTGGAATTGATTATATCGCTGAGAAAAATCCCATATGCAACGCTTGCACCATCTTGATAGTAGATATTAATGAGATATAGTTTAAACATTTTAAATCAGTAGGCCTATCTGTGCGTTTGAAAGAAAAAATGCATGCCTAAATTCCGTCAAAGGCGAAAGGGTTAATATAGACATACCAGAATAACACACGGGATATAGGCTACTGTAGCAGCCCAACCAACTAAATTGCAATCTACTATCCACAATAGGCTACTGGCTAACAAGGAAATACAAATCGGCAGATTGAACCGAGCGCAGAAAATGTGCATGTTTTTGTGACGTCTGACCCGAGAAGATTGGAGCGGTGACACCTGCGAGGAATACGTCCCTCTCCCCTCCCCTGTCCTATCACCCAGATTACTGCCTGTCGTCGGCAGTGATATAGAGCTAATTTGCTCAAGGGAAATCAACGCCGGCAGCCAAGTGCTTTCCGCATATTCTAAAGCAACCTCTCTCCCCCGCGCCCGTTTCGCTACTTTTATGATTTAAAAGTAATTTAAATAGGCCGGCTACTGGTAAATCCGTCATTGGCACTCGGTGACAGAGGTGCACAAATTAAATTAAATCAATGCGAGCGGTACATGCGCGTGTCACATCTCAGGTTTAAGCGCGAAGGACTAGGCTACAACACGCACAGAGCTTCTCCCTCTCTCTCTCTCTGTTTGTGTGTGTGTGCATGCACAGAGACAAATGCTAACTTTTATAAATAACTAGAGGCCTACAGATTTATTTAAAACACGGGACCAATGTATTCAATAACATTTGTCTTCAGTTGGTGTAAAGTGCTGACTGCAGGTGATGAGGTCTATTTTGCATTCAGAGGGCAGGTATTGGTAGATATGTGATTTAGTACTGGCAGTCAGATAGCCTACCTTCAGTGAAACAATCAGTGATACTTTGGTTCTGCTTGTAGTAATGGTTCTCACTTGTCAGTGGTGATGTTGCTCTGTGATTTGAGAGAGGAGGGGAGGTGAGATGAGATGTCCAAATAACAGGAGGAAGAGAGGTGTGATTGACAGACATGCCATAAGAGAAGGGTGCCACAGACAGGAGTGTGATTGGTTTTCAGTTTAGTGTGGGGCTGGAATTGGATAGTGGAGCAGGCTGGTGTTCTTTAATCAGAACGGCACAGGTGGGATGAGCAGGGAAATATGTTTAAGTAGTGTTTGTGTGTGTGTGTGTGTGTGTGTGTGATGATATAAAGGAAGGGGACCTATATGCCTGATTACTGTATCCCTGTATCAGCAATTTTGTTTGGGATTTTACCATTTGTAGCATATTCATACAACTCTCCATAAAACTGCATGTATGCAACCATAGATTATACAGTACTTATATGTGCATACACAAATACACCTGTACTAAATGTAATAGATTGCGAAGTTGCTTAAACAGTATTGATCCAACTTCAGCACTATTTCTAATGTAGATCATTTGTATTTGCTGAATTAATATTTGTAAATATGGCTTTGCTTGTTTGGGATGATTAAGTCTTAATTAAAAGATGATTTAGTCTTAATTAGACTTTGTGAGGACATACTCCATTGTGATGACATACTTGTCATTTTTGCAGCAGGCTACTGTACAAACATCATATCACTACAAACACTGGGCTAATATTAGTTCTGTATCCATGATGACGATGCCAATGTAGAACAAAGTTTATCAATTAATTATATGGTCATAAAATGTGGTGCCTGTCACATTTACAGAACATTAAATAACCTTATCACCGATTATGGGCATTATCATTACCAGTCTTCAGTGATTTAATAGCAGTCGACAAACTAGCTCTTGTCTGGTCATCCTTTGTACTGACAGAGAATTCTAGAGTCAGCAGTTGGATTTCTTCTTGGGTGTTGATCTCTCTATCTCTGTCCTGATAAGGAACGTTTGGCACTAAATACCTGCTGGTGCGCTGTTTTTGCATATCTGAACAATATCAGTGTTTGTCCATGGATCATTGCTTTTGTCTTTAATCTTATTTTATAGATTTGATTTGGCTGTAAATTAATATGTTGATGCTCTCAAAGATTAGGTTCTTTGTGAGGAAGTAACTACAGTTCCCTTTATCAGTCAGCTATGCTATGACCAATCCTTCATTCCATCATTTTTATAATGTCTAAGGAATATATTAGAGTTGTCATCCACAACCTTTGAAGTTTGTGATATAATTTACTGGGGGTAAGGTTCCATTCTGGGAAATCCCACAACTGTATGTAAATATAACACATGTATGATGACTTGTACAAAGTGAATAGTTTGTATAATAAATATACATACATAGGACAAGTATGACATACATTGTATACGTCTAGACTAGACCCTAAAGTCCACTGTAAGTCAAGTTGAACTGTCAAAATTATATGAAGTATCATATCAATCTTGCTTCATGGGATGATACCTCTAGTCTTAAACTAATGTGTAAAACCATTGTTCATCTATCCATCCACTGATTTTTGGGTACAGTGCCATATAACCGTTACTCATAATTAAATTATATTCACAACCTTTGCATGATCACAGGAAGAGTTTTCATCAGCATGTTCAGCAACACCATGTCCAGAATTTGTTCTTAGAATACACTGTGTTTTTAGTGTTAAAGTACTAGAGTGCACAGTGTTCCCATTTGATAACACATTAGAGTAGGGGCAAGAGTTCTTTATATGGATGGTCACTCATGGTATGCATATGCAATTTGTATGTTCAGGAAACTTCCTCAGCTGATGGAGTAAAATGCTAATGTATGTGACTTCTCAGGTTGGCATCTGGTGGCTAAAGTCTTGGGGCGACACATCAGCTAATTCCCTCACGGGATCAAAAGTATATATACTTATATACCTCTAGCCTGTCGCAAACGTGCCATCTCCATCTCCTGCCTGCCCGGCCATTGATAAATGGTTTGGGCGCACAATGGCCTTTTTATGAAGTAAAAATCATCTTTCGGTCCCACCGTTAATTAGCCTAATTCCCACACTGCTCGAGAGGCTCGATAAATCACCTGGTTCCCGGTCGGACCTTGGGACCCTAATTAATGTCGCCTCATTAAGGAGATAAAGGTAATTTATTAGACTCGTTTTTTGTCGCAGCCTGTGGCCGTCATTCATTAACTAATATTGAACCTCGCTTGATGAGCCTTGAGCTGTAACTTATATCAGGGCTGGCGTGCAGGGAGGTTGGCCGTGGGAGGCGCAGGGCATATGTCTGTCACCCGGACCATAATGCACCAGCACTGAACGCTGACATCACCACAGATTCTGGATCACGGATCAGGTTAGGCTTTAAAGATGAAATATCAGATAGGATAGAGGGCTCTGCTCCTGATTTGTCCTACCATTGCCTGGCTGGGTCTTCATATATCTGTGGTATCAAAATTACCATCAGGGCAGAGAATACCTTCCAGTGGCGCAAAAAGTGGGTATGCGCTATATGCGGCGCATAGGGGCGCAGCTCCATGGGGGCGCCAAAGCGATGGTAAAAAAAATAATAATATATTTGGTATTTTCTATATGTAGCTACTGCTGTCCGTTTCTGAATCATTTTAGCATTTTCTCAATGTTCTATAACATTTTAGAGGACTAACAGGCTAGAGTAGGCGCCCTATCTCATATTCCATCATAGAATTTTGACATAGAAGAGGGAGTGGGGGCGCCGTGGGCGCTGGGCGAGCAGATAGGCCTACGAGTAGTGAGTTGCCGTCTATGGAAAAAGATGGATACAGCAAAAAAAAGCTGTTGATGACTAAAAATAGAAAAAGAAAGAGGGAAAAGGAGATGGCATGTCAAGGAATGCAACAGCAGTTAAATAAGTGGACGGTGAAAGGCAACAGGTAGGATTTAAGTGATGACGTCTGTACTTGGAGGCTTGCAAATATGAATGTTAACAGACTAACTAGCGTTTGTTAAGCATAATGCCGATTGAAACATAGCCTATTCCATTCAGATAGCTAGGTGGCTACCATGCTCATACTGCACTTTTAATGGGCAACTGCAAACAGAAATGCTAGCAGCAACTCATTACATGTTTCCATATCCTAACAATGAAGGCTCCTTGTAATAACTTAATATTGTGTTGTCAATGTGGTGCAAACAAACAAGGCTAGAGTGCATATCAGCCTTATCAATTGTGAGCAATAGCTGGTAAAAGGACGTTATGAGAACCGTTTAGACTCTCTTAAAGTAGCAATGCACCATTTATCAATACTTATCAAGTATAACATCAAGTTAAACATCAAATTGGAAGCATTTTTTAAAAAACATATTCAATAGACACTAATGCACAGTAATAGTGTAAATTATTGGCCTTTTGTTTTGCTTTAGTTGTTTGTGGTTTTTTTTTTTTTTTGGGGCGCCAATATTGTTGTAGCTGCGCCCCTGATACCTTCTATGATGTTACAAAATTCATCCATGTAAACTACCTGACCACCACCTGCATTTGACTCCCTGCCATTATAGCTAAATGCATTGGTGCGTTGTAATTTTCAGTCTGTACGTTTTACTCAGAAGTCTACATATACATTATTTTAAATGTAGGGACTTAATTTGCATATGTAGCCATATTACAGGTTTTGATAACAGACTACACCATCAAAATGTATGTGAGAGCTGACAGAATGAGTGCTGATATACTTTGCTCAGCTGGTTTGAAGGGAGTTAGTAGTAGCCTGATTTAACCAGTTCAAAAAACGTCTGCCTTCCCTCTTAATCAGTTCACCTTTTTCCTCTCTCTCATCTCTTCTTTCTTTCTCTCTCTCTCTCACACACACACTACTCTCTTTCACACACAGGTCAACCTGTCCTGAGCAGCAGCAATGCACCTGTTTGTTTTTTCCAGCCTTGTCGGTAACAAAGCCTCTTTCTTCCCTCTGCTTCACACCCTGCTGAGACGGCCTGTGCTTTATGGCCCTTAATGAGGGCCGCGCTTTCCTTGTGCAGCTCACAGCCTGCCGTTTTACTGTCTCTGACAAGGGCCCCATTGTGTGGCGGCAGATAAACAGTGGTTATCGCAGAACAAGTCGTAATTACTTTCACCCTGCAATCCAGCTATCTAGCGCTAACCACATCCACACTCTCTCTTTCTCTCTCTCTCTCACTCACACACACACACTCACCTTATCTTGTTCCTAGTCATGGGAAGTCATGACTTTGAAACCCTTCTTCTGTCTTTAGTCATGTTACCCATTCCTAAATTGTCACTTCTCTCCCCCATGTTCTTCTCTCTGATCTCTCAGCACTAGGTGTTTGCAGGCGAGAGAGTGTTTACCTGGGACACTCATTTTCATTAATGTGCATATCCTGGTAAACTGTGTCCATGAAAACAATTCATTTTCCAGGAAATAAACAATTTAATTCAAGGTTGGTGTCTGTGGGTGATGTTAAGGTTTGTGTATGCTAAGGTGTTTCACCTGGTTTGTAAAATCTACAAACAGGTCAAGTAATATGGAAAAAGGAAACTGCTCTCAGAGGATGATACTCAAATAGTGTTGTATTAAAATAAGTCAAAATACAAAACTTTAAGCTTCAGCCTCTGAGTGTGGTTTCCTTTTCAGCCTATAACTGGAAATATACAAAACCCATTCATATTTAGAAATGATAAATTTGCCCCCCTTGAAATAGTTGTATGATACATTGATGTTTTGTTCACCTCCTCACAGCACATTATTGTGTATGCGGGGCAGGGTTGTGCAAAATTCAAATTGCAATTCTGCTTCCTGTTTGCTACCTCAATTGAAATGCAAGTGAAATTCAAGAATTGAATTGGAATTTATGAGGCAGTTTCAATTCAATTCTGGAATTTTGCACAAGCCAGATGCAAGGAAAGTATGCTTTGTTAATTTGATTTGCTAATGTCGAACAATTCCAGTGTTAGGCTAATTTCTATTTCAGTTTGCCTTTGCAGAAGACATTTATTCTTTTGATGTTGTATGGCTATGACCTTCTACCTTTATGAGAAACATCTTTTCTTTAGTAGGCCGACATTTGATTTGCTTGTGACAAACAAATTCAGATTTAAGTTCTACTTCCCTTTCACTTAACAGAATGGGGAAAAAGTCGATTTCTGATGTTGTATTTCTGTGCCCATCCATCCATAGCCACTCTGATCTACCTATCTGCCTCTCAGCAATCACCTCACTCTTTCTGTGCAGGCGGACATGTTGCTGATGGTCCTGTGATCTAACGGTAAGTGTTATGATCTGGCTTTGATGATGTGCTGCCTCTGATGTTTATGTACACAAAAGCGCATGAGGAAGTCTGTCAAAGTCATTATCACACCATAAATGTGAGCTTATTGGCCAATTTGACCCATAAGAGTAACCTTTGGTAAGTGTGGAAAGAGTACTCACAGGCCTGAATAGGTAAGTCATAATGTCCTGCGTCAGACAATATGGCCTGGAGATATTTGAGATAATTATAATTGCCCCCCTTTTCCATCACAGCTATGACTTTTATTTGTTATGGTTGCCCATGACAACAAATAAATACAAGTGTTGTTTGGTGAGTGTTCACATTTTTGGCTGTTGGGAGGACTGTAAATGCCTGAATTGAAAAGCGCCGATTTAAGAACTGTCTGAACTACATAATGAGGCGTATAAAAGAAATGGTCACATCTTTTTCCAGTAATGGACCAGGCTGATCAAACATGACACATTGAAAGTTCACTTATTTATGTAAATGGTTCTGGAGAGAATTATTGGTGAGTTGGTCATCATTCTTACTGAGTAGCCCTCTTCTGGCCCATATAGGAATAGCATTGTTTTACAAATCAAGAAACAATATCAGGCCTGCTTTTGGAATAATACAGTGATGGATAGTATTTTCTCTCTGGCTCTGAAGAAGAGTAGATAGATAGTCTTTATTGTCCACAAGGAAAAGCTGTTGTTACAGTCAGTACAGAGGCTCATATACCTACATGCACATAACGCAGGCACATCAGCATCTTCCGCCAAGCACCCTTATTGTGCAAGCAATTACCACAAACACCACAAACACATAATCCGCTATGACCCCCTTGTGCACCACCTACTCAACATGACATACATACACCTAATAGAATCCTTCAAAATGGACTAGTGTATGGTTTGGGTCTGTATGAAAACTATAAGTGTCCCAAACTGCCCTTTGTAAGCCCTGAATTATTAGTTTTTTATTTTTGTTATGATAATAGCTCTGGTCTTCAGAATCTACATGGGTGTAGCTGCTATGAAGGGCCTGGCCTCACTTTAAAGGCTGACCTCTGCAAGGCCCTAACACTGTTTCTCCCCTCCTCCATAGACACACATCCCCCTTGCCACAAACACCAGCAGCCTCCAAACACCCACCAATACACACAAACACAAATGACCTTAGGGTCCCCTAAACCCCCCTCCCCCCCCCCTAACACACACAGTGAGGACAATGAGGCACAGTGTCACTTCCATTCTTCCATTGTTTGGCTCACACGTTCTTCCTAATGACCTGTGGCAAATTGAACACTTCCTACGGCACAAAAGAGAGTGCTCGAATGACCCCCAGAGACCTTGATTAATGAGCCAGCGAGCATCCCAGACTATTTAAGTAGATGCGTGTGTGTGAGTGTGTGTTTCAGTGAGTGTGAGCATGTGGCCGCACGCGTCCTAAGTCTGTGTGTGTGTGTGCATGTGTTGGTCTGCGTGTGCGGCTAATTGAAATTAAAGGGAGGTTTTGAGACATCTGTTGCACTTGAACAATGCATGGTGAGTTTTTTTTGGCATCACACAGGACAGATGGGGTGCGTAGCCTAAGTGGGCTTGACCACACCCTTCACTATGTCATGCTGGTGAAGAAAAGCAGAAAAAAAAAACAGTGTTTATTATAGAGCTTTACATTTGAAAGACCTCATTGACTTTTCACACAGCTGATGGCCATCTTCTACACACAGCTGATGGCTCCGTCTTCCATGATTACAGAGCCAAGGAGAGGACAACCTTATGGGGACTCAACGCTGTGACCTTGGCTCTTCAGTCACCTTGGTTGGATGTCTTCAGCTGAATATTTGAAGAGTTTGGTTCCGAAACGCTATAAATCCATTTTTGAAAAAAATCAGTCCATGTTATGTATTTCAGGTAATATTAATAAAATTGCAGTTCGGTTGTTTTGATTGAGTAAAGATAAATCAAATAACAATACCCAATTACAGGTCCACTGAAACTTGGAAAACAAAAATAAAATAAATGATTTATGAAAATTCATTAAAATGGAGGATATAGGGCAGTGTTTCCCAAACCTTTTTTCTGGGGACCCACTTTTTAAAAATGACAGACTATTGCGACCCGACTCGTGACTGTGTTAGTTAACAAACTAGATCCTAATAGAAAGCTGTTAGCTTTCCTAAGCTATATAAGGTATAAGCTAGGGGTATTACACAACATAAATTGTCAGTATGCTATGCTGGCGACCCAAATAAAATCTCCTACGACCCATCTGTGGGTCGCGACCCAGTCTTTGGGAACCAATGATATAGGATATAGGACTGTTGAAGATGAATACTTTTAGAAGTATTCTGTAGAAGAATAATACTTAAAAATAAGAATAATAAGAACTACTCAAACATATTCAGCAAAACATGCCTATTTTTAAACAATGTTTGTTTTTATTGTGATAAAGAGTCCCTTTAAAACATTAAACAGGTCAGAAAAAGACTTCGTTAGTCCAGTCATTTATCCACTATGAGCCATGTCACAGGGAATGGATGTGCCCGGTCAGCACTTTAGCTGTCACCCCCACGTCACTACTCAAAATCGGCCTTTTAACAAGTACAGATCGGAAAAGACTGAAAATCAATCTATTGGTTAAGCGGTCAATCAAGCTGAGCACTATTTGGCTAATATTCACACTCAGAGTATATCTATGCATCGATACTCCCTTGGCGCCTCAGGTTCAATTTGTGTGGGGAACTTTATCACCTTGGCTGTGACATAATTAAGTCATGTTTTAAGTTAGTGAAGCATTGTGTATGTGTGTATATGACAGTGTTTCTGTGTTGGGGTATGAGAGAGAGAGAGAGAGCGCTAGAGAATCGAATTGATATAAGAGGAAGATTTTATAGCATCTGATTACTAGAATTGCCATTATTAGTGGACACGTTCATATGTAGAGCTTGTAACAATGTGTTTTAGCAGCTTCAGCGCCTCCTGGGCATTTCAACCTTCATATGAGAGTTAATCAGTCAGCTGAGGGTAACAGGCTGGTATTAGGGGCACTGTTGTGGACCATTCATGCAATAACCTCATCAATGAAGTTAACAGTGAAAACAGTAAAAACAGAGACAGGTAATCCAAAAATCATTTCATAATGTTAACATCTTACTAAAAAACAGATTTGATATGTCTGAGAAAGCCTTTATGGACCTGGTTCCTGCTAACCTTAGTCCATTGCTCAACAACTCCATTGAGATTCATAATAGTCTTCAGGCATTAATAAACGACACTAATGAAAACAATAAAAGCACAACCCCATCCAGCATAATGTCAAGTGGACGTCCAAAACCTGTGGACAGATTGGCTGTCATGTAATATCATTACCAGAGAAATGTCGTACGGCCCAGTATAATCATGTGTCACTGACAGATGATGTCACTGCATCTAATACCGGTTCTAATCTTCTCCCCGGGTTCATTAACCTCGGGGGGAATGAGATCCTGGTCACATGCGGGGTTAATCTGTGTGTCGATTTGACACGTCACCATTCATCATTGACGGTGTGTGTGTGTTAGTCTAGTGGGCTTCAGACCATCAGCAGTCTTTCTAGAAGAGGACAGGTCAGTCAGCTCGATTCCTCTTGTCTCGGGCTCATCTCACTGGTTAATTGGCCAGAATGGGCTACTCCGCCCACTAGTAAAAAGAGGGAATTGTTTAATTAGTGGACTACATTGGTCATTTGGTGTGGTGACAGTAACGACTACTTTAATATAATATGAAACAGGAAGAACTCCAGAGGGGACCTTCAGGTTTATCGTTTCAATCATTCAGTAAAATGCTGGATAGTGTAATTTGTGTAATATCACAATGCGTGTGAAAGAGTGTTAGTCATACCTCCAAATATGTCCACTTATTTTTTATCACATTTTATGTAAATAAATCAATTTCAGTAGTAGCAAGGCAAAGTAAAATTCAGGAAATGTGTTTAAGAAAGTAAAGCCATCTTTATAGAAATAGTTTGGCATTAAAAGCAATAGTTTGACAAGCTTTCTAGTTTGTTTTGCAAATGGGCTATGGAGTTCCCCTTGAACTTTGTCTTTTTTCACCACTAGACTACTTTCATCCTCTGTATAGGCCTACTTCAGGCCTTTAAATACAACAAAACAATAGTATGTATGAGGATAATATCATGTAATCCTAGTTTTGTCTTCAGCTAGATCACACATTCAGCACTGTTTTATCTAGTAAGTTGCTCACCTCTGCATAGCAATTGGAATGCTCTAAGCAGTGAATTAGCAGTCAGTTAAGTGGCAGTTCTGTCAGTGGTTCTGACAAACTAATGGGACCAAGCTGTCAGGGGCCTGTTTACTTGTTGTTTAAGCCAACACATGCAATTTCTGATTAAAACACCACAACATTTTTACCAGCTTTCTCTCATTTCCTCACTTTCTTTCGCAGACAGACAGACAGACAGACACACACACACACACACACAACATTTACACACAGAGACATTCAAGTCACCTCTCTTCTTCCAATATTTCCACTGCGTTCTGCCCTTTTTCAATCACTCATTCGATGCTGAATATGTATGGGCTCCATATGAGCTTGCAAAAACACACACACACACACACACACACAGGCAGGCAGGCAGGGTAGAGTGTGGGTGACAATGCAGCATTAGGGAAATAAATATCTCCATTAGGTACATTGTGGGCAGCCGTCAGGGCCAGCAGCAGTGGTTTATTAATGGAGAAGGGCCCTGCTTTGATTAAGATGGATGATTTATTAGGAAATGGGTGCTCACACACACACACACACACACACACAGATGGATGTCATCCTAGGGAAGGTCACAAGAGATGAAGATCACTGTGAAATCATGCTCTTAAAAACACACACACACACACACACACACTTAGACATACACTCTAATTTATGTGATACGTATACAACATGCACATGTACACATGCAAATAAAAGCTCCATGGTGATAGATAGTGCTCCCTGGCCTCCCCAAATGCATATTAAATGTAATAGGTCCTATGTGCAGTGATGGAATGGGCGAATCTCACGTGCCTCCCACCTTTTTCATCACTATGCTTTCAAGCACTCAACCATGATAAACACACACCTTAAACCACACACCCACACAGGTGCCCATCAGGGAGAGCAGGAAATCAAGGGACATAGCAGAAGTCTCGTCTGTCCATATTATGAGAGTGAAAATCATGTGTTTAAACTGAAAGTGAGAATTTCATTTTCCTACTATTTGAATGTGCATAATGTTAACCTATGCAGCCAATTGTGTTCTGTCTTCAAGACTGACTGTGTAGTGTTTTGGTTCAGTATGTGTTTTTATAAGGAATCACATATGTATGTGCGTCATGGTCTGTGAAGTTAGGAGGAGAAGATGCTTCTTTTTAAATGTGAGTGTGTGAAGTTCTCTCCCTCCTAGTGTGTGTGTGTGTTTCTGTCTGCATAAGGGGCTATATGGTTTCTCTTTTGCTCAGTCAGACATGTAACGAGGCTTCATTCTGGCGTATTTCAATTAGCCTCGCAGCCCTGACCACAAGATGCAGCAGCACAGAGCGACACAGACCCTTCCGTCCCATGTGGACTTAGGTGGGGAGCAGGTGTGTGTGTGCGTGCATGTGTGTGTGTGTGTGTGAAAGGTGGGGGTGATGAGCCAGACATTTTTTTGTGATACGCACCATTTATCAGCACACTTAACCCCGGGGCAGTGGGTTGTAATCCAGAGTGGGGCGCAGGCACTTGGTCTAATTAGGCCCGTTAAACAGGCACCCTCCTTGGGCCACACCTACAGCCAGACTCCCTCTCCCTGCTCCACCACCTGCCCTCTCTGGAGTCCTAAAACACAACTGCTCACTCCTACTGCAGCTCTAGCCTCTGCAGCCTTAGAGAAACTAGGCTCAGGTGTGTAGCTTTGACACTGGAAATGACATTCTCAGGTAAATGAAACACTGAAGTCATGAAAGTAGCAAGTTGAGCGGAGTGGAAGCATTGATATACTGATGCAGCCACAAAAGTGCACTTCATACTTTTACCCTTAGTTTCAGACATATTTTTGGTAGAGGCGCTCATGAAAAGGTTCCAGCATTTCCCCTTACATGACATGACAAATAGGATTTGCAATTGTATTCAGTCGTACTGAACTTTCCCTCTTAACTAGCAAGGTAAATATATTGTTTTGTGTAGATGCTAAGGATACTGCGTAGGCAAATATATCAAATGAACAATAGAGCATTTGATATGTTGTAATCTATAGGTTTAAACTTCTCTCCTGTGTTTGATAACACCGCTTTTAAATATAACTCAATTAAATCGGAGTCTTTTCAGCAGCCCTGCTGTGGACTGAAGGAATGACTGGCTTGCTCTGGCTTGTTGGTGAAATATCCATTAGGCATATTGACCTTGGCATAAGTGTTTAAACATTTGATGTAACTGAAATATGATTGTGTTCCCTGTATCCTTATCTGTGTACATACACACACGGCGTTTCCTATTTGAATGGAAGTCATTTTGAGGTGGCGCACAAAATAATCAAATACTTATCTAGCTGGCGTACTTCCTCTCTCAGTCACTCATGCACTTGTAAGACTAAAGCTGTTTTTTACTATGCACTGTGTAACAATGCATTTGAAAAGCTTCAATTGCAAGTTCGCATCCCTTTGAATAAAGGTGAACTGTGTGATGGGAATTACTCAGGCTGACAGTATCAAAGGCACAGTAACCATAAATCTAGCACCAGGCTCCAAGAGGCCTTGATCTAGCAGGGTGGCTCCAAATTTCTCTGTCTGGCTATGTGTTTGACCCTTTGTCTTGGTCTAGAGTCCAGAGACAAGCCCACTGGTTCAAATGTCAGACACACACACACACACACACAGATAATAGGTGTCCATTGAAGATAGAGGCAAATCTCTGCTCTCTGAGGCTGTAAATGGAATAATCTTGACTATTCAGAGGTCGGAGTTCAAATAAGAGCTCATGTCTTGTTTTTCCTCGATTCCTTTTTTTGGATAAAATCAGAATATTTGGAAACTGACCTGCTTATTTTTCGGAGTAGTCTGGGGCAAGCTTTATGTAGGCCGCCAGTCTCCAGCTTTTTGCTCCTGATTGTGTCTGAATACGACCAAACACTAAATGTCATTGGCATAAATCTCATCAGGGTGCAAATTTGACCCCTCTTGAACCTCTCAAATATGATGCCCCTAGTTGGGACAAAGAGGCAAAAACACCCATCAAAGTGGTGTTACTAAATTAACCAAGCCAATGCATGACCTCTCCAAAAAGATGCAGAGAAGACACGCTTTCAGTTTCTCAATAATCCCGTGCAAAGAAGGGGCTCTTTTGTGGCTACGTAGCGGCATGTCTGCATGGGTCATGCAAGCACTTCATTTCTGTAATGGCTTCATGTTTATCGCGGGCCAAGATTGACAGATAGGGGGGTGTAGATGACATCACTCACATTTCAAAGCCTATTCTCCTTGATTTAAATAATATGGCCTCACAGGATTTGCCTTTTTTTTGCTCGAAGGGGACCTATATCTCTTGTGGAACAGCCATGGAACACACACACACACACAAACTGTCATGCAATGTCACTGCAGCATTCAATCGTTATAATTGATCAAGGTCAGGTGACACCAAGACTGAGAACAATCAATACAGATAAATAAGCACCAGCTCTACATTATTACCTCAAGAGCAGCACACAAGCATGCACATACACACACACACACATTTCATGTACAAACATGCATGCATTGTACTCTCTCACACACACAAATATGTACTCCACTATCATTACTGCTATGTAGTAATCACTGAATGTGATTGTTGTCAAAAGGCATGTTATCTGCAGTTCCATATTTTTTAACATCAGTTCTGCACACCCCATTAAGTCAAACGGATCCAAGAACAGGTGACTGTCAAGGGGTTTATTCATGTGCTGAAACAGACTGCAGTGTGCAATATATCTTTTAACACACTTCTATCGCAGGGCTTCTCTTTCTGTACTTTACATACCGGTAACTACATTACTTTGAACATGACTTGTATCAGGAAGCCAAAACTGCCAGTTAAAAAACATGGCTGACAACAAAACAGATTCCGATTCCAATTTTCTGATTTTCAAAGTGGCAGAATGTGCCGGAAAAGCTGTTTTTACGCGAGGGAGATGATCAGTGTCCCAAGGATGGATGGGCCTGTCTCCGGACGTGCTGACTGTCACTCCACCACAGCAGCCGTCGTCCGCACTCTCTCCATCAACACGGAGTGCCTGTCAGCACCCCATTTCAGGAAAATTAAACAAGCTTACCGTAAGCATGCCACCCAAGGGCGGGGTGTGTGTGTGTGTGTGTGTGTGTGTGTGTGTGTGTGTGTGCACTCGCATTGAAATTTGAGTATGTATAGCAATCAGTTAGAAGAGCGGAATCAAGTTTGTGAGTGTGTTTGTGTGTGTGAACTTACATGTCAAATATTTAGTGGCTGAAAACATACATATACAAGGCATAAAAATTGAGCTCACAATGACTAAGGAGGTAGGACTGTGCACATCATTCTCATGTGATATGTGGACGTAGGTGGACTCTGTGCAAGTGGGTGTTGATGGTGTGAATGGGCAGTTGTTGGCATACATCTACTTGTGAGTACAAGAGTCTGCTCCTCCTTGTGCATTTCTATATATGTGTGTATATGAAAGAGAATTTTAAAGCGTGCATGTTTGTGTGTTTACATAACTAGGAAAAGGTGTGTCTGTGCATGTGTTTGTGTAAGCAGGAACAAACGTGTATCTGTGTGTGTGTGTGTGTGTTTATCACAATCGCAATATGAAGCACTGCAATTATCTAATCGCAAAGGCTACAAACAATCGTGCAGTTAATCTTGTCACATTTATGATTTTTGATGATTATGATGCATGCCATCCTCCTTGACTGTGCCACTTCTGAATGACTTGAGTGTGCATAGTGCGTGAGAAGTGGAATTTCTGGAATAATTAACTCAATCCTGACACTGACATTCAAAAATCACAATCGCAATATCTGTCCAAAAAAATCACAATTAGATATTTTTCCCAAATCGTGCTATGTGCATGTGTGTGTATAAGCATACATGAGATGGATAGCCTACAGAGCAGCATCATGAGATGAGTAGTCAGTTTATGCTCTCCTCTTTTTTTTCCTCAGGGAAGCACCCCTCTCATCCCCTTCTCCTCCTCTTCCTCTATCTCTCCATCCTCCCCCTTTGACATGATAATGGGTACAAATTGATAAAGACATTTCACTCATTCCCTGACAACATCCTGACACACAAACACAAACACTCCCTCCTCCTCCTCCCTCCCTCTCTCTCCCTCCTTCTCTTGCTCCCCAGGAGACCGCCCATCAATCACCTGACCCGCCCACCCTGACGCTGCCAGGGACGCGAGCCTCTTTTAATCAGCTAATTCGCTCATTCGCGGTCACCCTGGTGCCCATCACTCGACCGAATAATCCCATCGTCCGGCATGCTTAATCTGCCCTAATGAAGCCCTGATCCACCAATTAGACCCAATCACACCCGCCGAGGAGCGGAGGAGAGCAGCACGAGACACTCTTTTCTCTCTGCCAGTCTTGTCTGCCTAGGCGGCTGAGATGCGGCCGAGATGATGCACTTGGGACAAAGGGGCAAAGAGACAAGGATGCCGATAAGGACAAGGCTGAGGCTTCCGTCTTCATGTTCTGAGACAGTACACACACACACACACACACACACACACACACACACTTCATCAATGTACTCGTGCTCCACACTCACCGACTCCAAATAATAATTTTTCCCCGAGGCCTGAAAAAGGAAATGGTTATGTACACACCTCACAGACAAGGAAGGGAAGAGTTCTGTCCTAATCCGTTCTGATTGTTCAGAATCAATGAAAACCTGCTCAAAACGTGTCAGAAGTATATGGGATGAATGCTCCAACTGACTTGAATATGACCAAAACAGACAGCTGGGAGAGTGACCGAGGGAAAGGCAAGATGATTGAATTCAAGCACGGCCCTCATTTCAATAACACAAGGACCTGCTTTGCATTCACTTTACAAGGCTGCATAATTTTATGATGTGTAAAGTTTGGAGTGTGTATATATATAGAGGGGTGTGTGAGCGCAGGAGGGAGAAAATGCCCTTCCCCAGTTTATACCCGATTTCTTGCATCCATCAGCAATTCCCTCTTGTGTCAGTGAGAGAGTTGTGATGCATTTAAAAGCATCAATAACACCCAACCTGTGTTGACCTGGAGGCAAATAAAAATTATTGATCCCCCCCCCCCCTCCCATCTCACCTCACCCCCCTCCCTCCCTCCAAAAAAGACTTATTGTTGATCTTCAGAGGCACACTTTCATTTAATCACTTGGGGGAAATATAGGTAGATAAATAAATAAAAATGCCTTTGGACCAACGTGTTGCGACAGAGGTAGAGCTCACCTTCGGAGATGAAATTACCTCAAAAGCTGTTGCAAATCAATGGAATCGATGCAATCAACTTAACTGACGCGGCCGGTGCGAAGCTCCCAAAAGGAGCGTTCAATCTCCCTCTGCTGCTAATTGCCCTCATGGGCCACCCCCGTATGTGGCATTTGTACACTTTAATTTAATTACGAAACACCGCTGGTTTCCAAAGGCGTGAGAGTATTAGCTTGGCACGCGTCCATTAATTAAAGCGAAACTTCATTTGATCACCGCAATGCTCCCTAATGAACTCATTATGCATTTTTATCCTAAACATTCAGGACAAACTTGAAGTGGCAAAAAAAAAAAAAGAGTATATAAATCACATTTTTCCAGCCACTCTTCTGGAAAGTAATAGGAAGTAGTTGGCGAGGTTGTTTTAATGGACAACAAATTAAAGGGGCCAAAATGTAACAGGTTTACACTTACCGGTAGTCATAACATTATGCTGGCCCAAACATGAAAAGAGATATCGTCTGTGTATTGCAATACCACATGCTGCCTCTATTACACCACCAGCAAGGCCAAAGCTCAGTGGGACTTCAATCCAGTTTGAATCCTAGACCCTGGTATTTGTTCTTGAAGAAATGAGGGTTGAGGAATTTTGTGTTAAAGTTGTGAGGTGAATGATTTACTCCTAGAAGACGTGGGATGCAGCATTTTATTATAGGCTACCTTCACCTTTTACCTCTGTACTAACTGATCTCACAAGCTCAAAATATGTCATAGGACTTTAATCTTATGATTTCAATTTCCCTGGTGATCCTTTAAAAGCCAGGGATATAGGCTAGGTCATTCAAGCTTCGGCCGATTCCATTTCTGATCTGACATCTGCTGACGCTGTCCCCTTTGACGCGCACAAATGCCCGTGTGGTGCTGAGGTGGACAAGCAGGTATGATTTAAGGACGAGTGTTTACACTGTGGGATCAAAGCCACTCAAGGTTGACCCATAATTCCAGGCTAATTAAATAATTCGCCAATTGATTCATCGCCAAATCAATAAGGAGCCAGATGGTTTATGGTGTGAATGCGGTAAGGCCTACCGTATGGTGAAGGAGGCTGTTACCAACGCTACAGAAAAATAAACACAAAGGCAGGCAGGAGCTCTATACAGGCACTACACACACACACACACACACACACACACAAAATGGCTTTGCCAGTTTGGTGAGTGGTGTAAATCCTGGTTTAGGGGCAAATTTGCCGATTAAATGGGAGTCGGTGTCACCGTGACCTTGTGAAGGAATAACATGACATCATTTAGCATGTGCGCCTAAGACCGCAGAAATACAGGTCCCTAACCAAGAGGGACAGCGGCTGGAGCAGCAGGGGGTCCTGCACTTTGCAGACCATAAACACCGTTTCTGTATAATGAATACAATCCCAGTGGGGTGTTTGGAGTGTGCGTATGTATGAATGGTGCATATGGGTATATTTTTTAATTAAAGTGTCATTTTTCCCCCTGAGTGTTATGTATACAAGTGCAAGTCCACTGTGTGTGTGTGTGTGTGTGTGTGTGTGTGTGTGTGTGTGTGTGTGTGCGTGCGCGTTATGGACAGCAGGTTTATGGTGGCTATTCTGTCTGGGTTGGAAAGTGGAGATGGGTTGGCCATGGAGATTGATTAGGACACAGGGTGAGCAGCAACATCGCTGTGAACTCTGTGACCCGGGTGAGTAGTAAATTTAGGCACCTAAACAGTTTCTCATGATTGTTTCATTTCTCAGTTTGGATGGCAGCACCAGACCTGGTTTGATACTGTACCAATTAACAGCTCATTTTAGTTGACTTGTAATGCACATTTTCTATAGGCCTACATTTCTGATATAATTACATGAATGAATTACATTAGTCTGCTAAACTGTACACAGAGAATAGAAAATGCAATCGAGAACCATTTAGAGTTCTGCTAATGTCCCTGGGTATCTAGGACAGTGGTCCTGTGTCAAGAACCATTTAGAGTTCTGCTAATCTAGAACAGTGGTCCTGTGTCTAGAACCCTTTAGAGTTCTGCTAATATCCCTAGGTATCTAGGACAGTGTCCTGTGTCTAGGACCATTTCCTAGACTGGCTTTTGGCAGAGTAAACCTCTAAAAGGCAAAACATAATTATGGTGGAGCTCTAATGCATGCATATCAAGATGCCACACAGGAACTTTTAGAAAGGGTTGAGTTTTAATTCAGCATTAAAATGTTTCCGTATGTGTATTCTAGTAGCGGCAGAGTTTCAGTTGTGGGGTGTGTCTCCCCCTCGTGGCACAGATGCAACACTGCAGCACACTGAAGAGATGACACAGCAAGTGAAGGCACAGCCCATGTTTCTCACCTGTCTGGCCTAACCTCCAATTCTTTCCACACACATTAATTTCACAACATTTCAGAGAAAACATAATCATAAACCGTGACTATGTTATATCATTAGATTTATGGTTTAATGTGTTCCACAACATTCATTTCCAGACTGACCAGACCGCCAATGCTCTGACCATTCTTTTGATAATGGTACACAGCTCCTGCACTCTTTGTAAAAGCCTAACTTCCGTCAGAAAACATCAGATATCCAGATCAATATGATTAAGTGGTGAGTCATTCAATAAGACTGTCAAAGAAGTTCTCATAATGTAACTTACATGAGAAGTAAAGGCCTTGCAAGTTACCATTTGCGCATACACTTCCTGTGCTCACAATTATATAGAGGACTGAAATGAGTCCTTCAACATATCCATCATGCCCTTGTAGTACAACAGTGAAGAGATGAGTTAGCAGCCTTAATATGCCCAGAATTCTTACTTAAATCAGATGTTTCAATGTTGCAAACACATAAAAGTAATTACAAGTGGAATAAAAGATAACTCACTTCTCTTAATATTTAGAGTAATTCATTCATTCATAATTTGCAAATGCACTCTTTTTTTGTCTGAAAGGCAAATGGCTTTATAATGCCTCATCACACTACATGTGATGCCTTGCATGTGAATCTATGCATGTTTGAGTTTCCTACAAAGCTCATGTATAGTTCCTCACAATTGAGATGACATGTACATGGATTTCACACATTCAAAAACACAGGAAAATATGAACTTGTGCACACACACACACACATATATACACTCACACATGGTATACACAAATATTATAAAAAGCATGAATGCAGCATATCAGTACCTTAAAACAGTAACAAATCCTGAAATAATTTCAGATAAAGATGGAATGACACCAAGGGTCAATGTCACAATCATTCCTCCAGATTAATTACCCTGGGGGTGCAGCTGACTGCACCAGCTTCCTTTTAAAACACTGGCTCTCAACTGCACCTTCAAAACGCTATTTCCCTCTCATCCTGAACCACCTGCAACATGCGTCTCATTCAGTCAGGTCCTAAAGAAGGCTTAAGTAACTGCGCCCCCCATCCAGTGGGCTTTCTCCAAAAGCCACTATAAACCAACAGTGAGTGGCAGTGATCATCGTGTTGATTATTATATAACACAGTGTTTCCCATACATTGACTAATATGTGGCGGGGCACACAAAATCAAAATCGGCCGCCACAGATTAATATTCTATGTTTAATTTAATTTAATTTAAATTAAATATAAGATCAAATCCTTGCATTGCCATTGAGCTGCGCTTTTTAACGTACGCAGCCTTTCCTTACCCCGCCCCGCTCTCTCTCGTAGCCTGCTGCCCCTCTGCATGTGCATTTAACAAAATATTCACGATTGTTGTTGCCACATAGAAGCATTGCATTGCTATTAAATCCGCTTAGCATCGTGACCATGCTGCGCAAATTAGTTCAAAACTGCTGCATTGAAGTTAAAGCAACACCAAAGAGTTTTTTGTACCTTAAAATAATGTTTCCAAAATTCTTTCCATGGTTCATCAACTAGTAACAGGGTGAACGGCACTTCTGCATTCGCTTCGCGGCCCTCTATCGGCTGTAACCACACTATGTAAGTTTGCCAGATCGGGTAGCGGGTTTGTAGTTCGATGGAATGAGACATAAGAAACTACAAATTTGACTTGCATGATGTCGCAATACATCGTACTTTCATAAAATCATGCAACATATTCTACCTTGTCTATGGACATCGTTATTTGCAAAGCCGTTGCTAGATAAACAAATAGCGTGCGTGCGACAGAGGAAAAGTTCTTTGGTGTTGCTTTAACTCTGCTAAGGTCTTATCACAACATAGTAGGCTACATTGAAGAGACTAAACTAAGTTAAGTTATGCAATCAAGCAGTATCTCAAAGCTAACGTTAGAATACTGTTTGGATGTCGAATTTAGCATGCTTAGCCTACTTGCAGCTGCTTGTCAATTTCGTTGAGGGGCTCATTTTATTGACTGACACTGAATGTTTGTAAAATCCCGATGTAAATGGAAAAGTGTTTTCCAAAATTCAAAAGTGCTTGTCCCAAGGAGAAGTACAAACCTTTATTTTAACTATGTAGAAAACGTTGCAGAAAAATGAATTGCATCCACACGTCAGCAGCCTTTTAACTGTGTTACAATTGCAAGGGTTCCCTCACGAACGTCTTAAAGTGACAGGCACTCAATTAGTCCAAGACGATCTTAATTCCCCCCCCAAGTCAGCTACCGCCACAAATTGATCCAATTCTGTGGGAAACACTGTGACAGTTATAGATGTATTATTTTTTATCCCAACATGCTTGTGAGGGTCTCCGTTCATTGCTTAACTAGTGCAGAATAAAGATTAAAGAAAGTGAGAAGTTAAAGGGTTGGACATGAAATCTATCGTCAAATCCTCTCCTCAGATGTGTGCTGTGACTTCCAGGCATGCTCATATGTCCCAATGCAATCTACATGCTAAATAAATGACTAATTTATCCTTCAGCTTCTTGTCTTCAGTCCTACACTAAAATCCATTATTTACTACCCACAGCATCAAGTAGTGCTTCTTTAAGAAGATGTTGGTTGGTACGCTGCTCATCTGTGAATGTATAAAACAGCATGATGTGCCTGTGTGTGTGTGTGTGTGTGTGTGTGTGTGTGTGTGTGTGTTCTGCACGTTCGTATGCCAGGTAAGCTTGAGGTAACCATGAGCACCGTGTCCGGTGGCTTCCCTGGTTGAGGATGAACATCGTGTTTGTCCCAAAGAGAGTGCATAGTCCCGTGAGAGAGAGAGAGAGAGAGAGAGAGAGAGTCCAGAGTCCAAATGAATCGATGTGAGAGAGAACGATAAAGGGAACAAATAGAAGGAGAGAGAGAAAATAGAAATAGAGAAAGAGAGAAAAAGAGAGAGAGAAGAGAGAGAGAGAGATGCAATGTTGCTCCAAGCTTACTCCCTCTTCGGGGCCATCATACCCGGTTGGCGTCGGCTGGCGCTGGGGTGGAGTTCTGGAGGTTCTGGACCTGGTCCAAGACCCAGCTGATGTCAGGCCTCTCCTGTGGGTTAGGCACCATCATGGAGCTCAGGAGGACCTGCAGGCCCTGGGAGTAGCTGTGTGGGGAGAAGACAACAGGAGGACGATTCATATGCAAGTCATGCAGTTCAGAATATGTGTATATCCAGTGTCATGACTGTGGGTGTGTGTGAGAGAGAGTTCATATTTTATTGTGTTTTATCTTAGTTCCACAACAAAAGCCAACCTTCAAGGGAAGCACATTTATTTTGAGAAGAAAAAAAAATAAAGAAATATTTTTCAATAAAAACATATATCTGACAGTTATTGGCAGCTCTAATTCTTTGTAAAGCCTCCCTTTGCCAATAAAATAGCTCTTGGCTCATAGTCTTCTCTTTTAACATCCCATACAGTTAGAGAATACAAAGCAGGGGATTTGAGAGCAGTACTCTTTACAAAATATCTACGGACCGTCCAGATTTTCTCTTGTGCATTCTCCTCCTAAGCTCAACCCTCTATGGGGGTCAGCTGAGGATTCCAAGATAACCATGTGGTAGAAACTTGCTTTTGTGTTCAGAAAACCATTTTTTGCAGTGATCTGGATATACATTTTGGGCCACTGACCTACTGGGTGATCCAATCATGACCGACTTCTAGTGTTTTGGCAGAGCCATCTAGATTTTGATTTAAAATATCCAAATATTTGGTGCAGATATCAATACACTTTGCCCTTATTGGTGTCCTATACTCTTGTCTTTCCTATGTTGAGGAATGACTAGGGCCTTTACTTTTTTTTTTATACCTCAATGAAAGGAAGCGATGGATTACTGTGTGGAATTTTATGACCTCTGATTGCCCTTAAGGAAGAATGGAATTGGAATGGATTTTATTTATGATTTTCTAGGGGCCCAATACATTCTTTGAAGACTCATCTTTACTGGGGGTGCCAATAAATGTGGAGGGCGCAGTATATTAGAATTTTGGTTGACAGGAATTCAAAACTTCAGGTGGGGTTGACAGGGAGTCAACACCTCAGGTAAAGTGAAAAATGAGAAATTGTGTAATTATACAGTGATTAAGATTTCGTAGAGTTAAAAGAGTAGTTTTGCAGAGTTCAAAGAACAGAAGAGAAGAGAAGAGTGCACCTTTTGCATATAGTGGTATACTATTTCACTCTGACAGAACACCCCAATGTCTCTGACCGTTTTTGAGGAGTTCTTGTGGAACTGACCTGCAAGGCTGTGGAATGGTGACAAGGTTCTGAACAGCGAGGGCCACACTATCTCCTTTCTGGAACACCATGTCATACGGCCCCTCCAACATCATCATGCTGTACAGCACACAGCCTAAGGACTAATCACACAGACAACACACGTTGGGCCACTGCCTTGGACCACGTCATCCATCTGATGTAAATACAATACATCTGAGTACTTCATCTTCAATGATGTCTATCAGAACAGTTTAAAGAACATCATCCCTCACAGATGACAAAAATCAATTATTAAACAAATCCATGTGGACATATAAACTTTTTTGTATGTCTTTGATCCTTAAACAAATTCTTAATGATTTCTTTGTTATGTTAAATTGTGTTACCATAATGTAGTATGACATCAATCAGCTCTTTCCATCATTCACTGTCTTCATAATGACGGTCATCCAGGGAATAGAATTTAGAACAAAGACTACACTGTCTGAGCACTTCTATTTTTAGTGCCCCCCTTTTCATGAGCTCATGCTATCCATTCTAAGCTAAGCTTTTGCCGTTACCATGTATGATGTGCAACCACTGATGTAGCTGTAGCTCCCCCAAACACACACATATCTCCTTATGAGCTGTATTCTGTTCAAGGTTTCCGTTTTTCTCTGCCACCATTTCTTTGGTGTTTATCCCTGAAGGAGGTTCAGGCTCTGGGCTCTGTAAAGCATCTTGAGACCATTTCAATTGTTATTGGCACCATGGAAATCAATCAAATTTTACCTGATTGAATTATATTATCAACAGTGTACGTAAACACTGAGGATGACATTCAAAGAACCAAAGAAATCTGCTTGGAAAAATAAAACCAAAAGTTACGTTTGCAAGTCACACACTATTTATCTTCAACCAACCTTGGCCTTTGCCACACCAAGCTTATTCCCTACAAATGACCAAAAATAACCCGTGTGGGAGACCTGACCAGTATTCCATCTGTTCCTGCTAGATAAGATAGGAAGGTGGACCGTCACTTACCCAGATGTCCGTGCGCTCGTCGATGATACACTGGCTCTCCACATTAAACAGCTCAGGCGCCCTGTACGAGATGGTGCACCTCTGAGCTGCCCAGTCCTATGCAAAACCACCAGGGAACACTTTCAGATATACAGTGCCTATCTATGTCCCCTAAAGACTGCACACCTATTCAAATACAGAGCAATGTAGACTAATCTACTGCAAATGCTCCAATGTCAACCTTCTGAGTGTCCACTCGCAGTTCAACCTCACCTGAATGGTCATCGCCTCTCTGGAGCCCCGCACCTCTATGCGGGCCCTGTTCATGGAACCCAGGTCCATTAGAACCGGCCGGTCATTCTCGTCCAGCAGAACGTTTGTGGGCTTCAGGTCTCTGGTGAAGGAGAACGGGGGAAGAAAAATGAAGGACGAGTGACAAGAGGTGAAAACACGGAGAAGGTGGAGCAGGACAGATGAGATAAGGGTGGAGAGGAAAACAGAAAACAGAAATAAGAAGCTTCGACAGATAGGAGGTTGAACAGCCAACAATTGTGCAGGGCTGAATTTGTGACAATACTTTTCCAGTGCTAACTGATTGGAGGTTTTTATTCTTTTGCAAGAACTAAAGTAAAACAGAATGAATGAGATTTAATAGATGCTTTCATCCAAAGCATCAGGGACTCACAATGGCAGGTTTGGGTTTTGAACCTGGGCAAACCATTTCTCATGCTGCCACTGCTATAACCCCAAGTGTGTAATTGTGGTGTAATTGTGGCTGGAAGCAGGCAGTAGAAAGGGGGAAGGATACCTGTATGAATAGCCTTGGTCGTGGATGTGTGTATGTGTGTGTGTGTGTGTGTGTGTAAAGGGACCATCGTACCTGTGTGCGCAGCCTCGGTTGTGGATGTGTGTGTGTGTGTGTGTGTAAAAAAACCATCGTACCTGTGTGCGTAGCCTCAGTCGTAGATGTGTGTGTGTGTGTGTGTGTGTGTGTGTAAAGGGACCATCGTACCTGTGTGCGTAGCCTCGGTCGTGGATGTGTGTGTGTGTGTGTGTGTGTGTAAAGGGACCATCGTACCTGTGTGCGTAGCCTCGGTCGTGGATGGCCTTGAGGCCGTCACAGATCCCCCTCAGGATGTAGATGATGCGACTCTCTGGCATGGAACTGCTCTTGTCCCTCAACTTCTCCAGTGCTGACCACAGGCTTCCCTTCTACACACACACACACTTTTATTTTATTCATATTCATATCATGGCAGAATCCAAATATCCACAGAAACACAGACACTCACATCAGGATCGCCCTATTCTTACTTTCATTCTTCCACACAATTTCACACTTTTGAAACTCAGTTAATATCTTATCAGAAAGTTGAATCATTTCTACCAAATGGGCATCAAAAGAGGCCATCACTTATGCAGAGCTGAGGGAGACAAGCTTTGAATCTAATATTAGAGATCCAAGATATGCTCAACACACACACACACACACTTTCATCTTTCTTAGTAGCTTCAGTCTACTTGATCTGCTGTGACGAGTAGACACACACAAACACACAGCTAAAGATCACATTCTGCTTTACTCACACACAGAAATTCACACATTTCAGTCACTTTATTTACTCTTAGCACAGCCTCTGTACTCACACTGAGCGGGCGGGCGGACACGCGGACAACACACACACACACACACACACACACACACACACACACACACACACACTTAAACAATTAATTCAAAACAGTCTCAAAAGTCTCAAAGGGCCTTTGATGTACAACAGAAATACACCCAAACACACACGTGTACACCAGGCAGGGCTCAACGTTGGTTGCCACCTTGGCAACCAGGCATGAGGTAACAATTTGGTATACAATTTTGGAACACTTGGAACAATTTGATAGCCAAATGCAACAGGGCAACCATTAATGTTGAGCCCTAGTGTACACAGTCACGCAAACACACCCACATCAAAACGCATGACTCAGTCGCACACACACTCTCTCACACACACACACACACACACACACTCTGAAACTCACGCTGACGTAGGGCAGCAGCAGCCAGGCCTCCGTCTTGCCGGCGCGCTCCACAAAGGCATGCCCGGTGAGGCGCAGGACGTTGGGGTGGTCGAAGAGGCGGTGCATCTCCACCTCCGTCTGCGCCTCTTGCCGGCCCTCGCGGTCGTGGCACAGGATGCGCTTGAGCGCGTAGAAGCGCCCGTCGTGTGCGCCCTCCACCAGGTCCACGTAGCTGAAGCCGCTGGAGGAGGGGCAGACATGGGGGGGGATGCAGAGGTGAGACATGACATGGCATACCAAACAGGGCAGGACAGAGACCAGGAGGAGACAGGTGGGGAGACAAAAGATATGTTGTGCCCCCCCTCACCCCCACTTAGTACGTAGGCTATTGACAGCTAGCTTTAAAAGGAAGGTGAAGAATAAGACAGACAAAAAACAGCAACAGGACAAACACAGACACACACACACAAAAGGTTGCAGAAGTGACAGCCAGACAAAGAATGATGGAACAACAGGAATGTAGCAATCGGAGAGAGAGAGAGAGATAGAGAGAGAGAAGCATAACAACTCACCCCTCATCTAGCTTCTGGATGAAGTAGTATTTCTTGTTGTCGATGGTAATGGTCCCTCGAGAGCAAATACACAGAGCCTGTCCCATCGTCTCAGGGGCATTTCGTGGCAAGCTGACCAGGGGGAGAGGACCAGCACTGGGCCAGAAGATAGAACATCCACTGCTATTGACAGAACCTCTCTGGAGCATCCTCACACTCTCACTGACTGTAGCAAGGCTAAAATAACACTGGATAGATACAATCTACCATTTAACAGCACAGGGGCTATAACTTCTTCAAGACTGTATGACGTCTAAGATCTTCACTCGGTTCATTCTGTCGTTGGAAAAACAAGACAGTACGCACTCTGGGACTATTGGGTCGTGTCGTAGGGCTGCCTTAATTATTCAAGGAATGAACCAACGTCAGACTGCAAGGGTTTACCCCAACCGGTGAAAAAACGATGCAGAGCGATGGCTCATCGCATCAAAACCGGACCTGTTCCTCATTGGTTTAGAGCCAGTGACGTTCGTTGGTGCATTGGTACTTCGACAGTGAATTAATCCATCGATTCTGGCTCAACGTATGGGCTGCAGCTAGTAATAGAACAACTACAAACAATTGCGGACATATTTACGATTAGAAAAAGGCAACTCAAACGAGCTAAAGTATCGTGAAATTCGAAAAGCTACGTGGCACATAATGGTACAAACGGGACCGTAAAGACGCCTTACAAGTGTAGCATAGCCTAATGCGAGAAGACATTGAGAAGCGGCAAAGTATTTAAAGTTGAGCTTGACACAAAGGTTCCTTATTGCATTTAATGTATTCGGGCGTCTTTGTGATTGCAGCATTCGGCATCAATATTTAACTTACAGAAATAGTTTACCTTAGAGAGGAAGCTTTCTGTCGGTCCTCCAAGCGCTTTTATCCAGCCTTTCTCCCACACGTCCACACTACTTCCGTGTACATCAGACGTAAAATGTGACGCAGCTGCAGCCACAATTAACCCCTTCACCGCTAAATATGCAAGTAGGCGTCATCCCATGTACCAAATGTAACATGTCTATGATGTAACCAGCCCCAATACGTCAGGTCCATATAAGTCATAATGTAACAAATAAAATAATGAAAGCTATACGGTTGTTCTACAGGTGGGAGAGTGACACTAAATATGTCCACCTTTATAAGCTACATTTTGTGTAGGATTGCAAAGCTATGACCAAGACAAACGTCCTGTTTTGACTATGATCCTATTTACAGTGTATGTGTATTTGTATATTATTATTCATGAATGAAGACTGACATGACAAAGTGCAAAATGAGTGACCATTTTAAAACATTTTATTTACAAAGCCAAGACACCCCTCATAGCAAGTTGGTTCTGCACAACTTGTTTTTTTCAAAAATAATTTATAAATGGGCATTACTGATAAGACAAACAGAAATTGCACACAACAATGACTGTAGTTTACACTAACAGCTTACTTCTTGCAAAGTTCGCAACCTCAAAGGCCCCATACATTGGTCAAAAGGCATTTTATTTTCAATGCAGGAAAGATGGGATTTGATTTCTGAACATTTCACCACTGGTCAAGTAACACCATACAAGCTTATTATTCAAGTTTAATAATAGAAAAGGGAAGACCTTTTTATAATAGGTCAAATATAAAATAAAAATGACATGGAAATAGGGTACAGCCTTGCATATAACACACTGTGTGTGATGTATTGACAAGACAGTAGCTTGCTTTCTTTGGTAATGGTGAGGATGAGATGGGAAACTGGAGACTGTACATCTCCAAAATGGCCAAACTGTGCAGTAGTAACCTCCCAGTGCTATGAAAGCAGAGATGGAACTGATCCATGACTGTCATGGGATGCCCGCTTGAATATCAGACGTCACTAATATTCTTCTCCCTCCTCATCCTCCTCGAAGGAGTCAACGCCCACTTCTTCGTAATCCTTCTCCAGGGCGGCCATGTCTTCTCTGGCCTCAGAGAACTCGCCCTCCTCCATGCCCTCTCCCACATACCAATGCACGAAGGCGCGCTTGGCGTACATCAGGTCAAACTTGTGGTCCAGACGGGCCCAGGCCTCAGCAATAGCTGTGGTGTTGCTGAGCATGCACACGGCCCTTTGCACTTTGGCCAGGTCTCCGCCGGGCACCACTGTTGGAGGTTGGTAGTTGATGCCCACCTTGAAGCCAGTGGGGCACCAGTCCACAAACTGGATGCTCCTCTTGGTCTTGATGGCGGCAATGGCAACGTTTACGTCCTTGGGGACGACGTCTCCACGGTAGAGCAGGCAGCAGGCCATGTATTTGCCGTGGCGCGGGTCACACTTCACCATCTGGTTGGCGGGCTCAAAGCAAGAGTTGGTGATCTCAGCCACAGACAGCTGTTCATGGTAGGCCTTCTCGGCAGAGATGACAGGGGCGTAGGTGGCCAGGGGGAAGTGGATGCGGGGGTAGGGCACCAGGTTGGTCTGGAACTCGGTCAGGTCAACATTCAGAGCACCGTCGAAACGCAGGGAGGCCGTGATAGAGGAGACAATCTGGCTGATCAGCCTGTTCAGGTTGGTGTAAGAGGGACGCTCAATGTCCAAGTTGCGACGGCAGATGTCGTAGATGGCCTCGTTGTCTACCATGAAGGCACAGTCGGAGTGCTCCAGGGTTGTGTGGGTGGTCAGGATGGAGTTGTAAGGCTCTACAACAGCAGTGGAAACCTGGGGTGCTGGGTAAATGGCAAATTCAAGCTTGGACTTCTTCCCAAAGTCAACAGAGAGGCGCTCCATCAGCAGGGAGGTGAAGCCTGAGCCGGTGCCCCCACCAAAGCTGTGGAACACCAAGAAACCTTGGAGCCCTGTGCACTGATCAGCCTGTAAAAACACAGGAGAATGTTTTCCACACGTTTTACACAGGATAGCATTTTATTAGATTTTAAGGAGACTTTTTATTTTTTTTATATGGTAGATCGTTCACTCTCACAAACAAAAAGCCTTTGTCTGATAATTATCCAGAGTTTCCTGTGGGATTTTCCATAATGAGTTAGGGGAAATAATGTTAGCCAGACTGGTAAAGGATCAAATCAGTGTCAACAGTAGAATACTTAAATTATGTCCTAATCAAAGTAAATAAACTCTGAAGTCTCTCAAATTCTTACACATGCAAAGATTTTTTTTTTACATTACCAGTTTACGGATGCGGTCTAGTACTGAGTCGATAATCTCCTTGCCGATGGTGTAGTGCCCACGGGCGTAGTTATTCGCTGCGTCCTCCTTCCCAGAGATGAGCTGTTCAGGGTGGAACAACTGACGGTAGGTGCCTGTACGAACTTCATCTGAAAAGAACATTTCCACATGCTTTACATTACAATTGATTAATTTAGCAGACTCTTTAAACCAAACGGGCTTCTGGGAGAGGTGTACAGATGGAGATATGTGTCAATATTTGTGTTCAAACCCATGACCCTGGTATTTACATCTTGCTCCAATGGTGAAGCAACACAAACAGGCTGCACTGTCTACAATGTAATTTGTTTCATGTAAAATATTGCCCATTATTTCTCCTACTCATTTAATTCATTCAAATGTTGTGTGAATGTACAAACTACAGTCTTACCAATCACTGTTGGCTCCAGGTCGACAAAGATGGCACGTGGCACATATTTCCCAGCACCCGTATCACTGAAGAAGGTGGTAAAGGAGTCATCATGGCCGCCGACAGGCTTGTTGCTGGGCATCTGGCCATCAGGCTGGATGCCATGCTCCAGACAGTAGAGCTCCCAGCAGGTGTTGCCCATCTGAACGCCTGCCTGGCCCACATGAACTGAGATACACTCACGCTGTGGAGACAGGAAAGACAGAGATGAGAACACCTGCAGCTTCATTTGATTTAGCATCACTTTTGCACTAGCATAGTCCAGGGAATTATTTAAATCTTACATACTACTGGGTCAGCCTAAATGACACAATAACGTTTCTACTGCAAATTACAATAGAATTTCCCAATGAAACTTTTATTCACAAATAAAATGCATTATTGTAAATGTATCAAGGCACTACACTGGGCTATTAGAGATCCTTTACTTTGCACTAGTTTGAATAAGATACATACGAGTGTGGATATATTAGCAGGATTTGTAAAGATCTGGGTAGCCCAGTTACTCCAATGTAGGTCTGAGAACATTACGTAACCTTAATTAAATCTCCAACCTAGACATACCCTGACCTTGCACATTTGATGAATGATTCTTAGTCTTAAACAACTCACAGTAACCTTACTTTGTGGTGAATGCATTTGGATGATTGAAAATGGATATGTATACAGATGTGTAGGTGTTATATTTCCAGATAAATTTGCATTTTACAATACATGGGAGCTTGTAAACCAGCCATGTCCAAAATATCAGTTTAATTCCCAACAGTTCAATGAACTGCCTTGCATAATATTTGCACAGGCAAGGGTCATAGCCTCATTTGATAGACCTCCAGCTCTGGCTGACTGTATTGGTAGCAAACCATGCAGAAATACAACGCATCAGACATCACAAGGTCAGTTACGCAATCGCTTAACTATGGCAACTCAGCTGGTTTTCTGGCCCTAGAGGCCTTGGCAGAGTGACACAGTATTGTGCAGTGGCATCTCGTTACCCACAGATGGCAGTACAATTAGGTGAGAACAGTCTTTAGTTGTTGCACAGTTTATAGTTGAGTGACAGCTACAGCTGACAGGTGAGTATTTGGTAGGGCTAAAGCCTAAGGCTGCCTAGCATGTCAGGCCCCTTCATTGTGACGCTGACCAAACAAATCTTTGCCTGGCACGCTGCCTTTGTAAAGACAGAGAGAAATGCCACATCCTTGTTTTGCCAACAGAATTGGTTTAGATAGGACATTATGCATTTCCTTAAGAAAGATTCCTGTAGCACTGTACTTAATATAGATTGACATTATTTTGCCATTCATGTTTACACTTGTACTTTACCAAGCTTGTTATGCTTGATATGGAATTATCAGGTATACCCTCACATACCTCAGAGTAATTGGCATGTTGACAACAAGTCCATATCAAAGTTGAACAGGACCAACGCCCTACAGTGGAATTTTAAGCATCTTACTTAAAAAAGGTCAGGTGGAAATTGCAAACACACCATGAAGAGCATCAACACTCCTTGCTTACACTCCTATCTGTAAAAGGGCAAATTGAGCAAAGGCGGAGCTAGTCTGTCCTGTTTTATATGGTGATGGAGAGAAATAGTGCAGACAGCCAAAGGTCAACAATGGCAACACTGCAGCTCAAAAAATAAAGGATTATTTTCTGAATACTGGGCAGAGGACAGAAATCTGTGAATGACCAGTGCATCACAATGATGTGAGTGCCAGTTCACATCTGTACCCTTAGCGGCACATCATCAAAAACAGTCACCCAGTAACACCACAGTGCTATGAATAGTGCTGCAGTGTATGCTGTGGTTGCTGGAATCTGTGTCTACACCTCCAGGATGTGCCCTACTTTATCCCAGGAAGGGCACCTCGGCCCACACGCAAGCCCACACCAAAGCCCTCGTGTCGGACACACTGCGCTCCTGAATTCCCCTCTCCCGGGGGTTGGGGCAACTATTTTTACCCAGCTATTCCAGCCCCACTGTTAGTCCGACAGGTCACAAAGGGACTGGTGGGGTGATTGAGGATGGCATAGGGACATGAGACCATGGGAATGCCTTGTATGGGCATGACTGCCAGGTCAGCAAGTCTATTTATGGGTACTACCATGGCCCCTTCAACACAAACCCTCCTATCCTTTTCTTCCCCATAGCCTACTGACCTAGCAACCTTACTCTGTATGTGCTAACAACCATCCAACCTGATGACATTTGGGACCTTCAAAGAAGAATCTGCCCATCTCGTGCTGCTGCGGCAACAGGCATCCTCATCGGGCAGAGAGGCCACTGCAGCCACTGGACCGCATGAGGACAAAGCCCAGTGACTCGGCACAAAATCCAATACTGCAGGCTCAGTGCAATGATGCTGCATTAAAGGCATGGACATTTAAAGCAAAACATCGATATCAGGAGAGCTGAAAAGCAATTCACTGATAAACATTCTCATTTTTAATGGAGCAGTCTGTGTAGAGACTGCAATTAGATAAACCAGTTTCATACAAGACAGGAGTGTGAACCAAACCCATTCTGAAATTAATTTGAAACTGATTAAAGAACACATAAAGGTGCACTGTAATCAGTGATTGCTGTATGCCGATGTGTCAGATAGGCCATTGTTAATGGATAACCTGTTCCACTCACAGCCACTTCATGAACCTACATTCTGTAGTCGTATGATGTTTGCATGTCTGTCCACTGTGGATCTTGGTTTCAGCGACGTGACATGACGTGCTCAAAAACTGCTTAAAATGTTATCACTTGGCTGTGAATATTCACAACACACTTGGCGGTGACAGCACAAAATTGTGCTTTGGGGTCTAATGGCTGTTAGAACTAACAAACTGTCTTTTGAGTTCTTCTGTTTGCCATTTCCTGCTCGCTCCCCACTACTTGAGGTGTGCTAAAAAAAATGGTCTCCAAAGTGCAAACTCAGACCCATAAACAGTGTGAAACACTTGTCTTTGCAATTCAACACAAACAAAATGACTTCCTCACCCACAACCCCCTTCCCCCCCTTAAAGCTGAAAGAGTTAAAAACATTCCAGCCACTCTCTCTGATCCTGTGGCAATCTCCAATCATGTGTTCAGAGGAAGGGTGGTGGGTGGCTTGAGGGAGGGGGTGTCCGGGATACCACAAGGAAGGACTTAGGAACCCACATGTTGAACTGATCAACATGTTACAGTGGGGCTTATGGATTATTAAAGAACTATTTCACTGAGTAGTTAAGCACCAAGTGCCCTTTAAACAACAAAACCCAGGCACTCAGTCTGATGGGGAAGCTTGCTTATCCCTCAGGGCTTGGCTGCTCTCCAGGAGCACATCAATTCAGTGTTGCTTATAACCAGCAGTTATTTAAAAATACATCTATACAGAGGGAATATGTAACTGAAGCACAGCTATGATGAAAAGGTTCGACATCAACATAAATCCAGACTAAAGACTAATGAGATGGTGTCAAAGGGGATGTTTCAATGTTTATGCTTCTCCTGTATTTGCTCTAACTGTTCAGCTATATCCTTCCTTATGTTCATATGCATTTGAGAAAATAGAAATAACTGCCCTCTCCAAGCAAAGGAACAACACAGGTCCTGAGCCACATCAGCATTTCAGACGTCTGTGCCAGGGCAGCAAATAAACACACCCATAATCGCACCACGACCTAAGTTGTAAACGCCCTCTTCAAAAGACGTCTCCATGCAGTTTAACTGAAACCATACCATAGCTTGTCAATCAACTAACAACTTGTCTGCAGTGTTTTCTCTGAGAGAAATAATGAAAAACTAAATAATTTCAAGGCAAACGATTGTGGGAAAACAGCGCCACCATTGGTCTTGTAGGCACTTTGTCTTTGTGGTGCAGGGGAAAAAATGGACACTCAATATAAGTGATGCGTCATTGGCGCGAGAAGGACGAATCTGCGTAGGCTACAAGCTTAGGCTACGGCATCGCACCAAGTTACAGGGCCAAATATGACTAACTATTCTATTCAAACACTATGACGCATGTGCTTATAGGCTGTAGGCTATAGGCTGACGAACATATTTTTTTCCCGGAAAACAAAGATGTCATTAGAATTTGCGCGCGCAGAATTATTTTTTATTTTTTATTAACAATTTAGTATGCCTAACCAAAAATTACAAGTAGATCACGTCACATTCGCTTGTGTCAAACAAGGCTACTTTGGAAACTATAACCAAATTATGTTAATACGTCGTTACAAAGTTATTTTTTGCGGAAACAGATTTGATGGCGCCCGCCTTTTTAAATGAACAGAAGCAAATGAATAGACTGGCGAATGAAATAGAAAACAGGTCTCTTACCATGTTGCTTGATTGATTCTGTAGATATTAGGATAACGTCGTGGTTTGTTTAAGCTCTATAACTTCTCACTGCGCGCCTGCAATGTGGTTTGCGTGAGACAGTCCTACTCTGACTCGGCATGAGTTCGTTTTTATACCTAGCCTACCTTACAGGCGCTGGGGGAGGGACTAGACACTCCTCAGCACTCAAAACTCAATTTTCATTCGGTGAACAGATATACAGCATCGCAACACGATTTCATTCTCCGGGTAGGTTCCGGTTTAAATTTAATAGGCTAATGAAAGCTACTTTATTCACAGCCGCAACAACATTAGTGTTTTTTTTTAATTAGTCTATGGGCAATCCATTTCTGATGTTTTGACCATTTGTGTCGCACATTTCGCTCCACATGTGGCAACCCACTACTCTCGACCGGACACCATGACTGTGGCACACAGCAGTCAAATCCAAAAGTCGTTGGACTATGATAACAGTGAGCTTTCCAGTAGGCTAAGCTTGAAGGATCATGTGATGACACTATCCCTGATAATATCACCTAACGTTAAATTAGCCTATGCCGCCCGTAAGCCTATAAGCCAAGTTGTCCTCGCCCCGATAGAGTGTCAAAAGAGTTTATAACCGCTTCGCTCGATTTAGGCTACCATATTCACATTATTGGTCACCAACTCGGTCCTAGTTGTCTATATCACCGGATTTGGAGCAGAATCTGGTTACTAGATATTTTTTTCACTCTTTGGAGGGACGGTGCTTAAATGTTTTGCTTGATTAGAGGTCAGGGTGCGCACTTGCACAAACACGCGCGCACACAGGAAGAGGAAGAGGATGATTGACTTGAGGACACCGGAGGACACCCGGGAAGTTCGCTTTGATTTATTTCATTTTTACTTCCCAATAGATAAATGAATGAATAAAGTAAGGGATTGTTTAATTTATGGCTACATCAAACCAGAAGAAGGCTAACCATCCATTCCCCATGTGTAGCCTATTCCCGGCCTTTCTATCCTTTCTATATTTAGTCCATAGCTTGGCTACAGTGATTTAAACATTATATGCTACCATATAATTTTGTTTTGGTCCAAGAAAGACACGTTGCAAGGAGTCTGAAAGCAGTCTTAATGACAGGCCTACATTTTCAATGTGCATTGGCCCTTATTAGGCGCAGTTAGGCCTAGGCTACAATGTTGCAGTTTTGAAATAATATAGCCTATTTAGGCTACTTCAATAGAATAAGCACTATCAGCAGTACAACTGCGAAAGTTCCAATAATATTATATATAATATAATATAATATTATATTATAGTTGTTATTTATTATGAGTCTATAATGCCACAGTTGCATCGCGATCTAAACATAAAAGGATAATAAACATGTGAAATGGTTTTGTTGAAAATAACGACATCTAGTGTAGGCTACAGATAGGTGATTTCATATTTTCTGTGAGAAATATTTCAGATTCACAATTTCAACAACCATGGTATTAATAAAAAATGGTAATGTTTCAATTAGGGCTGTCAAAATAACTGATTCATTTCGATTAATTAATTTGAAAAAAAAAATAACTGATTAAAAAAATGAGTGCAGATTAATCGATTCCGTATGACCTTTGACCCCGAGCCGTTCTAGTCAGTAAAAATTAGACTGTAAAATGAAGGAGAGAGAAGAAAAACGTGCTGCTTGGATCATTGATTGGAACATTTATTTTTTTTTAAAAACGGCCTGATGGTGTTGATAAAAAATAAAGTGTTGAAAATAAAGTCCTCTGCAATGTCTGCAGCAAGGAATTTGCATATCACCGGAGTTCATCAACTCTATAGTCGCACATCAATGCAAAGAAATAAGTGTTGACATTGAGGGGAGTGCTAATTTCATTAAAAAAAATCATTGTGTCTCCAAGGTAATATCTGTGGCCTGAAATGCCTTGTATGTGAAAAACAAAAACTTCTTACTGAAGCACTTTATTTTGAATTTATTTGAATTTGAAGCACTTTGAATTTATATTCAGCATATTAGGTCATATCATAGATTATTATGGCAATTTGAACAGTGAAAATAATAATAAAAGAGTTTTTGAACTTTAATGTCACTAATGCTGATTATTCAATGATTCATTTGAATTTAAATATTTAAAATACTTTCACAGCAAAAATTATATATGCGATTAATTTAGATTAATTAATCACAGAGTATGTAATTAATTAGATTATTTTTTTTAATCGATTGACAGCTCTAGTTTCAATTAAATAACTTTACATAATTTAACATAAGCACGCAAGCCCTATTTCTGAGGCATATAGGCCTAATTTTATGTATGCTAGACTAGTTCTGAAGATAAAATGAGTGGGCTTTCTCTGCTAGGACAAAGTCTGTTTTGTTAATGCAGCTTGTGTGGTGATAAAATTAGCATTTATTTCAAGTTCCAATCAATCACACAGTCCTGCTGTAAGATTTGGAAGAGAAACAAAACACTTCGAATAGTCCAACTGTAGAGGGCACCCTAAACTCATCCACTGCAGAGCCTTCTAATATAAGGCTTTGATCCACTGCCATATTATATGCAGCTCTGATCCACTGTTTAATAAAGTGTACAACTTGGATAAGGCAACTACCAGAACCAATCAAACCGACCTACAAAGTCAAACTATCTTTCTTTAAAGGTAAACAGTAGCCTAGCCGACCCTGGGAAGATGGGATTTTATCATATTTGGGGCAAAGTCATGGAATTTTGTTGTAGCATTTTACATTTACTTGCCACAATATATTAATAGTGTTATAAAAATGGATATACAAATACAGTTTATTTTTACGCAGAATTGGTGGTGAGCCTAACTTTGTGTATTCAATGTCCATTTAAATTAATTTCCGATCCAAAAAAAAGTGAAAGATTCTTGAACGCTAGGCCTACGCTGGTGCTTGAATCAAAAATCTTTGATCAGGGTATTGTAGGTAGGCTAGCATATTATTTATTATAGGTCATGGGAATTCAGTTTTTTGGCAGGGAACGTGATGGAATTTTACATTTGACTTGAGAGCTCTGCTGGAAAAATAGGCGAGTGGGCCTAAACCACTCTCTTTGAACAAAAATGTGTAAATGCTATGAACAAACCAAATAGTTCTAAATACCCAAGAAGTCTGATCCTGAGGTGATGCACTGTTAGCCTGCGCATCCTATATTAATCTACCTTAATACCCCCACACACACACACACACTCTTTATTCTTTATTTTATTTTTGACCAATTTGTTTATTATTTCAATTATGCATTTATTCCCCCTGTTATGTTATTATTGTTGTTGTACCACTGTCATTGTTTTATGTTTGTTTGTAAGCACTTTGGTTCAACTCAGTTGTTTTTAAATGTGCTATAGAAATAAAAGTTGACTTGACTTGACTTGACTATTTTCTCTTTTGCAGTAGGATACTAGCCTATTTATTTATTTATTTATTTATTTATTTAACCGCTTAAAAATGTCTATAGGCCTATGAAAAAAGAACATACTTGTGCTTTGACTAGGTGAAGGTAGCTAGCTGATGTTTTGAAGGCAGTTCATACATGCAATGTTGTTTTAATCTTTTTAAAAATTAATTCGAGTTCGAGTCAAACGAAAGAGAGATAGGCACATGTGCAAGAGGAAGTCGACGCCCCATTTTTAAGAAGCGAGCTTGATGTTGTGCGTATTTTGTGACGTAACAGAACAATCCCACTCTTTTTTTTTGGTTGCTTTTTTCCCCTCCGAAGAACGAACGAACGACTGTTTGAAATCTCGTTTGGGCTTGTATTAGTGTAAATGGGGGAGTCCTGTACACTCGTCGTAAACACTTCAACATCAAGGAAATCTTTTTGGGGCACTGACAACTAGCTGGGGTACTATCTCCGATTGACGGGGACGTAAACAAGCTTTCTTTTGGTTGTTGCTGCTGACTGGCGTGTCTGCCAGCTGTTTTGAACGCAAAATGGAGCAAGCTGCGAGCCGATACCAAGTGGTAAGTTGGAAGGATACAACCATTTCATTTAACGATACCATACGAAACATAATTTTCGTTATGTTTACTGGTGTTTTTCTTGAGAAGCACCTCTAATGGAAACCTACAACTACTACCTTAATGAACACCTTTCGAGCTAGGACAAGCATCAATAAAGCTAACGCGAAAGCTCGCCAAGCTCAGCTAACGTTAGCTAGCTAACGTTAACTAGCTGGCCGTAAATGTTCCTTTCTAACTTCCGCATCCGTCGAATTATACATCATAATTGATTCATGTTTCATATACACAGTCAAGTGTGTGCTTAATAACATATTAGACAATATACATTAAAAGGCAAGCGGTCTTGTTCTTTGGAAAGTTGTCCAAAACATTGTGCAGCTAAAATCGTTCCAGCTGTTCTACAGTGGCCACGCGAGATACCAGCACTTTGCCATGTGATTGTTTCACATACTTTTGTACTATTTTCAGGATCGCTCTAGTCTGTGTGTGTGTTTAATGTATCAATGGGGGAATTGTTGAAATGGCAACTTGGACTTGTGGAGGCCACTTTCATTATCATTGCCAATATTTGAAGTTTGATCAATGTACCTCTAACCCAATGACAGAAGCAGCTAATGTGTGAAGTGTAGTGAGAAGAGATGTAACGTTAGGCTACATCTCAGTGCAAAGTATGTGCTTGGACATGTTGGGTTGAAGAGGGGATGTAGGATAAGTGTAGGCCTACTGTGCTGTACACTGATGATGACAGATGCATTGAACATACATTGCCCACATGGCTATGTGGTATTTATAATTCAGGTATTAGATATAATGCAGGCCTTTATCATACACCCATATGGTTCTTTGGAGTATGAACTGCTGTTTTGCCAGCACATTCTCTATGTGATAAAGGCTTGAGGCAGAACCTTCAGCGTGTTGATGAGACTATCGCCAATATCTGGAGGTCACCACTATAGATTTAGCCTATGACTTCGAGTGCATCAGATTGAAGTTCTTCTGTAGTTTACAGCATTAAACAACTTCAGGTTTAGTTTTGTTTTCGGCTGTGCATATGGTAATAATCAACCCGAAGATCCTGTCCATGAATGTTGCTAGGCCTACCAAATGTCCAAGGTTCAAATTGTGTTAGTGTGACACTAACAGTCTGTGTTTCAAATGTTGAGGCCCTCAAAACAGACTTCATGCTGAATGGCACACATGACAGAATCACCACTGCTGCTGGCCTAGCACCCCATTTCTTTGAGGACAAGTTGACATTCATAGTCTTTTAATAATAGCCTGTTGTTCGGTTGCTTTCAGTCCGAAGCAGTGTCAGTGTGGTAGGCCACAATTTCTTCAGTATTCTGGGCACTTGAACCTGCCTATTACCAAAATGCTGAAAGTCAGTCTATGTTCTTTCTTTGTCTGACTAAACTAATAATAGATAAATAGGCTTCCACATCCTGTTTGAATGTGGTGAAGTAGCGACTTTTAATACATCAGTGAAGTCAGGCAGTTGCTATGCAACCAACCTCTTTCAATGTGGGGTTTTCCTGAATCTGAAGGGTAATTTTTTGTTTGGGCTAGTGTACTCGTACCTCAGTCAGTTCACTGGGCACTCCGGTACCTGCCCTCCATCTCTTTCTGTCTTCCTTGGTTCGATTCCACCGGTCAGTTAATAATTCATGTGCTCTCACTTGACCATTTCACAGAGGGCTGTGGGCTGTGCCTCTCTTTTCAGCATCTCGTAAGAAGATTTCTCAGCACCCCCTTCTTTCCATCACTGCCTCATGCAATCTCTTAGTTTTTTCTCCCCTCTGTTTAGACTCTCTGCCTTAGTCCCCCCTGCTATCTACTTACCAGTCTCCCTTTACCCCCACCATTTCACCCCTCTCTCTCCGTCTCCGCAGTCATTTTCTCTTTCCCTTTCTTCTCTCACTCCTCCACCACTCTTCTTTCTCAGCCCTCTCTCTCTCTCTCTCTCTCTCTCTCTCTCTGCGAGCCTGTGGGCACAGTGGTGAGAGAGGCTGGAGGAGTGCAGGAATGTCCCAGTGGCCCGTTGGAACGCCCTCCTCTCCTCACTGGAGTCCGTGTGAGCCGTTTACAGTGCTCCCTCACCCCAGCACGAGGAGGCTGGTGGGGGGGTGGATGGTTTTTGTATGTTTTACAGTGTGACTCAAAAAACAGCCTCACAGCTGTTGGATTGCCCATTGCATTTATGGATGCTAGTATTCATTTTAGCGGATAATGTAATTGCAAAATAATATATTATATTATTAATTAAGTGATATGCAGTGCAGTCAGTGTTGTGTAGACAAGCACAATCCCACACCAGAATCCACTCGCAACTGCAGGCATGGGAGGTGGCATGCTAGCAATGGCTGCTAACATCTGTCAATGAGGTTTCAGCATCAGTGTTTCAGGTTTAGGCTACTCACTGCACAGCACTGTACCTGCTGGATGCTGGTGCTACGCTAGTGCTTGCTGGAACTGTTGAATTTTAGGATTGTGGCTCTTCCAGTAATCTGAGGTGAAGGTTTTCCATTGTTGAATCTAGAGTGTTGATGATGGATCATAATATATTGAAAAACAAAAAAAGAACTCAAACAGCTCTGTCTATGATTACAGTGCATAACAAACAAAATGGTAGGCCTAACTGGTGGGTATTAGTCAGATGCTTGGTGGTTATTTTTGTAATGCTGCCTCTGCTTTAGTTAAAAGGTTCCTCTTTCAACTTAATCCCAGCAGAGGCTGGAGCGATGGAGCAGGGGCTGGCGTGTTCGCCTCTGACATCTTCTTACATAACAGCACAACACACACACACACACACACACACACACACATACACACACACACACACACACACACATATACACACACACACACATATACACACACACACATATATACACACACACACATATACACACACACACACATATACACACACACACACACACACACACAGTTTTCATGGTCATCTCATCTGCCGCCCTTTGCCCCCTCCTCCTTTGACTTCCTTTTATATGGCGATAAGGACAGACGCCATCACCAGTCCACGTAGGTCATTTAGCAAGATCGGAAGAACTCCCCAGTCGAGTGACCTCCAGCACCCTTCTCCTGTGTACAGTGTAGATTGGATTGGGTGTTACACACACACACACAGCCCACAAGTGCTCGTCCCATGAGATCTGTATAGTGTTTGGATTTGAGTGCATGCTAAACGGCTAATAGCAGCAACAATATCAGTGCTGGACACACGTGAATCGACGCACCAGCCGTCCACCTCCACCACCACCTAATTATCGGTGGACGGCTGCAGGTGTGGCGATTCACGTGTGTCCAGCACTGGGCCGGAGTGAGGGCTCTCTGACAGGTGCAGCGTTCTGGGGGATCCAGCGGCTCATCTTACAGCTGTTCAGATGTTTCCCATGTGAAGAGCTCCGGGGGGTCTGATTTCTTCATTTGGCACCCACTGATCCTGCCTGGGCACCCAAGGACATTATCAGCATGAAGGCCAAGCAGCCTGTTGCACCCTGGTGTGAGGTAGTCATGTAGTGTGGATATCATTTGACCGGATGAGGTAGTCAAATAAAGGAGACACTCACTCACTCTCACACACACACACACACACACACACACACACACACACACACACACACACACACACACACACGCTTTCCAGGTGTTTGGAATCAGGGGTGAACTCATGAATCAATATGTTATGATACTTTGCCCATAATAATAATGTCCCAACAATACAGTGATTCTCAAGTACTCAATTAGTCTGGAAAAATCCAAACTCATTCATGAAGTGAATAGAGTCTGGTCACTCTGTGTTGGGAAACGTTTCCAACACTCGCATCACAACGGACACTAACATTGAAATCTAGCCTTACCAATCACATTGATAAGAGATTCCTAACGTTACTTCCTACTTCCCCTAAACTTAAAAAACTATACTACAATAAACTGCATCAACGGGTCAGGAAACAATGTATGTGTGTCTACCCTTGCTGTAAATACATTTCTGCATTTTTCCAACTGCATTTTTTGACGTTTGCAGGGATGGTGTTGCTGCTTCTGTTTATCACAATAAGTTTCGGTTTAGTCTGACCCTCTCGTCGCTGATTGGCCTGACATTTTTCTTATCTGAGGGAAATGATTATGAACTATGGTGTTCCAGACTAGATCTGCCTGAAAGAAGATCTAGGTGGGTGGGGCCAGGCTAGTACTGAATAGCCTACATGGCAAAACATTGATCCATGATATCTGTGTAATGAAGTAGGCAAAAAGTACAACAAGCTGGAATTATATATGTATTTACTGCATTTCACAACTGAATTGAACAGTGTGCAAAGTGCATAGAGTTTTTGCTTAGTGCCTCTTAAAAATAGAAAATAATTGATAGTGTGTGTAGACGATTACTCTCATTCATTCAAGCACCATCACACGGATGCATTCAGTAGTGACTCTGGTCAGTCAGACTGGCAGAGGAGTCCATTTAGAACCATAGTAGAATTTAATATTGTAAAGTAAAAAATTAAGTATTGTAAGTAAAAAATGTTGATACTACGACATATTCATATTTGTCCCACCCCTAATACTGACTGTGTCTGTCCCTCTGTCGGTCCTTCTATCTCTCGCTTTCTCTGTCTGTGTGTTTCTCTTCTCCCTCTGTCTCCTGCTTTATAAGGGGTAAGGGCACCGATTTGATCAGATAAGCACTGGTCGTGTAACTGATCTACTGCCGCTGATAAATGCCAGTGGGTCATTCCACGCCAACTCAGCCACCCATGTACATGACACCTCTCAGATTTTGCTGAAAAGCGGTGAAAATATGCCTTATGTTACCAAACAAGGGAATCTGAAGTTTCCAGAAGTCTGGAATGTAGATCAGGGAGAATTTAGTGATGATAAAGCATGAAAATAGTGGAAATAACTTAGTATGATGCTCAGTGATGGCAAACAATGTTTCTGTCACGGATCAACCCCTTGTCCCCCATGAAAGAGACCCGCCATCAAACTTTTAAAGAACTAAATAACAAGAATGTTACATAGTGTAAGAGTTTTTCCTTGCCGCTGTCACTCTCCAAATAAAATTGAATTGAATTGAATAGTGTCTTCCAAAAGAGTCACTTCTGCTGGAGAGGGTTTTTAGACCCCCATAAAACCCCCGCCAGTGGTACCATACCCTTCAAATTCATTTTGGCAAGAGCAAGGTTCCCACATATAACAAATAATCCTGTTTAGAATAAATATGATCATTAATTGTGGTGCTAGGGCCACCCAAAAAGTGAAAAATCACACATGCCGTCAACATTTGTTAGGACTTTGGTGACCCACCTCTCACCCAAACAGTAAGGAATGTTGATTCTGCCTCCAGAATTGTGTACCATACCAGTTTCCAGCCTTCTACCACTATTAGAACAGACGTTATGGGCTTCCAAAAATGGCAAAAGAATGAAATTCCAATGTGTCATTATGGCCGTGGCACCCCTAAATTCAAATGGACGCCACGGGCAAACCGTTTAAGATATTGACCTGAAACTTCAGATTCCCTTGTTTGGTAACATAAGGCATATTTTCACCGCTTTTCAGCAAAATCTGAGAGGTACCATGTACATGATACCCGATTTTGGCTGTTTTCACTTGGGATGACCCCAGTGTATTTTTAGCAGAGAATACCCTACGGCAGCAGCAACACCAGTCTATTACATGTATAACATGCAGAGTATGGTCCTTTGGGATGTAATCCATAGTCCAAGTCAGTTGAATAGCCTGACGTACTCAGACCAATTCTCAATAACAGTTGAGAAGGGGGAGTCACAAATGGGCAAATTAAACTGAAGTTGGTACATTCAACTTTTCATAAATCTTGTCATTTGAAAATGAAATGCACCATCCAGGTTACTCACTGACCCAATCAGAGCCGCGGCAGCCAGTTGTTGTTCACAAAAGTGCCTCCACGGTGCCCCTCTGTCTGTGATCGTAGCAGATAAATGATTGTGTAACTGTTGGGAAATCTGTTTCAGTGGGGGAGAGACCAGACCCTTCTCATTAAGTGAATTTCATGAAGTGAATGTAGATGTGTTTATAGCCAACTTCACTAACAGCTAGTCTGAAATTGCTTCCCTGTACTATGCACTGAGCTGAACTGAAATGAAATAGGCTAGCTTAATTGGCTCCATGTACTAAGCTATATTGGATTCTTATGCACTGAACTGAATTGAAATTTCAATTAATTGTATTTATACAATAGGCTACTGTTTTGTTCTGTCTCGTTTGAATAAAGGGCTTGTCTGTGCCTTGTGTTCACTGATCAAGGTAGGACATGGCAGTCGGTAGTCAAGTGGTCGTCTCTGTGTTGTCTTCTGTAGTTGGCACTCCTAAGGATAGGCTTGGATCATGTGTGGAAGAGAGAGGGAACGGAGGGATGTCAGACAGAGGAGGGGGATGAGCGAGGGAGAGTTGAAGGGACAGGGAAAGGTGTAGTCGTTAGAGCCGGAGTGACGTGAGAGTGAGAAGACTGAGGAACCCAGGGGGCACAATGAAAAGAAGAACAAGCGCGACACAGAGCTCTTATCTGGGACGCCTGTCAGAAGAACAGATCACAGGGAAAAAAGAGACAGAGAGAGAGAGAAATGGAGCAAACAAGAGAATATTTTTGCTCTGGTAGACTCCCGTGGCCTGTTTGTACATTAGCACCACAAAGAGGAATAGGCTGGTGAAGACTGCTGCACACGTCTCTCTCTCTCCCTTTCTTTCTTTCTTTCTTTCTTTCTTTTTCTCTCTCTCTCTCTATCTTGCCTCTGTTTCTGTCTCTCACTGTCTCTCTCTCTCCCCTCTTTCTCCTCTTTTTTTCTGTTCTGCTGAGGGAGCGTTAAAGTGGGGAACCTAAGATAGCAGCAGCCTAATGCACGTGGACATCCTGCTGACTGCCTCTACCTCTTCACCCCCCCTCTCTCTCTCTCTCTCTCTCTCTCTCTCTCTCTCTCTCTCTCTCTCTCTCTCTCTCTCTCTCTCTCTCTCTCTCTCTCTCTCTCTCTCTGTGTGTGTGTGAGAGTATCCATGTGTAGGGACATCTATATGAGTACACTCTCTAAGTGGTGTGTGTGTTAATGTGAGCAGACTATTTGCTGACATCCTGTGCTAATGACGATGATAAATAATAATACGTTTATTTTATATAGCGCCTTTCTCAAACCCAAGGTTGTGTGTAGAGGAGAAGTGATCATTAAACAGAAAGGTCTTGAAATGTGCTTTGAAGAAAGCAAGAGAAGGACAGGCACAAAGGGGTTGGGGGAAGGAGTTCCAGAGTTTGGGGGCCAAGGCACTGAAGGACCTGCCACCCAGGGTGGAGAGTCTGGAGCGGGGGATAGCCAAGAGGTTTTGGTCAGAGGATCTGAGTGAGCGGAAAGGAGTGTAAGGGGTCAGGAGGTCACAGATGTAGGGGGGAGCAAGGTTGTGGAGGGCTTTGAAGGTGAGCAGTAGTACTTTGTATTTGATCCGGGACGGAACTGGTAGCCAATGGGGTTGATGTGTGCTGATCGTCTGGTATGGGTGAGGAGCCTGGCTGCAGAGTTTTGAATATATTGTAGTCTTTGAAGGGTTTTAGTGGGTAGACCAAGGAAAAGTGAGTTGCAGTAATCTAAACGGGACATAATGAAAGAGTGAACCAAAGTCTGTGCATCACTAGCAGAGAGGAAGGGTCGGAGGTGGGCAATGTTACGGAGGTGAAAAAAAGCAATCTTAGTGAGTGATTTGATATGAGGATCAAAGCTAAGGGTGGAGTCAACTGAATGCCAAGGTTTTTAACAACAGGGGTGGAGTGGACAGATGAGCCATCAATGTTGAGAGTGAGATGCTGTGATAGACAAAAAGGCCATCTTTGGACAGCTATCCAATGCTACGTTCTTCTGGGCAGGGTCGCCTCTTTCACCTAAATGCAGGAGGATGTAGCCAGTCAGGCAAAAGCAATATGGCGGTGAGCTATAGTGAAAAAAGTAGCAAACATGTATTGTAATTTAATGTATAATCATTTAAAAATATTAAATTATCTGAAAATAAATGTCAATCACACTCAATTCTGTACAAAACCTTTCAAATTAGAATGTTACAAGTCTTTAAATAAAACTGACCTAACTAATTCTTTCCATTTCTATACTCTGAGAGATGTAGCCCTGTAGTGATCCTTGTCAGGTGTGTGATATAAAGAGCAGCAGTACAGCAGGTAGTGTTGGAAGGTCACCCACCACAGTTTAGATCACGCACCGATGTCCTCAAACACTACCTCTCAACTTTCCTCTCACGCCATGGCAACAAGCAACCTGTTGAGTTTCATGGCCTTGTGAGGCTCATCGGTGTCTAGTCTGCCTCTCTTAGAGACACGTCTTTGTGTGTGTGTGTGTGCACGACACGTGTGCCTGCAGGCTCTTCATTGTTACTTTGTTATGGCTGTTGTGGAGTTGTTTATAACTGTTGTGTTGTTGATATAGTCTACTCACTGAGATTCTAGTAGCTTGTGTTTTATTCGTGTAGGCTATTTTGTGGCTAATTTTGAGTCAGTTGGAGTTTACTGCTCACAATACGCCCTCACAATAAGTGTTTTTACTGCTCACAATATGCTCTCACAATAAGTGTTGAGTCCCCTCGTGTGGTGAGATTTTTGTCAGACAGAGATGTGTACCTAAATGTGTCTCTCCTATCTTGTCCTTCCACCAGTTACACAATGACTACAATGAGGAAGACTCGTCCGAGGCCTCCACCAGTGCAGTGCCATCCACCTCAGCCCAGGGGGCCTGTGCCATCACACCCGAGGTGGCAGGTGCCAGCGCGGCGCCCGAGGCTGAGGTGCCACCGCCTCCCTACGACAGCGTCACCCTAGGGGCCACCGCCGCACCAGGTATGCCAACGGAATGCTCCCAACAGAACTCTTGATCTTGGTAGAATGGACAGCCAAAAACAGAAGTAGGCTGCACTCAACCATTTAGATGGAGCCCCTTACTTTAGTTGGAGCCTGTGGTGCTATTGCAGTCATCAGAACTACTGGTAAAGGTGAGCCCACTGTCTCAGTGATGCAAGCAGCTTTCTATCCATAGAGCCTAAAAGATGTGGAAATAGGACATCACAGACATGATAACCCCCCCCCCCCCCACACACACACACACGCTCACACTCACACACTTGCAATACATTTCATGTAGATACTTCAGTCGTATCAACCATTACATCAGGATCGAGTCAAGAGCAGAATACAATTTTTCAGCATTACCATGGTAACTGCTGTGGCTGTTGGCATGGTTACAGCCTTTGCAGTGGAAGGTACTTTCTGTCGAGTGGGAGGAACTCCTAAACGAAGCTCTCTGCCATGTTATCATTCTCGTACGTGTGGTCACCTCATTCTTGTGAAAGATGCCATGTTCTGATGCACAAGAACACATGCTATTGAAAGTATAGTCTACCGGGGAAGTTGCCTGTTTGTATATATAGAGTTCCTGAGAACAAATAAGTTAAGTGCTCGTTTTGTTTCCGCTTCCTGTTGTGAAGCAGTGGTTACAAAAGCGTGTATCTATGCTGATGAGTAAATACAGTGTTGTCCTCTCATCCCCCACCTTCCTCTCTCTCTCTCTCTCTCTCTCTCTCTCTCTCTCTCTCTCTCTCTCTCTCTCTCTCTCTCTCTCTTCAATTTCAATTTGGAGCTTTATTGGCATTACTCAATGAAGCAGTGTTACCAAAGCAAACATATAACAAAACAACACAGATACAATATCTGTTTAAAAAAATACAAATAAAATAATAATAATAATAATAACAAAATGATAATAATTAAAAAGAGAAAATAATAAATGAAATGTATAATGATACAGTATTACTATATACTGTATATTTATCAATGTGCTATCATGGGTATTGGCTCTCTCTCTCTCTCTCTCTCTGTCCTGCTCTTTCTTTGTGTGACTGTCTTTGTGTCTGTCTGTCGGTTTCATAGAGTACCGAAGCCATGACGTAGCGTTGCCAAGGCAGCAATTTCACTGGATCTAAACAAATCAATCTACCGTTGAAATCACCATTAGCGGTGGCTTTCTTAATCTATTTAAATAACGTTTCTAAGTTAGTATATTTTTTTTGTATACTGTAGGAATCACATACTACAACATATATTCATACCAACATGATCAAATTCGTGATTACAGAGTTTTATTTTAGCATGGGTTTCCTCCATAAAAGAGATCTGTATATAACTTCACAGCATAAATCCTTAAATTTACGGACGTGTTTTGGCTTTATTTTTTAAGCAAAAAACGTCACTCTTAACAGCCGCCAGTCTTTGAGAAGACGTGAAATATCCACTGGAATTGTTTCTTTATATTACACCTGCCAGGGAATCCGTGTTATGTGGGTAAGCTGCTGCCTAGCAGGTAAGGCACGTTTAAATGGCTATAGCCTACATTTAAAACAATTTTAATAGCTAGAAATGATGCCACATGTCTACATTCAATGCTATTTAAGCCACTTCGAAAGTTTGTTTAAATCCAGTGATTCTGCCGACATAGAAACGCTGCGTCAGACTTCGGTACTCTATTGACTCTGTGTCTTTGGCTGTTGTTATGCATTTTAAAATATATTGGCTGATGTGAAGCAGAGACAAAAGCCTTTAGTGTCGATAGGATTAAGCATCTGGTTTTCATTTCTGGTTTTCATTTCAATTCTCTTTTTTTTTTGGATTCAGTTTTACAAAATACCTAGATTTGGAGTGATTTGGGATCTCTCTCTCTCTCTCTCTCTCTCTCTTTCTTTCTTTCTTTCTTTCTTTCTTTCTTTCTTTCTTTCTTTCCTCTCTCTCTCTCTCTCTCTCTAGAAACTAGTTTTCAGGGGGGTTTCCCTGTGCCTCCGCCATACAGTGTTGCCACATCTCTGCCAACTTATGATGAAGCGGAGAAGGCCAAAGCTGCAGCCATGGCGGCCTCCGCTGTCGAGGTGGTGCCACGGGTATGTCCCAATCTCACACTCACACACACTCTCACACACACACTCACATACACTTATCCAGACACAAAATACTCATCATCACTGATGTCCTTGTTTGCGATCTAAAGTCTATCCATGCAAGGGCTTTACACTGAAAGCAGTGACAGGAATATGAATAAGGAACCTTACATGACGTGCTTTCACAACTTTTCTTTTATCTCTCCTTTGCCATTTTTCTCTGTAACACACAAGGCCAGCACACGCACACACACACGCACACACACACGCACACGCACACGCACACACACACATACACATACACATACACATACACATACACATACACACACACACACACACACACACACCCAATAAATTCAGATACATACACCAGAAAACAGACCCATCCACATCAACCACACACATAAAGGAGCAAGCATACACACTCTTTTCTATTCTAAAGAACGGTCATGGGATTGTGCCCTTTTATTTCTGAGTGAGGCAGAGTGATCAGTCACCTCTGAACTTCCTCTGGTTTTCACTACTTCTCTCAGTGGAATCCCCAGTGCACCACAAAAAGCCTGCATCCTCTTCTGTCACTTCCCCCCCTCCTTTCTTCTGTCTTCCTGTCCGCAACCCCCTCTCCACCCCCCGCTCTCCCCCCTCCTACATTTTGTCTGTTCACTTCTCCTTAAACACACATTAGCCTCCACAAAAAAAAAAAAAAAAAAGGCCAACATGGTGCCCTAGTTCCATATAGCGTCTGCTGAATTGGTTTAGAGAAGTACCACAGATATGCCAAAGTTCCAGCCTCACACCACAACCTAGAAACAAACGTCAACTCTCTATCGTCCCCCAAATGAGAGGGTTAGAATTTAATCTAAAAGATATCCATTTGAAATATTTATATTTTAATTTCTATAAAGTGGGTGAATGTCTATAATTGAGCAGCGGCTGCATAAACCTCTTATTTTTAGCAGTTTTAGCTTGACTGTCGAGCTGAGCTGTGCAATTTCCTGTTTTAGTTGTTAAAAATAATAATGCTACACCATTGTGGCTCTAAAGATATAATTCAAAGACTTTAAATGCCTTAGTTGTGGTTGGATTTTTCATTAGAGTATGGTTTTACATTTTTTAAGGGGGTCGTGTTACGTGAAAATAAACCTCAAATACAGCAATACAGCAGTTTGTGAGGAATCACTAGGTCTTTGTTTCATATTCTACTTTCTGTGCATATCCCACCATTTGGTTGGGCCTGTTGTCTGCAATTTGTCAACAGTACATACTAACTGTCAGTCCATCCATGCGTCAGTCCATCAATGCTTTTGTAAGAACTGGAGCTAAAATACTCTGTGCTCCTTCATATTATCTTGCTTCAGATAGCTGTGGTCCATACAGATGTGATCTTTGATGATAATCAATCTGTCTTTGTGCTTCCCTGACCCAGGACGAAGATTTCCCTCCGCGAGATGACTTCAGTGATGCCGACCAGCTCAGGGTGGGCAATGATGGCATCTTCATGCTGGCCTTTTTCAGTGAGTATTTTCCCAGGAAAGAGCAGAACAAACACACACACACACATATGTACATCTTTATATGTACATAAATACAATGATGATATCTCCATGCTTGCTTTAGAGAGTATCTGCCCAAATCACCACTCAGTCCCAATGAGACACACACAGACACAGAGAGAGAGAGTTATGAAGTGTATATATAAGTAAGTATATATACTCTTTTGATCCTGTGAGGGAAATGAAATTTGGTCTCTGCATTTATCCCAATCCGTGAATTAGTGAAACACACTCAGCACACAGTGAGGTGAAGCACACACTAATCCCGGCGCAGTGAGCTGCCTGCAACAACAGCGGCGCTCAGGGAGTAGTGAGGGGTTAGGTGCCTTGCTCAAGGGCACTTCAGCCGTGCCTACTGGTCCTCCAGTTGCAACCCTCCAGTTACAAGTCTGAAGCGCTAACCAGTAGGCCACGGCTGCCCCATAAGACAGAGTTATGTAAGGGATAATGTATAGAACGCCGGTCATTATCGGAAAATAAGTCCCGACAGGGCGAACAGAACCCTGACATGCCAGCGGATTTTCCGATAATGACTGGCGTTCTATACATTATCCCGCTTATTACACAGCTACTTGCCAAAATAAACTCCACACGATATGACACTTTACATTTAATTGTTACCGTTTCATCGTGGCTTTTGCAGAAACATATAGTTCGCAACACGCGCTGAACTTGAATCAAACATTATTTTTAGAACACAGCTGATCAACCGTCTGCTTTTACTTTTGAATGAAGTTCTGTTGCAAGAAGTAACTGGACTAGCGGAGTGATATGAAAGACATGAATTTAGAAGCACAAAACCCATTTTCCTTGACAGAGGTCTGTTACTTAGCAACGAAGGCCCATTCAAGTAAATGGAGCATTCTGCAGCATTATGAAGAGTCGTGTAATAATATGTACATAATGCCAGTAATGAGCCCCAGTAATGACAAACCCACGCACAGACAGAGAGAGAGAGAGAGTGTTATGAGAGAGTTATTATGTATATAATACACACAAAGAGAAGTCCAGGGAGCAGTGGGAGTGTAGAGGTAGGTAAAGAAATTGGCCATTCCAATCCTATACACAAGATTTCTTAAAATCAACTTGCAACTTAACAATGTCCACCTTTTTGGCTAACTTTTGTGGCAGCCCTCCACAATATCAACATTAACCACCACACAATGATTTTCCAGGTTGTACTAAATTGTGCTTAAATCTGGTTAGCATCATAACCACACTGTGCTAATTGTTAAAAACTGTTGTATTCAAGTTAATTCTGCAAGCCAACCACCACAAATGAAATTCAATTCTGTGGGAAACACTGTTTACAGTCCATACTAGGTTCCATGCCTGATCAGTTTGAGTGTGTTTTCTTTCTGGAGATCTGTTCTGTTGAGATAGTGTTTGTTATCTTTTAGTCACAGACAACTGAGCCTTAGAACAACAGTTATTTTCTTGCTCTGAATACTCCCAATTATATTTCAAAAAGTACCTTGGTTGGTCATATCAGGTTTTGGTCACTTGTAAAAACATTTCATTGAACAGTTAACACTCATTCTCAGAGGTAGAGGAAGGACCTGGACATACATTGGGCTAGAGCAAGAAGAGGAAAAGCAGAAAGGAAACTGCATGAATGTGTTCCTGATTAACTGCTGAACTTGTTAAGGGACTTTATTAAGGGCTTGCGGCTGTTGTCCTCTGTTATGCTGTGAAACTGTTCTGTTTGGATGCCACCTGCTGGGAGCTTTTTCACCTTCAAAGGATTCGGAGCAGAACCTTTTCAAGAAATTCGAAATTGACATTTAAGTTGGAGGAAAATACATATTTTACTAGATTTTCATATAGAGGATATATCTGCCTGAAATGTACATCCTCCAAACATGCATTTTCCACAGTAAAAGCAGTTTCTATACTGCTGTGCAGTGTTGCAGGAGTATTCATTCACCACTAGATGGAGTCCTTTTCCATCTTTAGGTATGATGCATGCTCAGTAATAAGGCACACGTAGAGCAAACGTGTGTGTGTGTGTGTGTGTGTTGCACCCTCTTAGCACCCCCACTGACTGTGTTGCATGTGTGTCTTGCTAACAGTGGCCTTCCTCTTTAACTGGATCGGATTCTGCCTGTCCTTCTGCTTGACCAACACCATCGCGGGTCGCTACGGCGCCATCTGTGGGTTTGGCCTCTCTCTCATCAAATGGATTCTCATAGTCAGGGTGAGCCCACATCCACAAACTGCCTTCACACATCAAACTGAATTTAATCATGAATTGACCATTTTTGTTTACCTGTAAAACATCTGTGTATCTAGACTGATTGGTGTGTGGATGTCCGTATGTAAAAATCCTACTCTGACTGAGCGTTCTCTTCTGCTCCCAGTTCTCTGATTATTTTACTGGATACTTCAACGGGCAGTACTGGCTCTGGTGGATCTTCTTAGTTCTGGGTAGGTACCATGCCATGGTCTGTATCTGATTTGTTTAGCATACACTGAAATGCTGCCACCTGGTGGTGGTAGCTTTCCTCACACGTGTTGCCATTTATTTTTCCATTCACTACGGCCTTCAGGGGAGCCAGTGTAATGAAATGAGCGTTTCAATGATCTATTGTTTGTCTGTGGGAGTGTACTTTATTTCAGCGACAGAAAATGCCACATTTGAAGCTTTGGCGCCATAATCATGTGGCTAAGAACGGTTTAAAACGTTAGCTTATTGTGTGGCAGTGGTCAGGACGAGGTCAGATCATGTCCTTGTTATTTAGTCACAGTAGATCTGATGGCTGCTGAAGGAGGTAATAAATGATCAACGCATTATGGAGTTGACAATCTCACTACCCCCCTCGACACAGTTGAGGCTAGGACCTCTTCTAGTCAATTTCCAGAGCTCAAGCTACCACTTTTAGCGTCATATACTGTTGTGAAAAGCAGAGAAAGTCAGCGGATGTCTAATGTTGAACATGTGTTCCGTATCCTCAATAAGGCCCCTGTGAGGAGACGTGTTTACAGCATTGTCAGAATGCTGGTTTACTAGTAGTCAGAAGACAGCAGCAGAGACACACTTTTGAAAGACGCTGCTGCTGCCGTTTTGGAAAAGATGAATATCAAATGTTTCTGCTATAGTGTCTCACTCCGGCAGACATGCCAGTGGTGTTTTCATGCAAATCGAATGCAAAGAGAGGCAGCTTGATGCAAATGAAAGAGGCACAGTATTGAAATGATCTATCTGGATGGACCATGTGGAAGTGGAGTGGCCTTGAGGCACACCCACACACAGGGAACAGGAAGATTGACTTGAATCTTCATTTAATCATGTGTTTTGCTGATCTCTCTCTCTCTCTCTCTCTCTCTCTCTCTCTCTGTATTCATCTCTGTGTCAAACTCTCAGGTATGCTGCTGTTCTTCCGGGGATTCGTGAATTACCTGAAAGTTCGCAATATGTCAGAGAACATGGCCGCCTCCCACAGAATGCGCTTCTTCTTCCTCTATTAAAGAGGTACATACCCCCTCCCACCCCACCTCACCCCCTCTCCCTCTCATATCTCTCACACATTAGCACATACAACCTCTCTCACAAACATGCACAGTGTTGCACTTTTTAAATGTTCTCCTGTCTACAAACCAATATGTGTGTCAGCATCTTTGTGTCATATCCACAATTCTATTCTGCTCAGTTCAACTTCTTACTTGTGCTGCAAAAAAAAAAAAAAAAAACGAAAGTGTAAAAAGTGCCCAGCAAAACAAAAATGATGCAGTGCCACAGAACAAAGTTGTCAGCATATCAGCATATAGTGTAGCAACAGTTACCTTCTGTTGCCATCAGGTTGCAAGGCTTGAATGGAGATGGGGATGAACGTTTTTTTTGTACAGTGTTAAACCCATCAGGGCCCAGTGTGGTCCACCAAAGCCCTTCTCTGCCAGTGCAGTCCTCTCCCTCGATTCTGCTGATTTTGAACATCTGCCCCCAGGACTCCTCCGCTGCAGCCTCGGCCCTGCTGCTCACAAACGCACAGGAGCTCATTACTGCAGCTAAAATTAACTTTCTGTGCATCACAGCTACGATCACTTAATCATATTCCTCTCAACCACAACACAACTCCAGCAGCTCCTTGTAGTCAAGGATGTTTTTTTTTTTTTTAAGTAAATCAAATAGATCAAATTTATGTAAATAACATTAGATTTATGTTGTATCGCATCTTCTGTCGCTGTGAATTCTGGATAATTACAAGGGCAAAGTTCTGCACCCTGTGCAGGTGTTCTGCGCGTGTGCTCGAGCTCTGCGGGTTTGGATTAGGGGCTTGATTACTTGTGGACTCAGACAGCCCTGAGCCCTTCCAGACTTCACAAGGATGCGCCCACATAATCAGCGGGTCTGTAAGCCCGCCGAAGTCCGGACATCCGGATTTGGCACATGCTTCTGTGACCTGTAACATGCCCCCTTTTTTAACAAAAAAAATATAAAAGAGATGGAATCACAGACCCACTCACTGACAGCCCCCTCTGCTGGTTATCGTATCCCACTGCCTCTTTTCAATCTTTCATAGCGTCACATTTTCACTTCGAAACTTTACCAACAACTTAAAAGTCGATGCGGATTCAAACTCTTTCTTGTAATTCAACACACACCTCTCGATGCCATCGGCTGCCAGCGCGGGCTGCTCTTCCTCACACGGCCTTGTGTGTGTGTGTGTGTGTGTGTGGTGTAAGTTCTTTTGTGCTGGCGGTCAGTGACACTTTTTGACGGCGCCGTCACATCGGCGTATCGATCGTGGCCCCCAGGGTCCCACGGTGCCCCTGCATTAATGGCCAGCGCGGCCGATGACAGCTGCCACTAATGCACCAGTGTGTGTGTCTGCCAGCAACCATCTCTCTCTCTCTCTCTCTCTCTCTCTCTCTGTCTCTTTTACACCACATTCACGCTTTCTCTTCCTCTCCACTCGTCCTCCCACCACTGTTCATGCCCTCCCTCTCTTTCTGTTTATTCCTTCCCCCGTTTCTTTATTTAACATTCTCCCTTTCACCCATTCAGTTTTTTTTTATGTATCAATCACTCTCTTATTCTCTTCTCTCTTTCTCTCTTCCTCTCTCCTTCTCGCTCTCTCTTTCTTTCTTTCTTTCTTTCTTTCTTTCTTTCTTTTTCTTTCTCTCTCTCTCTCTCTCTCTTCTCTCTCTCTCTCCCTCCCAAGGTTGCCACACCAAACATTCCTCCCTAATGTGAAATTCGTGATTTGCAACCCGTCAAATGAACTGGACTGAAGCCCAAAGGGGGGGAGGAAGAAGAAGAAGAAGAAGAAGAAGAAGAGGAGGAGGAGGAGGAGGAGGAAGCAGAAAAAGAGAGAGGAAAAAGGAGTGCATAAGTGCTGCCAAAAAAGCCCAGGCTTCCCTCATTAAAAGTCAAAGAAGTGATGCACTCCTTCCCTAACCGAGTACAGATTAACTAAGTTAATATTAGGTTTGTGTAATATCCTTCCTTGCCTTTGTATGCTCTTATTTAATTACTTGCTATACAGAATGGACTGATACTCTCACACACGCACAAACACACTTAAACACACACACACACACACACACACACACACTCTTACAGTGTGACACTTTCCAATGTGGAGTGATACTTCATAGGAGGGATCTAAAATCAACTGTAGAGAACAGGTCCTCATTAGGAGTATGCACCCGAGGAGTGCTATGCAAACGGTTCATGTCTCTTCGAATGCGAAGGACCAGATAAATGTAGTCGGTTAGTGCCCCCCTCCCAGCCTCCACCCCACCTCTGCTCGTTCCATTTAGAACTGTAAGCTTTGTTGCACTGCAGTATTGAAGTAACCTCATGAATAAGAGAGCTCTTTCTCTCTCTCTCTCTCTCTCTCTCTCTCTCTCTCTCTCTTTTCTTTTGCTCTTGGTTTGATCATTGAAGCTAATGCCAACTAAAGATATGTTTGCACTACATGAGGTCTTTACCCTTACCTTTCTTAAGTCATGACTGGCTTATACTCTTAGTAGTGTATCAGTAGAGCTTTGTCAAGCAGGTTTGGTATTCTGGAATTTGTATTTATCTTAATAAAATACAGAGATTTTGCCATTTTTGCACCATAATAATTTAATTTGTTATTTTGGATATTGTTATTGTATTTACATACAGTATATAGATTATTGCAATCAGCTAAAACTGTGATACTTCTTTCCTTGTCTAGGCTACATTTTAGTGCTTAAAATGCTATGAATTTCATCCATTTGATTCCACAAACAGCCTCTTCAGCAATATCAGATCTTTAATGAAACATGTAAGTGCATGGTTAACTTGGTTGCACTGGTTTGAAAAAAAAAACCTACAGTCTTAAAATAGTGCAACACAGTGATTTCAATATACATTTGTAAACCAAACTCTTTTCTTTTGTCAGAATTGAACATTTTGGAGCATCTCAAGTGTCAAAGACATGGTTGTGTGTGATGTGTTAATTATCTTGTCTTGCAAAATTGCCAATAAAGTTCCACTGGAACCTTGTGAGCCCTGTTGTCTTGATTACTGTAGTGAACTCTTCAAGCATACAGGAAGTATAAATAAGCATACTGACAAACGTGGTTGTAGACATGTACAGTATATGCATATATCATATTAGATCGGTCATATTAGATGCATGTGGATTTGTACATTTGAGAGACTTTTGTACACAATGCCTTGCTGTACAATGCTCATCAACAATGCTCGACAAACAGTTCATCAATAATGGTGTTCCCTGAAAATTGAACTCCCATGACTGTGACATTGTTAGTAGTGCTTTGCCTGTTGGGCAATGATACCAGTTCAACTCAGTTCAACCATGTTTATCTGTGCTCTCCCGTTTTGACAGTTTCATACAGTTGAACATTTTACAGAGACCAAAAGTACACATCTCTGTTTGAGGAAGAGACGCTTTTCAGAAAGGACAAATCTTCAGAAAGTAGAATGCTCTTTCCTGGGAGCACCTCACGGTTTGGTCTGCTACACCAGCCTCACAGACTGCGCCGTGCTCTGCACCGTGCTTGAACTTTGCAATAGATGGAAACTTTCAGTGTTTTAACTGAGTGTGTATATCATTTCATTTTCACTGGCCATGTTTGTGTGTGTGTGTGTCTTTTGTCGTTTTTGACCCAGTTCTATTCAAAGCCGAGCGTGTGTGTGACTCCTCTTTCCTGAAGAGTTGGTGGTGGCGTCCGATATGAGGCTAAGCCCTGGCACCGCTGTGAGCTGCCCGTCTTCATTTCCTCTCTGTCCTCAAGCCCCCTCCTCCCTCTACTTCATCAACTTTTAATGAGTGACCTATTTACATAACACTCTTCCGGTTGGCACATGTTCCCTCGCTCTCTCTCTTTTCTCTCTCTCTCCCTCCTTCCCTCACTCTCTGTCTTTCTCTCTGGATGGACAGCTCATTGCTCACAACCTCAATCCCCACCTCCACCCCCTTTCCCATGCTCTCTCTCTCTCTCCCCCTCTCTCTCTCTCTCTCTCTCTCTCCCCCTCTCCCCCCTTGCTCCCACCCTCCTCACCCTAAACTAGACCTAGCTGGAAGGACACAAAGTAAACTCTGTGACACGCACCCAGTGAGCGGGAGGGAGGGAACGAGGAAGAGGTGCTGACAATCGCTGTCGGCAGCGTTTTCTGTGTGTGTGTGTGTGTGTGTGTGTGTGTGTGTGAATGCAACCAAGCAGGCCTCTCCTCTCCTCTCGTGCTTTCCAGCCAGTTGGGTAAATACTGGCTCCCTCTCCTCCTCCTCTCTCTGGGCTCCGGTGCTCTTGACAGGCGGCTCGTCACTCAGGCCGTCAGCTCCAACTGGAGGTGCCGCAGGTAGCGGCAGGAATGCAGAGGGGGGCTGAGTTCCAACCTGCTCTCGCCGACAGTGCTCTCCACTCTCTTTTTTCTTCTCCCCTCTCCCTCTGTCTCTCTCCTTCCCTTTCTCTTTGCAACTCTCAATTTTCACCCTCAAGGGCTTGGTGATGACACCAAAGGGGTTTACCCCTTGCTTACTTGGGCTCTGTGTGTGTGTGTGTGTGTGTGTGTGTGTGTGTGTGTGTGTGTGTGTGTGTGGGTGCTTGGTGCTTTGATGCCCAAGAGGTTGGTATTGGTATAAGAGCATACCACACAGTCAGCTAGCATGACTGACAGTGGGAACGTAGTACCCGCCCACCCTCCCAAAACACACACACATACACACATATACAGTATATATGGCATCATACATGCACACACTCACCATGAGGAAGGAGACCTCTGAGGCTTTCTAAATCCGGCTGTCAGCCCTGTCCGAGACTTTAAGGCTCTTAGGAGGAGGCCTGACTTCAAAAAGCCTTCAGCGGCCGAGGCAGGCGTTAAGGGCCCAATGTTTTTTTTTTTTAGGGTTTTTTTGCCAGTTAAACTATGACACGCAGAGGAAGTGTTCATTTGAAACTTGTCGAAATGGATTGTTACACTGAGCTGTCAGCGTGTCGATATTAGACACACTTCCAGAAACATGTCTTAAATCCAGAGATGCCTGCAAGGCAAGCGGTTTGCGGTCTCGAACCAAGTGGCGTATATTGAACTGCAGAGGAAATGCAGGGAATTGACAGCGGCGGTGATGGTGAGAGGTTTGACATTCAAAAGGACGCTGGCACCTTGGTGCCCTCAAAAACTGTGAAAGGGCCTTACTGACCATAGGACACCCAGTTGGTTTGGGTAGCCAGATGAAGGAAGGGGATTGTGTGCCACGAAGGTTTGGCCCACTCCTGCTTGTTTGGCAGGGGGAGACTGGGGCCTTTTTATACGCTGTTCAAATGAAACCGCAAACACCAGAATTGGAGGGCCCAATAGAGTTTTTTCCCCCTCATTTTCTGCACCACCAGAGAGAAGTCCAAGTCTGTGTCAGGGTCCTTCACTCACACAGATGGAGAGAGAGAGAGGGAGAAAAAAAGTTAGAAAGAGAAAGACAATGTCCAACACACCTCACCAACTCACACCTTTATACACCTGTATACCTCTATACATCTTTTCTTTTAAAATCTTCTGATTTGAAATGGGGTACACATATAATTAATCATTTATCATTGTCTTGTACACTCACACAGATGCATTATGGGTGTGCGTGCGTGTGTGTGTGTGTGATGAGATGACCTTTGTGACAGTTGGGCCATCCACCCTAATATTTACAGTGCGCTCCATCTGACAGATGTCACAAAGCATGCAATGCAGGCCAGCCATATGCTGAGCCGCCCCCAGCTCTGGCGCTGTGCAGTTGTGTTTGACGTGTCTCCAGCTTTATCGCTTTATGACACAGTCCCAACAGACCACACCTTGGGTCAGGGTCGGGCCGCCGTTTCCAAAGCCCTGCTGCTGGTTTCATCATCTGTGTGGCTGTTTCACAGAGACGTGGCACATAGCAACACCCACGGGATCCAACGTAAAAGATGTATTGAATAATAACGTAGCATATTTGGCTTGTTTACTTTGTCTTGTGCAAAAGTTCCACAGAAATCAGTTGAAACTGTATTTAAGAGATAATATCCAAACATCCACAACCAACATTGGCGACAATAATTGCATCACCACTACATACTACACAAGCTGTTTCTAGCATATTTCTTTAAAAAAATAACACACATTCAATTATTAATTGTTATTAATAACACACATTATTACCACAAGCTGGACATGTAAACAGTAAAATCTGTTTTTGGACGTGGATGTGGTTCGGTGTACAGTGTCCTATTGACATTTCACTGCTATGGCGGATCAGAGGTGGCACAGTGTATGGTTCCTTTTCAAAGGTTGCTTTGTCAAATAGCCAAACCGCCACAGATCTTCAATACAATCGCATATTTGTGTGTTATCTGAAATCACCTTCAATAACTTCCTGTAAGATCGGCATTTAATACCTGTTCCCTGCCAAGGCCTCTATCTCCAGCAGCCAACCACTCACAAATCAGCCCAGAGTGCCACTTTCATGGTTACCAGAGTTGAAAGGTTTCTCGGGTCCTTTACACAATTCACAGCTGCGCTAAAGAATGCTTTTGCACGTCCATCAGAGGACACACACTGACTTTGAACACTCTGGGTTGTCCTCCCCAAGGACCACTCCAGGTCAGTTTCACATATGACTCAGGCTTCTAAAGCTGTGACCCTTTTGACCTACATCTTGGTGTCCAAAGATTTCTTTCGCAATACGGGAACACCAGCATCATCCTTACAGATGTACTGTTTCGTTGTTTTTTTTTTTGTCGTTACCTTCTCGGAAACTACTGTTTAACACGGGTGTGTGTTTTCTCCCACTGTGCTGGTGAATGTCACTCTAGTGTACATAAGTGTTGAAGAAAAACATGTTATGCCAAAAGCGGAGCGTCGGGGGAGAAAGGCGAGGCGTTTAGAGAAGAGCGTCTAGACGACGTGTCTTCAGAGGAGACGTACTCTGCAGACCTAAGGGTAAAAGGAGTTGAGTGCTCTCCTCCCCCGAAGACCTGAGAAAGCCCCCCATAGGTGTCAACTTGATTTGCTCTTCCTCACTCGCTCCCTTTCATTCTTTTTTCCCCCCAACTGCCTCTCTCTCATTCTCCCTCTTTCTCTCTCTCCCTCAGGGTTATATCACTGGCATTTTCATATGCTCCCTATCTTGTGCTCTCTCCTTCTCTTGTTCTCTCTCTCTTGAACGCGCCTTGCTCTCCCTCGTTCTTTTTTAGTCTTTCGCTTCGGTCGCACTCTGAGTCACTCATTCAGACTGCTCTCGCTCACTGGCTCTAAATCTCTCCCACTGCCGTTCTCTTCCTGGGGAGCCCTCGCTTGACAAGGTTAATCTGTCCTGATGATGAGCAGTTGTGCTTGGCTCTTTTTTTTTTCCTCCATAGATTCCTTCCGATAACCGTAACATGAACCCCACATATGTGATAGGAGTTGGGGGTTGAAAAACAGAGCCTAGTGTTGTACGTTAAGTCGTGCCCCTTTAGCACACACACACACACAGACCATAAACTTTCTCAGGCATTCCCATAGGAAAGACTCCTGTTTGACATCTGTAACTACGAGCACACTATACCCTGAAGTTATCGGGGAATGTGTCTGGAAGCGTGTTTGTGTGTGTGTGTGTGTGTGTGTGTGTGTGTGTGTGTGTGTGTGTGTGTGTGTGTGTGTGTGTGTGTGTGTATGTGCGTGTGTGTGTACTTGCACATGTGCTGAAAGCAGAATCCTAACAAAAGATGAATGTGTGCTTACAATGACTAACTCCACTAAAAGCAACGAGCCTTTTGCATAGTTTCTCTCCCTCTCTCTCTTTCCTTTATGTTCATGAAATACAGTTGGTGTTTAAAAAAAGGCTCTTGAATACTGTATTTTTTAAATTGAAGGTGGTGACTGTATTGAATGCCTGGCTGGCACCAATGGAAAGTGAATGGAATCAATGCCTGCTGGGCAGAGGTGGAAGACTAAGGAGCTGAACAAAGAGGTAGAGGCACGTCTGACTCTAAGCCAGGGGGTGGTTATGGTGGTGGTGAGGGGGGCGAGCATGCTGGCTGGCTCCATGCCAGCAGGAACAGATTCTAGGTGAAGTGAATCAGGCCAGCTGTTGCCAGGGCTGTTGCCATGGCAATCACCTCACAATATTTGTATTAGGATGTGTGGGTGAGACATCTGATACAGACAGTTCTTGCAGGCTCCCTCGCACTCACAGGCCTCCCACATACACACACACACACACACACACACACTCACACACGCACACACTATCACACATTTGCTTACGCACAGCTGCTCTCCAAAAAAAGGGCCCATTTCTTTTTGTGCGTAGTTTGTGTGAATGAGTACACCTCCGGAATGACACCTGGGCCGGCTCTTGGTTGAACTGGGTCACTGCGGGGACAGGATACCCACCCAAACCGCCAGTCCAGTTTGCTTTTCTGATGTCAGACTATACCACCTCATTCTACGGTGTCCTTTGTGTAGTCTTGACATCAGTGTAGCATTGTGATGTTGAGGGTGTCTGCAGAGGAGCTGAGATATCAGCACCAACGTCTGTAAATATTTCTTTTTTGATAGAGATGGGTGTACCTGGATGGATAAAGTGCCACACCTACTGCAATGTTTCTTTAGACTGCTGGGAACAGGGGTGTAGTGGTAAAATAGAGGTGGGTAAACTATAAATTCTGTGACAACACTGGTCACTGGTAAGGTGGACCACGGCATACCAGTGTGTGTAAATGTATTAGATCGGCCGATATTAGGCCGTAAATGTATTAGATCGGCCGATATTAGCTATTTGCCGATCTATCGGTATCGGCATTCATAACGGCCAATAAAAAAAACAATCATAAGCAAAAGACAGCCAACCCTTCATCTACATTTCCAGTATTGTCTTTCCAGCCTAACGTTACGTCCAGCAGTAAAATAATGTTAGCATTGGTTGAGTTGGGGAGGCTAACTTGATTGTTGGTGTATTTGTGAAACATAAACACGATTATACTGAGTAACTTAACAACAGCACTATAATTTTCTCTTTTGACTGTCATTCCATACATTTTCTGACATGTAGCTAAGGTAGTTAGCCACGATGATAGTGTTAGCTAATAGCTAATGGTCGTTTAGGGTCAGGAGTTTTAGCCCTCTGTCCAGACCTCGATAGAATGTCCTCCTTTATGGCCCTCCTTTTTACTCCTCAGCAAACAATGCTTGGAAGTAGCGATGATATAAGTGCTCCATAGCAAACAAGGCTTATAAGTGATCGATAATAAAAAACAACGCATTCTCTGCGCTCGCACATGAGGGGTTTACAGACAGAGGCAGACATGGGCAGTATTTAATTATATGTATTTTAAATATGTACTGTATTTAATTACTTTAGCGTATTTTGTAATTTGTGTTTTGCAGGATTGGAACAGATCTAATGTAGTGTGTAACAAAATACTTTAAGAGATTGTATTTAGAGTATTTCAAATAATCTGTAAAAAAATCTGTAATTTTTTCTCTAATAAACCAAAATTTCATCACTCAGGTAAATATACTACCTATAACCATGACAATAAGCTATGCTTATCATAGTCTGGGAGCCAAAGGCCAGAATCTGGGTGAACCTGGTTTTGACAGTGAAAGTTTTTTTTTCTTTGCTGTTTCTTGTTGTCTAGGGGTTACTCCATAAGAATAGGGTGGGTGCCCGATGAGATCCCTTGGGCAATTCCCTATATTCAGCTCTAAAGTTTACCTAAGTAGCGATTTGTCAATGTTAATTTCATTATCCTTTTGGAAGGACAGCATAAAATGTAAACCCATTTTCATTTAGTATGCCACATTGTGACCAACTTAAGTGTTAGATCCAACTTTTCTCTTTTACGATCCCCTCTGGACATGTCTGAAGTTGGAAACATTGAAAAGAAAAGTCAACTGAGGGAGCCAAAATGGTCAACATGGGTTGTACACCCAATTTTTTTTATTTGTGCCGCCAATATTATGTCACCCTCCAGACAACTTAAAAACATTATATCTGTATTTTCTGTTCCATCATCCCCTTAGAGCATTGGAAATTGAGCATGGAATTGTCAGGTGTGTGAAGTGCTACAAGACTGAAATTTGAAAACGATACACATAAGTTACTGAGGGAGAACATTAGGACATGGACCCCATATGATGACCTTTGACCCCATGACCTTGAGTACCTAATAGCTGATGTTCATTCTCACTACAGGACAGTATTAAAACCACTTAATGGATTTGACATGAGGATTTATGCCAGGGATAACATCCGCCGAGGTATGCAGAAATAATACCTCGGACGCAAAGACCTGCCTGATTCTAAAAGAGTTTTCTCCACCAATTTAATCAATTCTGTATATCGGGACACTTTACAGGATGTTATTCTGTTTGTCCCCCATGTTGCCAGTCATGTATGTAGGCAATAGGCATGCAGTTATAGCACAAAAAGGGATGCAGCTCAGTTTAAAAAAAGGCCAAAAATTTGTCATCAATGTTTACGGAAATGATGGTGGGTACAGTATGTACGGTATGTTACAGTTGATTCCACTGTTCCAATGTTACATTTTATGAGCCAGTAGTTGTAGTTTGTAACAAAATAGTTTTTTACGTATTTGTGCCCACCTCCTATTAGGAGGCAGCATGCACTGCTAGGTTGCGCTGGGTTGAGTGAATGGGACAAAAATGTGTGTTGTGATGGCTGTTGGGCTCATTGCAAAATAGCTATGATTTACAGCGCATCGCATCATAGTTAAACATGGTTGAATTTCGACCATAGAATTTGCAAGAGCGGCAGAGCAGCAAAATGAAAGTATACCCCCAATAGGAACAGGCCTGTAAGGAAAGTATACCCCCGATAGGAACAGGCCTATAAGGAGAAATTGGGCGATGTCCTCATTTTGGTCAATTCGTCCTCAATTTGTCCTCTCAACTAGCCCTCCATTTCAGAGTCTGGTTGGTGGTCACCCTATTTCAATGTATTTCTGCACAGAACCACTTCCGACAAGCAGAAAATAGGCTACGCTTCTATTCTCGAACAGTGTGGCTTCTCTGTCCCCGTTCTCTAACCTTTTTATTTAGCATGCATTAAGTGTGTTGGAGTCCAGTCTGAACTGAATGCTATAGCCTACCTACACCTTTAAGTTAATTGATTTAATACTGTACATGTCTATGTGCCAGTAGCATTTCGAGAAGGGCAAGGGGGAGGGGGCACTTTTCCCCTCAATCATAGCCTCACTGTCAGACTTTGTACCCAAGAATGTAAGCTTATTATGATCAATTAAACCCCTCTTCACACACACACACACACACACACACACACTTCGCCCACTAGGAATAGGCCTATGACCAGAAATTAAGGTGTGTCCTCATTTTGGCCAATTTCATCTAATTTTTGGACATAACTTTAATATTAACTTTAATATTATTATAACATTAGTTGACTAGTAAAGGGAACTTAAGTTGGTCACAATGTGGCATACTACTGCAAGAAAAAGGAAAATGGGTTTACATTTTATGGTGTCCTTTCAAAAGGGTAATGAAATTTATGGACAAATCACTCCTTACTGTAGGTCAACTTTAGAGCTGAATATAGGGAATTGCCCAAGGGGTATCATTGGGCACCCACCCTATTCTTATTGTGACGCCCCAGCTCTACTGTGCTGGGTCTGCCTCTTTCTCCCTTGCTGGCTATGGTATTGTGTGTGGCTTGTTCTTGTCTGTCCCTCTCTTGGCCTGTAGGAGGAGCTGTGGAGGTTCTACCTAAGTGCCTAATTGATGGCCTAATTGGAGGGTGGATAAAACTCGCGAACACACTCTCGGCAGGGCTGGCTGCAGCTCTGCTCCTTTACTTTTTGCACTACACATCCACATGCTGACCTACACGACAGTTTACTTTGCCTTACACATACTGACGTTGTAAATATCTCATTTAATAAATATACTTTCGTTTAAAACATACTTTGGTGTGGTCTCCCCTTCATGTCGTGCTCACTCCGAGCCAAGTGGTTACGACATTTGGAGTAACCCCTAGGCAACAAGAAACAGCAAAGAAAAAAAAAACCTTTAACCGACAGGTTCACCAAGATTCTGGCCTTTGGCTCCCGGACTATGATAAGCATAGCTTATTGTCATGCTTACAGGTAGTATATTTAACTGAGTGATGAAATCTTGGCTTATTAGACAAAAATGACAGATTTTCTTAAGTGTTTGAAATACTCTAAATACAATCCCTCAAAGTACTTTGTTACAAACTACATTAGATTTGTTCCAATCCTGCAAAATACAAATGACAAAATACGCTAAAGTAATTTAATACGTATTTAAAATACATATAATTAAAATACTGCCCATAGTGACTGCCTGCTGGCTGCCGCAAGGTCATTGACAGTCTATAATGCAGCGTAATATGGATAAACTACATGTTATGCAGGTTAAACCATATATGAAGCTCACAATATGAAACCATAGGCAATTGTAAAACGACATAAGCTTAATTTTAAAATTGCTTAAGAACGGTAGGCTGTTTAGAGGAGGATAAACACAATTTAGAGGTGCATAAGTGCAATTTAGAGGTGCGTAAACTCTATTTCTGAAATTCAGGAGCGTTTAGCCTCCACTACAGCCCTGGCTGGAAAGGTTGGAAGACAGAATCATGAGCCATTATGTTGTAGTCTAACTTTGGAGAGCAGATGTTGTTCCTATTAGCATCTATACATCTCAAATGCATGTTTTTGACAATTATTGAATTGAGCATATGGGCCATTGTTTTTACGAGAAGAGGATGAAAATAGTTCATCAAAAGTTCCATCTAGTAAAATGCAAACCATAAATATAAGTATTTTCCTTGTGTCATTTGTGTTATTATGTGAAATGACTCAGGCAGACCTTTGGTGTGTACATCTTTTATGTACTGTTTACAGTTGTGATATATTCGCCCTGTTATCCACAGTAACTTGTGTTCCAGAGTGATATTATTTGACTTACGTTCAAAGTTCACATGGGAAGCTCGGATGTACGTTTTTTTCTTCTTTCAGACAGTGGAGGAATTCTCTATTTATAGACTGCCATATTTCACAGGCACATTTTAGAAAAAACCTTTCAGTGTTGTGTTGACTCACACCTGAGTACGGGCCTGCTGCACAGAGTGGACGAGAGATGGAGAGAGACTACACACACACACACACTCAATTGATTATAGTCACAGATCTGGTTTTGCCCTGCAGAGGCCAAAGCCAATGTGGTTTAGAGGTAAACCAAAGTTTTGATGTCCAAGAACTGGCAGGCCGTCACAATATATATAGTCCTGATTTTATATATATATATATATATATATATATATATATATATATATAAAATATATATAAAAATCAGGACATACTATCAACGTAAGAGGTGTTACCCCATTATGTTTCCTGAAGAAGCCAGCACACGTCTGGAGTTTCCTTAGGAGAGGAAGTATGATGAAAATGGTAGGAAGCAGGCCTGTGCACTGAATGTGTGGGGCTCATGTCTGATGCATCTCTTCCCTCACAGCACCACCATGGTGGCAGAGCACACTAGTGGGACTACATCACCAACTTTGCAGAACAATCCCACGTGTCGGAGACCCAGATGGGCCCAGTGGGCCAGCACAAGGCAGCCGATGCTGGACAGCCACACTGCCTGTCCATAGAGTTTGGAGGCCGGCTCTCAATCAAACCCTTTCATTGCTGACCACATGGTAGAGGTCCAGCAGGGTCTCTGCTTTTTTTTTAACCCTTTAATGTCGGGAGTAACTCTCCAACGAGCTCGTCAGCGACCCTTCGCCTCCCCCTCGCGTATGCGCACTTGTTTTCAGAGCAAACAGCCGGAACCTGTCTGAACACTACCCGCCTTTCACGGGTATCACTTAAAGCACCATTAATAATTTGACACGTTTTTTTTCCCTCTCTTACACTCCTGACGTTAATTAGGGTAATGAACAAACCCCTGACTCTAAATGGGTCCAAGCAAATTCCATGCACCTACTTGAGCTTCATTTCCCCTGTAATTTTCCACTTATCAGCGGGGGGCCTGTGGAGTCCCATGGGAGCCAACACAGGTGGATCCTGTGATCCTGGTGGACGGGGTATGACAAGGAACCTTTTCTCATTGGGCTCTGGGCCACCATAGAAGCTACTGGGCATCTGTGTCTAGTAATGGATGTGTCCAGCAGGTTCTGTGGGGGTAGGGGGGATTGTGAACATTTGGAAAGCTAAGAATTACTCTACACTCACCTGGAATTTTCTAGATGTACTGGTATCTCACACTGTAAGTTACAGCAAGTTATTCAAACAGGAACGAGTGTGAGTGAGGACAGGGAACACCTTCATACCCATTACATTATTTGCCATTTAGCTGACGCTCTTGTCCAGAACAACATCCAGTCAACTAACTAACTACAGCGACAGTCCCCTGGAGCTGCTAAGCGCTTTGCTTAGGCACAATGGTGGCAACCCCTGGGATCTGACTCCTAACCTTCAGCTGTTCCACTCCCTGATCAGCTGTTGGACTCCCTGATCCGTAACCACTGGACCGGAGGCTGTAAGTAACCACTGGACTGGAGGCTGTAAGTGGCTGCTCTCTCCCTCTCTCATTGAAGTTCTCTGGGCTGCCTTTGACTTGGTCTCAGGCTCCTCTGCTCTCCTCTCCTCTCGCGACTGCCTGCGGGCCCTCAGGTACTTGGCAGGTGCCCCCGCCGCCGTGGCTAATAACTCGGCCGCGAGTAATGGAGGGTGTCCTGGAGGTGACTGTGATAAGAGCCACCTGCTCTGGAGGAGTCTGCCAGAGCTCACACTGAGTGTGTGCGTGTGTGTGTGTGTGTGTGTGTGTGTGTGTCTGTGAGAGAGAGTGTTAGACAGACAGGGATGATTTGTGTGTGTCTGTGTATGTGACAGTGTGTGTATGTGTGTATTCTTAAATGCGTGTGTGTGTGTGTGTGTGTGAAATATTTGTCAGAGAATATATAGCGGTATGTGTGTCTGGCTGTTGCTATCCCTGGGAGGGTGGGCCCAGGCAACTTGCGAGGGCACTGAGGATGCCTGTAGACATCTGTGTCTGCCAGCCGGGGTGAGATAGAGGGCGGACGTGATATGTGGCAGGTCCCCCGCATGAGATATCTCTCTCTCACACACACACACACACACAGAGGCACACACACATACCCACACACACACGGAGACACTCAACACACATAGAGAGAGACACTTCAGGACTTAGGACCCTGGAGGGGCTCCATCTAATGCACGGCAGGAGGCCGTAGGATTTGAGGGGTTTGACCGCGGTGAAAAATTTCAAGGCGCGAAAAAGCCCGCTTTGTGTTTGTTTGTTTGTTTATTGTTTGTTTCCTCCCAGATTGACTGATTGGCGCTATTCTTGTGAATACAAATTATCGCTGAGGGTAGGAAGAGGGACAGAGGCTCAACCCAGTTTCAAAGAAGTTTCAAACCTAAAGAGTTTATTTCACCACATTTCACACAATAATGTGTCTCTCTATGTGTGTGTGTGTGTGTGTGCAGCTCTCTTTGTGTCTGTGTGTGTATGTCTGTGAGAGAGAGAGAAAAAGGCAGACAGACATAGAGAGAGAAAAGAGAGAGAGAGAGAATGAAGACAGCCACTTGAAAGACAGAGAGATTCTGATGCCATACTGGGCTTCTGAACGACAGCAGTAGCCCGGACACAAAAGCACTTAGAGTCATAACAGACCCCCCCCAGCATCCCACCTCTCTCCCTTTCATGCTCTCGTCAAATTGAATTGCAAAATCATTGGCAATATAAAAGGCCAGAAGTTACAAAAAAACCCCTCTTAGTTTCCTGGACCGGAGATCTGTCATTCCTTTACACACAGACAGAAACACACACACACACAGGCAGACACACACGCGCACACACGCATACACTCATCTTCTTCTGATGGTTGCTTCTCACCAGGAGACCATTCCAGCCCACACACGGACGACACTATCAACGCCCAGCTGGAGGCCTGGCATTCCCAGCAGGCACCTGGGCAGGAAATCACCCTGGGCGATCGTTGCAAGGAAGCAGGAGCCAGAGAAGTCACACACATGAACACACAACACACACGCACACACACACACACACACACACACACACACACACAAAAAACGCTGGTCTTCTCTCTCATTTGCACTTGCAAGAACCTACTGCTGAGCTGCATTGCTCCAGTTCAGAGAGCAGACAGTGTCGTTCGGTTTGGAGAGTGTGTTGTTGTAAAACACTCCAACAAACAACCAGACCATCTTGAACGCAAGTGAGACACCAAATGCATTTGCCTCTGCATCTCTCCTTCCGTCTCCTCCCTGAGTGGATCTGCTGCCATTGGAACAGTACTCACAGCAGGGGTGGGCTGTTTGGTATGCATGCTTTCCTGTGTGTGTAATTGCCAAAGGTAAAAAAAAGAAGGATTTTCAAGGTAAAATAAAAAATCACTGTAAAAAAACAACAAAAAAACAGTAAGAGTATGTATGTATAGGTGTGTGTGTGTGTGTGTGTGTGTGAGTGTGTGTTATTATGATTGAAAGGCATGCCCCAAGAGGATGTGGCTGTGGAGAAACAATAGGCCAGAGGCTTTAAATGGAAAATCAGGAAGAAATGTTAGCGGCCAGTTCCCCACCCACCCACCTCGTCTGCCCCCTGTGTGAACCTCTACCCTCTGGTGACCAGGGCAGTCAAATATGTAGTGGCGGGGTCAAAAGGTCGACAGCTGACTTTATGATTAGAGCTGTAGGAAACAAGCACCACTTAATGTCCCGCTAAACCTCAGCGCCAGACGCAATTAAGCCTGGCCCGGCCCGGGACTGTCGCCAGACTTGTTTGTGAGCTAAAAGTTGAGCTCTCACACAGGAAACCAAATGCATAAGAAAGATGTTCATCACACTGAAACAAAACTAACACAAGTCTGTGGAGCTAAGGTGAGTAGCTTGTGCCTTTTCAGAGACCTGGGGAGAGGAGACCCAGATTTTTTTTCTCAGAGGTTGGTCACTGAAACATTACCACATGCCCTAATCTTATCTTAGAAGGGTTGCATAAGCAAATGTGCTTTTCCCTTATGCTAAAAGAGCTTTGTCTTCTGGAGCTGTTTACTGTGTTTGTTTGTTTTATTGCCCAGTTTTACAGCTCCCGGGACAAGCCTGGTAAATAAACCTGTTACAATGATTTATCACATGCACAATAAAAAATAAACACCCCTACACCATTTTGTCCCTCGTACCCCGCCAGACCATAGCTATTTCTGCTGCCCCTGGCTACCCATGCTGCTGTGACACCTTCAGATCTCTTTGAAGCTGCCTCAGATTAGGTTTTGGAACATAGGTCCCACCCTGGAAAATTCCTCAAAAACACAAAGGTTCCCAGTCAACAAAAGCCCTTATAACAGGTGCAAAAACATTCAGCATGTGCTAAACAAATAGCAAAGTGCGAGACTGCCAAGTTTTGTTCTCATTTAACCAGTAAATTTGGTTTGGCGTAGAAAAGTGAAAAGAGTGTGACAAGAAGTAATAAGAGCCATAGCTTATTCAATTCAATTTGTATTGTACTTTTCTACATCAATAACAGAAAATGGAATCTGGTTAGAAGAGTTACTGCTGTTCCACTTATTCTAGCCAGGGATGTAATTCAGCCGTAGCTGAAGCAATAGAGTGCAAAGAAACGGGTGCCAGAACAAGTCCAAAAAGTGGCCAACCACGGCGTGTACTGCGTAATTAACCTATGTGTACTAACAAACTTGACAAATTCATTTCTTTTCTTCTTTTTTTCTCTCTCTCTCCCTCTGTCTCCTTCTTGGTCAGTCCCAGTAGAACATCCCAGCGGTGGTTTGACACCCTGCCAGTGACCTCCGCAGGCTTCTCCCCTCAGGATCTCCAGAGGTGACCGGTGGGGTCACTGTCCTCGGCCCTCTCACTTACACAACGACTTCCCCCTGGGCCTCACGGCCAAAAACAATAGCCCTGAGGGAGAGGGAGGGGAGTGATGGGGGGAGGAGGGGGGGTGAGAGGAGGGAAGGGAGAAACAGCCTGCAGAGCTAAAGGTTATCACTTTTATAACAGGAATCAGAGCCAAGAGCTGGGATAAATAGGACACAGTCGTTTGGGACAACTGCTTTGGTGGGGTGGGGGTGCTGCCGACACGTCATTAACATCATTGTTAGAGGACACAGGTTCAGAGACAGGCCCACAGCACTGGTAATTACACATGGTCACTTCACTGGGCTTCAACCTTAGCATTCTCCATTGTTATGCAGTTGTCGTTTTTCTGCAACTATATAGACAAAAGGCTGAGGGTTTGCTAGCTCTATTCTGAGAGGTTCTGAGAGTACCTCTGGGCCACCGTACTCAATTGGCCTGATGAAGATGAATATGAGAAATGTCCACAGGCTTGTTTTGAGGCTTATCTGCTGAATGGTGAACCTACCTTTTTACCTTCCTATTGAACGTGTCAAATCAGCATACATGTCTGTGCCGAGGTAAGGGTGTGATCACCGAGAGACAAAAAGACCACGGATTTGAAAGAGCTGACCCTTCAGAAAACATGGCCGCCAAACACAGGGATGAAAAGAGGTGGAAAATGCAGGTTGGCAAGCGAACAATAGCCTTGCCAGTTATGATTACTCCTGGCCCAGGCAGTTGCCAGCAGAGGAGCCTGTGTTTTACAACAGACATCACAGTTATTGTGTAATCCATATGCTGCCATTGTGTGTTTGTTGTGTGTGTGGATGTCTGTCCATATTTGTGTGTGTGAGGGTGTGTGTGTATGTGTGTGTGCCTGTAGCAAAGACATTGTGTTATACCTTCTGTATTTTTCCCCCAGTAATTTGGAAAATAATTCCTGTCAGATAAAAACCATGACGATAAGTTATACACTTAGAGAGTGTACTTTTATATATTTTTAGGAATGTACATTTTAAGAATAGGTGATAAAACAAATAAAAAAAGGATTCTCACTGATATGTATGTGGTGAGAATGAACTCCCTTTCTCTAAATGTAGCTAAACAACATGCTTGTCTTGTAACAGTACAGTAGTATGTATTTTGTTCTACTTGTGTGTCGCTATATAGGAACAATGCAGTGCGCTTCAGCCTCCCAGACTAGTGTGTGCTGAAGTGTGTCTTACAGCTGAGCATGCCAAAGCCTGGTGTCCATGAATAATGGGTGAGCCGAGACTGCGTTTCGACTTGTACGAGCGCTATGCGTGTGAGGGTGCACATTTGTGCATGCATGTGTGTGTTTGTGTGTGTGTGTGGTGGGGTACACCACATCTGCGCCACAAATGGGACCGCAGCATATGTGTTCACCAGATGTGCCTCTTGGGGGGAGAGGAAGAGAAGCCGACAGAAACACAACTGTTAAGACAATTGTCAGATTGTACTCTTAACAAATACAGACACAGCAGGCAGGGTTGACTAAATAGACATATGCCTCAGCAGTGAGTCGTAAAATATTTGAAGTGCTCTTTTTTACTTATACATTTATTCATTTAGCTGATGCTGTAACACAACTAAGTAAAGAGAAGGTACAGGGCAAATAGGAGTCATGATAGGGAGCATACTGTATGCCTTTATGAGAGCATGCAAGTAAGAGGGTGTGGAACCAGAGATCACTTTGTATACCAGCATTAGTGATTTGAATTTGATGCGGGCGGCTACTGGTGGAGCTTGATGAGATCATTCTGGATCATCTGTAAGGGTTTCACTGTGCATGCCGGGAGGCCCATGTGTTTTAGTCTTAGATGTGTGAAAGGACTGACTAGGTTAAAAAGGTTTTAAAAATTGACAGGTTTAGAAAGTTAGCACACCATCTATCTGATTTTTCTCCCTCCTCAAGAATTACCAAATGAACATTGTGGACTCATAGTACAACCCCAAATCAGACGTTGTGTAAAATGCGAATAAAACAGAATGTAATAATATGCAAATCTTGATAACTCATATTTAGTTGCCAAAAGGACACAGACAACATATCAATGTTAAAAATGAAAAATGTGACTTTTTCATGGAAAAACATTACATTTGATACCAGCAACAAGTTTCAAAAAAAGTTGGGACAGGGGTAAAAAAATGTTGGAAAAGTTGTGTAATGATAAAGAAAACAAAAGGAGGAATGTCTCACAACTAATTAGGGTAACTGGCAACATGATTCAGAAATGCTAGTGTAAACTTTACCATGCAACAGCCAAAATTGTATTTAGATATGATACAGAAATACCACCATCTTATCTGGGCCTGAGCTTCTTTAAAATGGACTGACGTAACATGGGAAAAGGTCCTGTGGTTAGACCAATCAAAATTTGCAATTGTTTTTGGAAATGATGGACTCATCTGAGCTAAAGAGGAGAGGGCCTATCCAAGTATTCAACCTATCCATCTTGTTTTAGTGCTCAGTTCGAAACCCAACCTCTATGACGGTGTGGATGTGCATTAGTGCCTACAGCATGGGCATCTTGCACTTCTGGCAAAGCAAAATCAATTTTGAATTATGTATACATTACATCAACATATACTGCCATCCAGGCAATGTTTTTTTCAAGGGAAGACCTTGAATGTTTCAGGAAAACAATGCCAAAATTAATTCTGCACATTATAAACAGTATAAACAGTATTTCTCCATAGAGGAAGAGTCCAGGTGCTAAAATGGCCTGTCTGCAGTCCAGACCTGTCAAATTAGGTGCATCATGGAATGAAAAACAAGATTTTCCAACTTTTTTGAAACATGTTGCTGGCATGAAATTCAAAATGATCATATATTTTCCATGAAATAGTCAAAATTGTCATTGTCAACATATGATATGTTGTCTATGTCCTTTTTGCTGCTAAATATGGGTTTACAAGACAGAATGTGATAACATGGGTTTGTATATTATCACATTCTGTTTTTATTTGCATTTCACACAACGTCCCAACTCCCAACTTTGTCTGATTTGGGGTTGTGTTACCTGAGGCGTTTGTGAATCAAACTCTCCCCTTAGTGTGCTATGTTCTAGTAAGGCTGTGGTTGCCATCAGCATGATCATTTAGCGTAACACTAGCTCATGGTTTCTTTTGTTAAAAACCACACTATAGTGATATCTTGCACCAATTCAAAAAGCCATGCAACATATCCTACACTGGTGATATTAGTTACCACAGTATGACAATGTCATAACTGCTTGTAATTCTCTACTTTTTATTGTCATGTTTTACAGATGAATGGCCACAGACAACTGAAGATTAGTTCAACAGGAATGGCCATCTATCATAATCTAACCCCAGTGGAGTTTTTCTTAACCCAATGGATAAGTGGGGCGTACACTTTGCCCTCTGGACATAATGAATCAGGACAGAGTACACTGTGAGTACTGGAGCTATGACCACATGCCGGCATGTCACATTTTTTTTTTTACAGAACGCTAACATTATAACATACGTTATGTTTTTCTTTTGTTGGCTCTTTGTTTGCATTCTACCTCACTTGAAATTTGTCCATCTTGTGAATTACGGCATATAAGCATAAATAACAATGAAATGGGACATATCCATCAGGTACCTACATGGGAACTCATAAATAACCCAGTGATGTTTGGAAATAAATAAGAATGTTGAATTTAATTATTTTATTTATGTATTTAGCTGACGTTTTTACCAAAGCGACAGATACCAATTGCAGGGGCCAGTCGGACTTAACTGCCTTGCTCAAGGGCACGATGGAGTCAAATCCACAACATAAGCCAGTCTACTACCACTACCACCAAATATGATGTCACGTAGAGAGGTGTCACAAAGGCACATTTATAAAGAGAGAAGGAAGTGTACACAAATCAGACACAGACACAGTGTGAGCCTTTGCATCACTCTCAGTTCACTCTGTGTCAGTACCCCGAGGGGCTCCCCTGCTGCTTCTATGTAAATTAATCCAGTGGTCTTAATTTCAATGAGCAATATCACGTTATACAAATGCATGCAAACTCGTTGACTCAGGGAAGAGCCTCTGTGTGGACCTTGTGTCAAGTCGATGCTGGCCAGCTTTCCATATCCCCAACAGATAGCATGGAAATGACTTCTTTGGCTAGCGGTTGGTGGGCATTTTGCATACCGTATGCAAACTTCCACACTGTAATGAAAGCCACTGTGTGCATTCAAACTGTACACACACATGCATACATGTGCGCATACACACACACACACACACACACACACACACACACACAGAGAGAGAGAGGGAGTATTCATTAACTTTACAACTCCATGTTTGACTTCATGTAAACTACTGTGAGATAATTTAAGATGTAAAATTTGTGAATCACTCGTCTTCATTGTATTCAAGCAGTTAAGTCAAACATTGGTCACTTGTGATACTGACTATGTAGTTGGGCTTTAGTTTTGTAGGGTATTTTCCAATTGTTTTTACATTTCAAGTCATTTCATGCATTGTGTCCATTGAAGCAGATTGGAAGCCCATGGATGTAAACATACTAGCTTTTTCAGAAGCAATTCAATTCAGAATTTGCACTGGCAATAAAATCCCTTTCAGTCAGATACTCATCCATGTGTATGACAAACTAGAAACAAGTCACTATGCAACTCCTCAGAATGAACACCTCCCCTTGGCTCCCGAAATGTCTACCAGCCATCAAGCTCCAACTCATGTCTCAGTGTTTCCCACAGAATTGAAGGTGGTAGGTTTGAAGAATTAACTGGAATGCAACAGTTTTTAACAAATTAGCGCAGCGTGGTTATGATGCTAGTCAGATTTAAGCACAATTTAGTACAACCTGGAAAATCATTGTGTGGTGGTCAATGTTGATATTGTGGTGGGCCGCCACAAATAAGTCAATGTATGGGAAACACTGTGCCTGACTCCCACACCTGATAGTGTGGTTTTAAACCCTGTTCAGTATATTAACCAAGCATGAACCAGTCCGCCGTCTCAGTGTCACTCCTGAATTCTAGAAAAGGTGCTTGTTGACCGTCATACCTTTTGGGCTCCATGGTGTTGCACCCAAACCCATCCTCAACACGGGCTGTAGAAATGCTGTTTAAATGTACATCACTAAACTAAAACATTGCTAAATCTGCCTAACAGGTAACATCAATTTGGTTTACTTTATTTTTTCCGGGTTGAAGCATCACATCCCCTTTCTGGTAATATGAAGAATTGAATACATTCTCTAAATAATGTCATACACTGCAATACTGCACTTGAAAAGCATGATTATCCCTGATGTTCAAGAAAAACCAGGTCATGATCATTGGTGTGAAGTATGCTGTGATCTCAAAGATTTGTCCAGCTAATCTCCAACATTGTCCCGTACAGTATTATTTAAATAGTTGCATTTAGATTCTCATCAGAATTCCGGTATGCAAAGCCTGTTACAAAGTATGCCTAGTGGGCCTCCTATGTGTCACAAATGCTCCAAGCTGATAAAACTATTGGTATGCTGTGCACAACATCTAAGTGAAATCAGGCAAACGGCACTGATGCAGAAGGGAACATTTTGTAAAAGATGTTTTGTAGAGTGTTTGTTTGTTTGCTCAGAGTACAATTCTGCTTTCAGTGTGTGACTTTGAAAGGGAGGCCCTGATGGGGCTGTTTGAGGGCTGCTTTTGGGGCACTGCACAACCCCTCTGTGGGGTGGACGTGCTCGCTCAAAGAGACACCTTTCAGCTTCCTCCATCTTCAAAGACCAAATGTGGACTCTGGTTCAGAAACCTTAAGTGGATTCACCCAGGAAGGCGGGGGACTTGGAGGGGGTGGAGAGAGAGAGAGAGAGAGAGAGAGAGAGAGAGAGAGAGAGAGAGAGAAAGGAGAGCTTGCTTTCTGCCAGTGCTGGACACAAAGCTGGGATTGTTCGCCTGCTGTCTGTCTGCTGAAGCTAACAATGTGCCATTCTGTACCTCGGCAGAACTTAATTTATTCCAACTCTATGCCCTGACCTGCAATCTCTCCTCCTCCTCCTCCCTTTCTCTACCCTCTAACGACCCCGCCCCTGTGCTCACTCTCGGTCCATCTGACCCATCCATGCCTCATACACCCCCCGTTTCAGCATCCAAAATGCCCCCTTACCCCCCCAGTGGAGGCCCCTGGCAGGATCTCCATTAGACAGACGCTAGTACTGTTCACCTCTTTCTGCACTACATCCATTCCCACTTCTGAATAGAGAGAGAGAGAGAGAGAGAGAGTGAGAAGGAGAGAGAGAGAGAGAGAGAGAGAGAGAGAGAGAGAGAGAGAGAGAGAGAGAGCATCAAGTATGTGTTTGTGTGTGTATGTGTTGAGTTGAGTTGATGTGTACTCATGTGTAGTTTTGTGAGGGCTTAGGTATGTGTTATTTATGTGAGTGTGTGTGTGTGTGTGTGTGTGTGTGTGTGTGTGTGTGTGTGTGTGTGTAAGAGAGAGAGAGAGGGAGAGAGAGAGTGTGTTTCTTTCTGTGTGTAGGTATGCATGTTGACGAGTGTGGTTGAATTTATGTCTGGTTTGTTAGTGGATGTGTGTGTGTGCGCGCCTGTCTGTGTGTGTGTGTTTGTGTGTATGTGTGTGTGTGTGTGTATGTGTATGTGTGTGTGCTTGTGTGTATGTCTCCCTGTGTGTGTGTGTGTGTGTGTGTGTGTGTGTGTGTGTGTGTGTGTGTGTGTGTGTGTTTGGGGGTGTGGAGGGAGGAGGAATGGCAGCCGAGCGGGAGAGGAACAGAGCCTGCTTTGTTGACAGCAACGGCAAAAAGTTCTGGAACCACGTTCAATCATTTACACTCCATCCCCGGCACCACACTGCATTAATGCGATCAACATCAAGCCTGGTGCGAGCATTTCTTCCACATTTTCTCTCCCCCCCCCAACCCACCCCCCACCCCCTGCCGTGTTGCTTCCAGTAGGGGTGAATAGCACACTTGCTAACATTCCAGGCATGCACTCACCAACCACTCCTCCTGACTGACCCGAAAAAAAAAGAGAAAACAACTAGACTAAAACAGAGCCTTGGGTATTGAAATGGGAAGAGAGGGCCAAGGAACCAAAAAGCTTTGCTTGGCAGGGATGACGCTGATTCTTAATAAGTAACTTCCTAGGCATGGAGAGCGCTAGAGTGGCCTGAGGCGGAGGTTAGAGAGAGAGAGAGAGAGTGAGAGACAGAGGGAGAGAAAGGGGGGGGGAGAGAGAGAGTGGGACAGAGAAAGGCACCGTGAGTTTTTGCAAGCCAGGCCCAGCACTGCAGTTGAGTAATAGTGCTGTGCGTTTTCTCTTCCGTACATTTCACAGCCTATATGGAATACAAATCTCTATTATGTTCAGTCTGGAACAGGATGTTATGAGAAAAAAAGTTCAAACTCACAAATCCCTCAACTTGTAAACATGTGTTCAATTATTGTTTGGTGGAATGGGATTTGGTCACATTGACAGATACACGGCCCTCTGAGAAAATAGACATCTTTAATCAAGACTCAGATGACAGTCTACATGGATTTGCACAAAGGGAAAACACACATAGCCTCTAATCCAATCCGACTGAACTAGCTCAGTGTATTTACTAACACTGGAGACTGAGCATGAAGCAAAGGCTCTCAAATGAAGTGACACACCATACTGAACATTGTTTTTTCTATGTATTGTCAATATAATTTAGCCAATTTAGTATTACACAGCCTTGCACAACTATGGCAAATTCAAGATCTGAACTATGTTTAGTCTTTAGTAATACAAAACACACTTTTTCCACATAGATGGGAAGGTCCAGCAAGTCCACCTGATCTATACATGTCATGAACACAGTGATATTGGATAGTTTCCTAAAATGCATTTAATACAAATGTAAGCAAGAAATACAAGAAATAATTGTGTATGATAAGGTATAATATTGGACATTCAAGACTTTAAAAGTGTGAAATGACTTTTTAAAAGTGTTTTCAGAACTCGGCTCTTGGATGTCCAGCCCTCAGATGACTACATGACCATTTGTGGGTGGACAGACTGGCGGCCTGTGTCTCTCCTGAGCGCTGATGTCAGGCTCGGTATTGTAATGGTGGCTCTGACCACGTTACCGTGACTAGTGCCGCCCATCACCGGTCCTCGGACCAATGCTTCACAGTCATATGGCCTGGCAGGGTCCAGGGTAGCGCTCCCATCAGTCTTCGCACGCACACACACACACACACACACACACACACACACACACACACACACACACACACACACACACACACACACACACACACACACACACACACACACACACACACACAAACAGAGCCAAGGCAGACCAACAATCCTCTGTATTGTACGAGTGGGCTGGATTGTTCTGGCATCTGGTGAGACTGTTTGAAGCAGCCATTTCGGGACGTCAAGCGAAAGTGGATCAGGAGAGAAGGGGGTGAGAGAGTGGGAAGAGAGAGAGAGAGAGAGAGAGCTCTTTGCCAGGCGCCCCCTGTGTCTTTGTCTTTTTTCGGGCCAGAAAAACGAATCCTTCCCCTGACCAGACTGTTGAGCTCAGTCAGCAGAGATGAGGCCTTCCACTGAGACATAAGGGCTTTCATCCCTCAGAAATATGTTCCTTCGCTGCTCAAAACTGGAGCTTTTCTGCCTTTTTTTGCAACACCAAAGTGTTTCTCCACAAAGCCTTGAAAGAAGTGGCTGTACCTGTCACTCAACTTTAAAATCCTGTCACTGAATAACTTTAAGTGGGACAGGGAGCCATCATCACTCACTGGCCCTGGGCAGAATGTGGCTTGACTCTTGAATATCTCCTCAACACAGATGTACACCAGAGACTCTAGTCTATACCTCAACATGGTCGCCTGTGTGTCAGTGAATGCCATTCACCTGAAGGAAACGCCCTGTCTGAAAAAGCCAAACCAACAACAACAACCAGCTCAGGTCCCAGGGCAGTCCTTAGTCTGGATCCCAAACGGATCCCACCCTCATCTGGGCCAGGTGCGGCGTGTTGTCAGTCACCCTCCGGGCCCCTCAGGAGCTCGTCATGAATAGAGCATTGCTTTTCAACAGGAAAAGGGAGGCTTTAAACCATAGGGGGTCGGCTCTAAGATTTCCACACAGGCATGAAGGGGTTGGGTGCTACATAATTGGATACAGTTTACATATGAATGCGGGAGTCTTGTTTTTGTGTGCCTACGAGACCGTGAATGGGGGCAAAAAAAAAGAGGTTAAAGTGTAATGATAAACTTTTCCATGTGTGCCATTTAGATTTTCAAAGAGGTTTGTTAGCTAATGTATGGACAATGCTGGCACAGGCAAATGTCAGTGTAACACAGGCAGATAATTAGGCTAGACTGGATAGCGCAGTGCGTCTCCCAATCTGAAATGCCACGAGTACTTTACGCGTTTGAGCCTTGTGTGCTCCTAAATCCACTCGGCTAACCTGTAGGACCAAATGAATTCAAACTCAGCAGTTCACTTCTGCTCGCTCCTGTCACTGTTTTCACACCAAACTGCATGCTGCATAGGCAGTTTTGCCAGTACATATTCTGAGTAAGTTTGCTAATTAGAAAAATAGTCGTGTTGTTTGAGACAAGGCTGTGTGTTTAAATCTGTGTAAATGAGAGGCCACACCTGCATGGTGGAGCTGTGTTTTCTGGAAAGTATTCGCCGGTAACTCTCGAGAGGCCCCACCGATATGTTCGAAAACACCTGAAAAGCAGCTCCAGAACAGGTCCTCTTTCTTTGTCTCTTTCCTCGTGTAGCTAAAGCAATATTTATCCTTTAAGGAGTAATTAAGTACCTGAGTACATGGGAGAGTTTGCTGTGTTTGCCTCTCTCTCTCTCTCTCTCTCTCTCTCTCTCTTTTCTTTCTGTTTAATTTTCTGTTAGAACCCTATTCAGCACCCCACCCCCCCTCTGGCGGCTGACAGGCCAAGGCCTCCCGGTAACTGATTCATTCCGCACTCCCCTCCGGCATGGGGCCACACTCCCCCGAGCAAGTGGGCTTAGAGATTCCTGGGACATTATTTATGAACGCGCCCCCCCACCCTCCCCTCCTTCCGTTTGGGCTCCACACCCCCAGCACTACCCCCACCTCAGCCCCCCCTCCTCCTCTCTCCTCTCTCTCCCCTCCCCTCTTTCTCCTCCTACCCTCTCCTTCGAGGACCCTGGCTCGCGGGCTCGGCAGGGGTTGTGTTTTCTAAGGAGCCCTTTCTTCTGGGTCACAGAGCCCAGGTAACCACAGGAAGTAGTTGAGAGGTTTTCCAGTCCCGAGCGCATGTGGCCATCTCGCCGCAGGAACTTCCTATTTTGGCTGCGGCCGTTTCCAGCAGGCCCTCACAGGCTTCAACCCACCCTTCTTCCCCCCTCCACACACACACACACACACACACGCACACACGCACACACACACACACACACACACACACACACACACACACACACACACACACACACACTGCCTCCCTCCTTCTCTCCCCATTGCCAGAGTAATGTGTGTCAGGGCGCATTAGTGCTTGTGTTGGGAGGATGGAAAACTGACGAATGTAGGCTGTGCGTGATTTGCCTCTTTTTCTTTCCTATTTTTTTTTTCTCTCTCCCTTACACTCACTTACACTTACTCGCTGACAGCATTACAGAGACTACTGTATGGGAAATGTTCCAAGCAAGAATCAGAATCGGTCTTATTTGCAATGTAGCTTGGCGTTGGAAACATGACCGATTCCATGAGTACACGCCGTGAGTACACACTGTGAAATAGAACAAGTCTGACTCTGACTGCAGCTGCAGAAATAAAGAGGTTTGCAGTCATTACGAGATCATTTTATACACCATTTAACCAGTCGAGTTATTCCAAAGTGTACCGTCAGAGCGATTTGAGCCGAATGGGCACATTAGGTAGCAGTGTGCTGAGAGAAATGCTTGTGTCAGGGTTGTTCAGAACATACTAGCAGCTATTTGCGTTTCTCTTCATTACAATCAAAAGTCGTTTGGGCAGATATCCACAAAGACAGCTCCAATGAGCGTTGTGATCATGTCCTCATCTGCTTGTCAATTTGGCACCATTTTTCTACAATTTTACCAGTCGCCCTAATACAGTACAACTCTTTCTACAGCAATAACGTTTCAAACCAGGAATGCCAAGCCGAAGCACATCTGTTATGGCTGGCCTCTCTCCAGGCGTACTTCTCAGCGCATGTCTACCATGCTGGAATGATGTTTGGCTGTGAGAGGCCCTGAGGCACTGGAAAACGAGGGTCAAAAACCCTTCAGCCACACAACAATGTCACAAAACAACAACTCTATCTGTTCCACAGCCCTATAGTGACCACTCACAATAGACTCTTTGTTTTCTGAAATATGGCACCTGCATTCATTTCACACACGATACCCTCCACAGTCCCTCTTTCTTGCATCCTCTCTCTCTCTCTCTCTCTCTCTCTCTCTCTCTCTCCTGTCTCGACACTACCTTATCTATACCTCCTTGCTTATTTTGAATTGGAGAGGAATCTCTGGCATGCCAACCATCCTTCATGCTACTGACATTTTTTTTTTGTCTTTGGGGCTGTATGTGAGACCTCACCTTAGTTGCTGTCGGTGGGGCAGGATGGGAGTGTGTATGTGTGGGGGTGGGGTGGGGGTTTGGGGTCTGGCGAAATCGCTGCACCTGCATCCCGTAACCTGACACCCCGGCCCTTGGCCCCCTCATAGTTGTGTGACAGACTCAAGAGATCAATTTCCTCTCATTTGGAGGAGTAGGGAGCTGTTCTGACAAGGCCCAGGCTCAACCCCTCATCCTGGGCCATGGCTCAACCACCTCATCCATGGGGGCCGTGGTGGTAGTCTTTGTTTTAGGAAAAGTGTGAAGGATGTTATTTTAGATTTGAACAGCATTGTTACAGTGCTAAATCATTGTCAGTAAATTGCAAAATACATTATATATATTAAATATAATTAATATATATATATATATATATATATATATATATATATATATATTTCAATTATATTTAATAATGAAGGTAAACATGAGTACCACTCTGACATTCTGATAGCTTTAGATTATATTTATATTTATAGATTTATATTTGCAACTGAGACCATATATTCAAGTGCAAAATAACATGTCATAGCAGCCATTTGGCTTTGTATTTCATAGATAACGTCATGGGGCCAAAGGAATGGTAGTGCTCCCCTCACTGCTCTTCATGATGTGGTCAGTCCATCTTGAGATATGACACGCTCACTGACAGCCCATCTCACCAGAGCCTGTTAACCATATTTGCACTTCAGTATGCAGTGGCTACAGTGAGGACTCTTGGAGAGGGCCAAAGGTGTTTTTTATGCCAGGTTTGCCATCAGGCCACCGTTCTGTGTTCTGTTCAGTTGAATGCTTACAGCGGACAATACCCGGTAGGGGGAAGAGACTCACAGCATGATTAATCACCATTATTTTTGTGATTAGTAAGTTAACATTTGTGATGTCCTCTAAGGTCTCTTTTTGTCTTCCAGAACCCCACATGTCTGTTCCTTGCTTAGAAAATACAACCCTTCAAATCCCAAATCAGACCAATAGCTTGACTACCAGCAAATAAGACAGACATCTGACAGAGAGAATTGTACCTTTCAGATGGTGAAATTTGGTCAAACTAGCCTTTGGACATATCTACCATGGAGGAGAGCACAATAAACTAAACAAACCCAGGAGTAACGCTTGTCAGCCAGTAAAGGGTGTGTGTGTGTGTGTGTGTGTGTGTGTGTGTGTGTGTGAGAGAGAGAGAGAGAGAGAGAGAGAGTGAGAGAGAGGTGAGAGAGAGAAAGAGAGAAACTGCATATATGTGTTGTGTGTGTGTGTGTGTGTGTGTGTGTGTCTGAGGGAGAGAGAAAGAGAGAGCATATGTGTGTGTGTGTGTGTGTGTGTGTGTGTGTGTGTGTGTGTGTGTGTGTGTGTGTGTGTGTGTGTGTGCGCGCGCACGCACATGTGGTTGTGTGGGTATCCGTCTTCGTTACAGTCACCTTGTGCCATTACCCAAATCTGTTTGAGATTAGGTCTAAAAATAAATGGCCGCGGCACAGGAATGTTTTCATGTGAGGAGATATTGGGACCAGCTTGCCTGATAGAGCAGCTTGCCAGTGTGGCCCAGACCTCCCGGGTGCCAGCAGCACTGGCTCAGCCAACCTCCAAATCCTTTCGGATATTGCCTGTTTGATAGAATAACATCACAGGAAACCACTCCAAATGTCACTTTCTTTCTCTTTTCCATGTGTTTGTGTGTGTGTGTGTGTGTGTGTGTGTGTGTGTGTGTGTGTGTGTGTGTGTGTGTGTGTGTGTGTGTGTGTGTGTGTGTGTGTGTGTGTGTGCGTGCGTGCGTGCGTGCGTGTGTATTTCTCAGAGCATGATGTTGAAGGCCAAAGTGATTTCGTGGCACTGAACTAGGCTGAGCCACTTTACGGTCCAAGGAGTTTAGCCGGTTTCATATTTTCACATTCTGACCACAGATTATACATTGCCAAAGAACATCTGCCAGTAATAAAAATGTATATTTGCATGGGACCCACAAAACCATAACACAGAATACTGCATTTTGGGCTGCCACGCTCGTAAGCACAACTCATGAAAAAGCTGCTGGAAAAAGGATATACAATATGTAATATGTCATAGCCAAACATGATTATGGTTATGCCTGAACAAGATTTTAAGTCCATGAGCAAATGAGTTTTTAGTGAGTTATGCAGTGTATGGCAGTGAGGCAGTGAAATCAAAAGGAAGAGTATAAAAAGGCAAAACAGAAAGGCTCTGCGCTGCAAATGGAAAAAGAGCATTTGCGCAAAACAGGCTGAACTCTCTCGGAGGAATGCTGTGAGTTTGCGAGCTGCAATTTCCTGTCAAGGTGAGTAGGTGTTCAGTTCCTGTGTGGGGCTGTGTGGTGTCAGGGTGCACGCCGTGGCCGGATGAAACGAGAGGGTCTCAAGGTTCACTCCAGCCCCTAATGACTCCCAGTCTGGAGTCTCAGGCCCCTTTTTCTTCTCTAACAATACACCATCACCCCCCACCCCCGCCCTCACACACACACACACACACACACACACACACACACTTCTATGTCTTTTCTTGGGCTGTAACCTTTACCGGACCGTAACAACAACACTAGGCTTCTCTCACGGCTCGACATGCTTGCTGGACTAATAAAACAGCTCCATGGTATATTGTGAAAGGGTACCTGGGAGATAAGGCTTTGTTGAGGGAACACGAAACATCAGAGCCAACGAAGGTCGAGTCAGAAATACTTCGACTTTTTTTTGGGGGGGGAGTGATTGACCACACGTGAAAGTGATCTTGGGGTCTTTAATTGTTTCTTTGTTTTAATCAGTGGACAATGTTTTGTTGCTTTTAATTTCAGGTGTCATCCAGTCTGTGCTTGCTTTGCTAATAAGGGCAAGCTGTATTTTTATTTGCATTTCATTCAGGCCCCGCCGGTGCCCTTCACCTCATCAACTGCCCCCAACACACACACACACACACACACACACACACTCTCTCTCTCTCTCTCTCTCTCTCTCTCTCTCTCTCTCTCTTTATCTCTGCTGAATGTATAACAAACGTCAAAACACCTCCATTGGAACCTTAAAAATTGTGGCAACATGCCAGCTTTCATGTGCAACCATTTGGTCTTCAGATTCAAAACAGACAATACCCATCCTTCCTTTGCGATTTGCAGACTGTAAGATCATGCAGGGGTGTTTTGTCTGTTGGATGTTTAAGGTTTGCAGCCATGTTTTCTGTCTGACTACTTATGGGATGGGGCTCCTCGTAAGTAGAAGAATGTGGACAAGGAATTGGAAGAGGACAAAGCATATCCTTTGACAACAAACACAGGAAACAAATCTACTGGTGTTGTGTAATTACATCTATCTTTTCTGACTCACCTTTGACCTTTCCCATGCATAAATGACTGACAAGCTATACATTCCATTAAAAATAAGGAAGGTGTTCAATGAGCGTCTCCTGTGATTAAATGTACAGGGATAAAAACTAGAGAGGTAATAAGCTCTATATTATGTGATACAATAGATAGCTATGCTAGGATGTGTTCTGTATGTGGGGGTGGAGTAGCACTCTTAAAGCGATAGTTTGGAGTAATTTCACCCTAGGGTCCTTTGCACCATGACCCCGAGCCAAACACCCTCCCAGAACCTGTTTTCCCTTGGTCGAACACTAGTCGAGTAGCGCTGTCAGAAACTAATGAGTTTCTGCCAGGATTTTAACGGGCTTTTCCCAAATCACAAAAGTAACGTTGACGCAGCGGTATAGTAGCAGATAGTAGCATCCATCAGGCAAGTGTTATTTAAATAAACTCCTGGTGTACCTACAAACTTTTCAATGCCTCGTTTTATGAGTAAAGAACATACTGTAGAAGTTTGGTACCATTCAGGGCATTATTAGTGGGGTCATTTACGAGATAAAAGTTGGTTCCATTACGCCTGCAGAAACTCATTAGTTTCTGACAGCTTTCGACCAGGGTTGGACCAAGGGAAAACAGGTTCTGGGAGGGTGTTTGGCTCGGGGTCATGGTGCAAAGGACCATAGGGTGAAATTACTCCGAACCATCGCTTTAAGTTAAAAGTTGCCTGTAATCTTGTTTGTGTGACTGGCAGTATCACACAGTCTCACTACTGAGACCTTACATTGAAACACCAGAGGGCTTCTGAGCGGTTTACTTCCACAGTAACAATAATAAAGTATATGTCTGTCCATCTGTAAAATTGCTTAGTCATGACAAATACACATAATTTAAACCTGGTAAAGTCAACTTTATTTCAAGATAAGTCCAATAATATTTGACCGCTGGCCTATGAAAAGATAAGGAGCGATGCTACGCTGGTATTTGTCCACTGTGGATGCAGAGCTGGCATCCTCCGCACTATCAAAGGCCAGGCTCTGGTTAGTGTTCTCACTTCGCGCCTGTGACAAGCCCGCGTGCCAAGCCAGCACCCTAACAAGGTGTCTGTGCTTGGTGTCACCGGTAGATTGTAGTGTGTGTGTGTGTGTGTGTGTGTAGTGAGTCTTTTTTCAGTGGTCTGGCCTCTCTCTCTCACTGTCTCTCTAGATGAGGTTAGATATGAGCATCTTTGTGTGTATAGTTTCAACTGGTTCCCTATAGACCTCATCTGATTAAGCCACAGTTGTCTGAAACATTTCAAACTTCTCCCCTCCTTTTCAAACATAATCTACAAGCTCATATCCTCTCTTCACAAAATCTACGTTAGAGTAATAACAAACTTCTACTGTGAGCAGCACAACTCAACACAACACAGCAACACAAGCCTACTAGATGGCCTGCACCGTGACTGAGGCAAAACAAAGTGACCCCTCCTGAGAGCACGTTGCTGTCCCCTTGGCCCGTCTGTCTGCTACAGGGGGTCATTCAGAGCATGGCAGGAGTCAGCAGGACGAAGGTGCACCCCTGAGATCGGAACATTGTTTATATTTATGGCTGCCACAGAGCACTAAAATGGCTATTGCCTGCAGGTAGTT